>NC_046636.1:8711935-9032828 GCF_900324485.2 Mastacembelus armatus
GTTCCCAGTTTTCCTTTACATATGCTTGTTTCATGTCAGTTGAAGAATTAAACCAGCAACTCTGAAGTCACAGGTAAGCTTCTGTAACCATAAGACAATCGAGTCTGTGATAAGATGAGATAAAATTAACTTTATTAATCACTGTGGGGAAATTCTGTTTTTCAGGAATTCTTCTAACAGCACGTAAGGATTTCCTGTGCTTCACATTTTGTTACAATTAAATTTGGGCATGAGTTCCAGTATCTTGGAAGACTCATATATTAGTATAAAGAGCTTGCACAATAAACACACCTGCTGTACATTTAACCACATTCATATATAATCATTCACTCATTTCTGTCATAGATAAGACTGCAGGAATGCATATGCCACATGCTGTGTGTCCATATATCTGCATACCAAAATCGATACTCTGTTGTACTCTTTACTCTGTTCTGACAGCATGAGTGTCAGGAGCATTGTTGCCCTTCAGCTCTCACTCCCACTGAGGTGGTGTGTAGCTTCTCTGCACTCAACTGCACAATAGTGCTTTACTCCACCGGAGGGACTGGTTAGAGAGGCTGGGGAGAGAGGGTTGGCTTACAGCATATTTTTCTAAGCTGTGCCCCCTCTTCTTTTCTTATTCCTTTCTCTTTCTTCCACTCGCAACCTGATATTGGGTTATCTTATCAGCCTTCCTAATGGGAGGTTTAGTCACAAGAAAGGAAGAGCAAATTTGTATAATTAACAAAACACTAAATAACTATTTACTTATTGGTCTTTTAGGTGGATTCTGTGGGAGGTGGGAGTAACTAATTTTCTGCAGCCTTTCCTGATCATTGCAACATGGTCTTGTCCTGTTATAATGACATTAAGGTCATATCTCGAACTTTGTATTTTTGTTATAAAAGTTTCAGGGTACCAGCTATTTTTCTTCAAAAGTCATCACCCTTTTGTAATGAGGATAGATTATTAAGCTGGAGCTTCTCCCACCACCTAAGATGAAATAAAAGACTGCTAATAGAAAATATAGTTATGTCTTCCATCCTTAAACCACCATCATTAAGCAGCAAAAATGATTCTGAACACAGTTGTTGACAAATGGTAATTAAAAGATTTGTTAAAGTTGAGTGATTAAAAACACTGCAAGCATTTCACAGGGAAATTCAGCATGAAAATTGCTTTCTCTGTAACTGCTGGTGCTGGTTGGTTTGTTGAATGAGAAGCCTTTTTTCCAGTGTTATCATAATATTAAAGAGCTGTCACTTCTCCTGTAATGGAATGCGCAATGTGAAGAATTAGCATTTTTCAACAGTTATCTTGTTTGTGCCAGGATGAGCAATTATTGGCTAGATTCTTTATTTTCTTAGAATGGTGAGATAATTCTCTTTTCTCCAATGAAGGCGCAGTCACTCACAGCCTGGGAAAGGTTTCTTTTTTGGTTATATATATATATACATATATATATATATATATATATATATATATATATATATATATATATATATATATATATATGTGTGTGTGTGTGTGTGTGTGTGTTTGTGTGTGTTTATGTGTGTTATTTCTCTGTGTGGGGGAACAAAGTATGCACTGTGATTCTTGTGGCAGGCTTTAATCACTGATTCTCTCCATCCTTCCATCTCTGGCTGCAATAAAATGTTCATCAAAGGAATAACCATGAACGTGTAGTTTCACACTAGAAGTCAAACACTATGGAATTAATCAACCTGAGGTAAAGCATCTGTGTGATTGAGTATTACATACCTAAATCCTCATTGGTGTTGTCTTCACTGAGCATTTCAGGATTAATTCACTACTCAATACAGGTTAATACCTTCAGCGTGGCTCGCTATCAACCGCTGATATTCCAAGAAAAGACTCTCCTTAAAAACTATATTACAAGCTCTGTGTTGACTTTGATGGATTAACGTAAAACTGTGTAATTATTAAAGACATTTTTCAACTCACACTGTTGTCTCAACGGATGAAGCCACACACATACTGCCCAAACAAAAAGCCATCTCGTACTGGAAATTGAAAAGTGCAAAAAGAGTGAATGGAGCCAAAAGTTATCTGTGCACAAGTTGTTGTAAGCTGCATTATATTGTGGATTAGCGCATAGTTGGTGTTGGTCAGTTAAATCTTGTCTGAGATCTACATTATTAACACGTTTACATTCTTTGAAGTTCTTTTTAGCTTCGCAAACATGTTCATATACATGTAATTTTTTTGTAGCGCTAATGTGCTGTGGGTAAAACTGTGAGTGGTAAAAAGTCATATACTTCATTATACTTTATAATCATAATTGTAATGTTAAATTAGTAAGAAATATTCCAAAGATAATATTATGACAAATTATTACAAAGAGAATTTCAGATGAACTGCTGGCATAATGCTTTACTGTCAAGTAAAGCTAGCTCATTATGGACAAGTCAAACAGAATTGCCTGGGGGATCACAGTTAATGGAGCCTAACTACACAACAGTGTTTATTGATACACATCCTACATGAGTTATACAGAGGTGCAAAGGCAAGGGCCAAAAAAATATATGAGTAAAGCTTAATTAATAGTCCTAATAGCTGCGGTAGTGAGCATTTCATGCTTTAAGGCAGTGGCTTTAGAGCCATACATACAAGTAATAATTGTATTATGACATGTAATAGAAATACACCATCCTTTAGATGCATGTCTGTATTTCTGGATGTGTGTGTGTGTGTGTGTGTGTGTGTGTGTGTGTGTGTGTGTGTGCACGCGTGCATGAGTGCATGCAAAAATTGGCATAAGACCACAAGACTACCTCACAGCTTCCATCATATTAAAAAACTAACTCTGCCTATTCCATTTTTTTTTTAATTTTGAGAACATCATACACATTATGATGATATTATTACCTTTTGCCAAGTGGCAGCCATCACTACATGTGTCACAAATGTGCCAGGAAATATTCAACTCATCCCCAGTCTTTGATGCACACTGAAATGAATTGCAAAATGTGGTTGTTATGGTTACTGTAGTTTTAACTGTTACTGTGTAGCAGTCCTACCTTATGAGGATCACATTTTATAATGTCAGGAATATGTTATGTATAAATGTAAAATGTAATGAGAAAATTAAATAAGCAGGGTGGCCTGTTTGGATTGAACTTTTACTGCATTGGGGGTTTCAATTCACAGATTTTTCCCATATTTGTGTGGGCATCCCATGCAGGTGCTTAAAAATACATGCTTAGTTTTTGTTCTGTAACTATACAGCCCAGGCAGCCAGTTTTAAAAGTGAGAAATCTCAGAACCCATCCTTGAAATAGCTGAGTCACAGATGATATGAATAATATCCTATACCAATGCTGTGGTACACATAGTTGATTGCAGAGCTCCTTGAAAAGTTTTTTTAAGTGCAGCCACTGTACCTTGATAGCAAAATGTTCTTCACCAGCTTTAAGTGGAAGCAGTGAGTGGAGCAGTGAATTCCTATCTCATTCCTCCCTTCCTCCTCCTTTATAAACTAAAGAAAAAAAAACCAAGATGAACCAAGATGTTCAGAATGGAACCATAACTCCCATATGGTGCCGCAATGTTCAAAGGACACTGATCGCAGGAAATAGAAAGAACCAGCTTGCCTGCAGAGCTGTTCTGTCCCATATGCAGACTGGTGTTTGCAGGCTTTCCAACAGACAGATGCCATCTTGATGTATTTAAGTGAGTTGTCATCCACTGAAGTGATGCTCATGATGCTTTTGGTGAATAATGCAGAATTAGGCTGGAGAGGTAGAGTTGGGGAGTCAATTTTATCCTCAAATATGGCTGTGAGTAACCTGAATAAAACAGTCTCCCTAGGTTGCAAAAGTTCAAAACAAAATGTGGCTATAAATCTGGCATAAGATGGTTTTTACTCAGAGTTACTAAAAGTCTGAACTACTATTGACTAATAAGCCCCCATTGTTTGCTATATTATCTCTCCATCCCAATCCAGATGTGACAAATATAGATTTGAGAGGAAGCCAGTGATGGATCACATCCTGCCATCACAGTAGATAGGAAGGATCAGGGGGCATAGCATGACGTTGTGTGTGTGATATGCCATCCTTATTTTCTGTCCTGTGGGAAAAAAAGCAGCTGACATCTCTGAGTGTATCTGAGGAGACAGAAGCTGTCTACATTCTACACAGGGAGTTAAAAGTGGCAGGAGTCCTAATAGTTGTGTGTTTTGGCCAGTCTCAAATGTAAGGAAATTGGGAAGCTGCAAGAAAGACTGGTCTTCCAACGTAAAGGGTACCAGGACACAAACATACAAGTTTAAATTAAGATTTAAATAAAGTAGACTTATCTGTATTTTCTGTATCAATACCATGCCTCCTAAAAGTGCTTAACAAACAATGACTCACAAATTGGAGAAGGTTCTTATCAGTGTTTGATATTAGATGTCTGCAATACCTTTACTTTTTTTTTTTTTTACACAGTTTTACACCTTTTTTTTTTTTTTGCACCATACATTAGTGCAAATGCGGAACCTTTGTCTTCTTAAATCCACTAAACAACAAAAGGCAAAATATTATAATGGGCATGCTGTCAGTTGGAATTGAATGACATGCCAGTCCTAGTTTCAATGAGGCATTGAGGGGGAAATGAAACAGACCAAAAGACACCATATGACAGGACAGCTGTCATGGAAGATGCTCTCTTCTCCTGCTCTTTGGTTCCTTTTTAAGTGTAGCAGGAGGCCTCTTGCAGTTTGGCAACACAGAGTGGAGGCAAATAAGTTAGTATTTGGCCTAGAAAGTTAATTAAATTCTTTTCACGTGTGAATAATTATGAGAACAAACCGATGATAGAACAAAAAAGTCAAGCTGCTTCACCATGTTGCTAGTGCATCTTTTTGGTCTCTTGTCAAGACTCTTGAGTTCAGAATGATGAATAAGAGGTTCATTTTCCAAATGAAAAAAAGGCTGTTTTAGTCTACTCTGCTCATTATTGTGGAATATGCCAGAAAAAATAATATACACATCAGAGCTTCTGTAATCAAATTTGAATGGATGCATCTATTTACTTGTTTTTTTCACAATTATAACTAGCACCGCCCTCTGTGCTGTTTAACTCTCCCTCTTTAGCCTCTATTCCTCTCCAAAAAAAAAAAAAAATTCATGACCCTATTTAGGAATAAGCGGGTATAGATAATGGATGGATGGGATGGGAGTTTTACACATTTCAAACATTACTAAGAAAAATGAAGGGAGACACATTGAAATAACACAAAGAGGGAGTGTTGCACCTTTTCAGAAGTATCTGGGATGACATCCCTAATAATATTTGCATTTTAAAGCCTAGTCACATTAGAAAGTCACACAGCAAAATTAGAACATCTGTTCTTTGCAGGACATTTGGATCTAGAAGCTTGATGATGTGACTACACAGAGAGCTGGTGAACTGCTATAGATGGCAAGCAAACTCTGTGTGTCTCTATATAGCAACACAGACTTAACTTACTGACTCTGAATAGCTTTATCATTAACTATTTTCATTTTTCAAGCTCCATTCATTATAGTGTATACCTACCCATCTAAATCTACCTTTAATTTGAAGACGTTTTTATGTAGGCTTTGGTACACACAGTGAAATGTGTTGAATGAAGAGAAGTTAAGTTAAATGTAATTTATAGTCAAGTTATAGTCAAGTTAAATTTGACTTTAACAAAAACAAGGAGAAGCAGTTAAGCTGGACAGGGAATGGATATCAGTGGTTGGTCGATAAGGCAATTTACAGCCCGTTCATGCTGCTTTCTGGCTGCTGACTGTTTGACCAAATGTGCTATAGTCCAGAGACCCTCAGCCGCATACAGGAGCATTTTCAGACAGAAATATTAGTGACTAGCAAAAGATGCCCTTTTTTAGCTAGTAACACAGAAATTCAAATTTAATTTTGCGCTGGGATGAGGTTACTATGTATTTCAGTTAAAACTTTATTTTTTGGAGCTGAATAACCTGATATAATTACACATAAATATTATGCTTATTTACAAAAAACATTTTCTTCCAAAGGCTTAAAATTTCTAGGTTCATCTGAAAGTGAAATGAAAGAGTATAAAGAAATCAACTCTGTCCTTTGTTAGACTTTTAATTGTTGCTTTTGGCCATTTTCAATCCAAGCTGAAAACAATTAATGGTGATTGGGTCAGTACAGAGAGGTTTGAAGTGGCACTCTGGGGCCATGTTAGCCAGGGCAATCTCTGATTAAGAGATTAACACTCTCATTATTTCCTGGGCTGTGGCAGCAAGGAAGGTAGGGAAGATGAACTAGTAGACGCTTTGAATGAATGCTGAGGGGAATGCTTTTGATTTAACTGAGGACACACCACTCTTCATCTTTTTTGCCTCCCTGTCCTTTCATCCCATTCACTGATCTGTCTTTGACATTCTCATTTAGTTTTTATTTGTTGACAAAAAATAAGATTTTGCTATATTTCTCATTTTGTTGTTACTTTTTATTCAGCCTTAATTATTATTATTTTTTTTTGGTTATAAAACATAAGTAATAAATATTAATTATATCAAATTAACACTATGGTCTCTAGAGCCTCATTGTTGCCATAGCTTGGAAATGAATACAACAAATATAAACACAGAAAGGCTCAGGTTCTTGAATGTAATTGGGGTGGATAGGTTTCATTTCACATATGCAGTATGCGGTTGCAGCAGTTGTTGTTGGGTAAAAGCAAACAAATTGCTCAGAAACAGGAGGAAAAATACCAACACCTAACTTATACATATACACAAAATTAAAATACAGGCTGTTTTAGTATAGATTTGTATGGAAAAGTGAGGGAATGCCATCCTCTTACTGTGAAATCATCCGTTGATATCGGTTGAAAGTGGATGGGGGGGATTGTTTTATGGCTTCACTGACCATATGCTCAGACCTTTTTAGAGCCTTGACTGATGGGGTCACAAGGATCCTCGAGCATGACGTGCACATCAACCAACAGTTGGTAGAGGCTTACAACCATCTGTCACACTTTTCTGTAGTGATTTAGCAGCAACCTGCAGCTGTAACAGTGTGAAAGTTCAACACATGTCATCCATCACTGTGATCACAACTACTGTACAGTTAGATTTTGCGTTTTGGTTACACCTGTCATGGAAATCTATTTCTTGCTGTGTTTGGTTTAACATTAATACTACTTAATTAGTAAACCAAGACTTGAAGACAGGTCTTATATACTTCATATCCCAATACCAATTTGGGTAGTGCTAAGACCAAGTGTGTCAATGTTGAGATTACACAACCAGCTGTACATATTACATACGGGTCTAGGTTTGCATGTTTTTTTTTTCTGGCTCTATTTTTTCTTTCTTCTTTTTTTAACATACCTCTTTTTGGACATGTTTTTCTGTTTTCAGGTCATAGAGACTCAGGTGTTATTAAAATTATTGTCTCCCCAGTGCCCTGATTCTGAAGGCAGAAGACTCTGAAGACTGCAATCCTGTAACTGTCTTTTAGTCTTGTTTGGCCTCATTGTTCCTTGGAGCATTTGTTAATTACAGCATCCCCTGATTTAATTTCAGGTTGCTCCATGCCACCAGCAGGATGTATGAAGATGACCAAATGGTTTGTATTACCTGGTCAGTACGTTTACTGTTGGATGAATCTGAAACTCGGAATATTTTCAAACCTCTTGTTTTTCCTTTTAAAAATATGGTTTTGAATTTAAAATTAAATTGTTTTAAAATGTTCTGAGTAAAATGCAAATGTATAACCTGCTTAAAAGCAAAGAGTTTGTTTGTTTGCTCAGGTCTGTAACTCAACTCAGGCAAAATAAGTTTTGTATGACTAATATCAGAGGGTTAGGCAAGTTCTTTCTCCTGTGCCTTCTGTACTCTCCACTTGTGTATGATACATAATTATCCAAAGAGGAGTGACATTTTTGTTGTTTGGTATTTATTCACACACTTGTTGCTGTTGGAGAATCAGGGCATTAAATATAAGTCACAATGGTAGAAATTCTCTCTTCTTTATGTTTGACCCAGAGACTGTATGGTGTTTGCCTCACCATCGTGCTGACCTTCCTAGCACTCACGGAAATGAAATAGGATGCTTTGTAATTACTCTTGCAGCTGCAGTATCCTTTCAGAAACCTTTCATGCCATAGCTTATAACACATGGTACCCAGGATTGTTGGCTTCCAATAACTACCGCAGTATACGCAACAGGCACAGTATAGTCTGGTTTAACATCACTAGTAAAAACTGCAAAGGTCAAAACCACAACATATTGACATTTCTGTGAAAGAAGAACAGAAGGGTGAGCAAATTAGATTTATAGAAAGCATCTCTGGAAAAAAAAAAAAAAAAAACCTACACACATCACTACTCAGTTGACTTGAGCACAGCCTCCTGTATCTTTAAGAGCTAAGCACATAATTATTTATATTTCCATAATAATCATCTTCATTAACTGCATTGTAAGTAGTTTCTGCTGGAGTCCAATTAGATTTGATGTTTGAGGAGACTATAAAGGGCACTGAAGACTCTGTATGATGTATTATTGAATGGAAATTAATGGCAGCTTGTTTTTTCAGTGCGTACTGGCTATCTCTCCCACCATCTGTTGTCTTTTACAGAAAAAAGAAGGCCCTCTACTTCTCTCCCTTCTCTTTTTGTTTTTCTCAGTCTGTCAAAAGAACAGACTGATAATGAGAGTCTTAGTACAGTGCTCATGGTTTCACTTGAAACTTTGTTTTATGTGCAAGGACCATACTGTATTGTATCAGAAGGGAATATTTTAACACAGTAACCCAGAGGCGTTTCTTTCCAAGAAAAGGTCTGTCATTATCTAACAACAATGACTCAGCTGATAAACTGTTCAAGTATGCGTCTGCTATTTTTGGCCCAAATTAGCAGGAAGGGGACCATCATTTGTATTATAAAAAACTATTGAAACACATGTAACAGCCTGACATCACCCCAACGGCACACTAATACCAAGCTTTGGAAATACATTACAACATGTAGACCAAATGCCAGTTCAACCTTTATTCAGCAAGGCAGTCTCACTGAATGCAATGAATATTTGTTCTAGTAGCGTGCTTTTGTTTGCCATGACTGACATTGATCCCAACATTTGAATTTAGTGTTTAAAGTAAAGGAAGGAGAAAATTAAATATCTGTTGTGTCATTGTGTAAGAAATAAACGTAACATAAGCAAAAAGTTACAAATCACACATATATCTAGAAAACTCTATCCCCTAGTATCCTGAATCTCAAATCTTTTTATTATTATTGTCTGATTTAAAAAGTAAAAGATTGTCAAATAAAAGCTATAACAGTCTCTTTAGTTATTATATTGTTGTACTGTTAAATAGCTGCAGATGAAATAGTCTCACACAGTACATGTGACCAGCAAATGGCATACAGTAAATACTGTGTTAACACCATAGTTAGGCAACATTTTTATTAGATACAATGAATAGACCTTTGCTGACATTATGACTTGTTATGGTTGAAGCACCTTAATAAGACAAGTAATTATTAAAATTATTAATGGCTGCATTCCATTTAGGTGTCCTTGTTCCATGGCCATTATACTTTGCATTCTGGGGCATTATTGAATGTATCCATTATTAATTAAATGTTTACTGGGAAAACTGCCAATTTGTGTTGGCAGGACATGATGCCATTAGTTTGTCTCACTCATGCAGTTAGGTTTTTAATAGACACTTCCTGAGTTCCAGGAACCAAATGTGTCGACATATTACATATACTGTATAATGAAACAGGGCTTTAGTGGGATTAAGAATGGGAATTTCATCTGACATAATTAGCCAACTATCTAGCTACATTCATGTAAAATAGCAACAGGAAAATGGCCACAAAAATGGCAGCATGTTGTAAACGGACTTACAGAAATACCAACTCTTAAAAATGCGTATTTTTTCAATCATTGTGAAAGAGGTTAAATTGTTCCTAGCTACCGCTACCACAAATGAAAAAGACTGATAAATAAGTAGGACTGATAAATCGAAGCCCCAATCAAGTCTGAGCATGATACCACCACTCCCCTGAGCTTCATTACAGGTAACCTTGATTATTATTATTTTATCATCTCTTTAAAGTATCAAATGTCACCTTTCTCATCTACTTGCTTTGACTAAAAACACTATTGGCAGTGAATGCCCTGTGGACAAAAAAAAAAAAAAAACTACCTCAAACTACAGACCAAGTTGGAGGGATTGATTTTTTCACTAGTCTTTAGCACCAGCAGTCATGGCATTGCTCAACATAAAAGGACCTGCTGGGAATGAGACACAAATAGTGCACTGAAAATATCAAGGATTTGAATACTTGATAATCAAATTGAGTTTCCAAGAGTGCCATGGAACACCTGCATGGTGCTGATAAGATAAGTGACAGAGGGGGAATAGGGACAAGAATAATCACAACAGAAAGGAAACCCATCAAAGCCCAAACAAGGTGGGGGGTAAGCACCGAATAATGTAATGAATGTGTAACAGCACAGAAATGATCTTTCTCTTTTAGTTTCTTGTTTCTTCAATCTACCTTTCTCTCTGTCTTTTCTTTTTTGCTCACTCTGAAGCTGTCTTTACAAATTTTCTCCTCAACTCATTATCTGTAACATCACAGGATACCAGTCTTCAAAAGGATTTAACACTGAACAGAATTTATGCTACTTCCTCAATACCTAGCCACTATCAGGTCACTGAGTAGGAGTGAAATCTGTGATTGGCAAATTGAACTGCACTTTTAAGTATTTCCCGACAAAGCCACTGTTCATAATTGCATCTCATAAAAATTGTCCCTGTCTGCAGTTCTTAAAACAGCAAACTGTTTCTCTCATCTCTGCACCAATGGTTAGAAAGCAATTTCCTTGATCCTACTGTGCTTCCTTAAAATGAAAAATTTAAGATGAAAGTGACAAATGGTTGTGCTCCGAAATCTGCAATGGGAGGATAACTGTTAGTGAAGTTGCTGATACATCTGCCATGTACAGACATTAAGCTGAGGCCAGTACTGAGGCTGAGGTGCCCCTGAGCAAGATGTGTGAGGAGGATGACTATGATTGGGCTGAGCAACTTTTGACTATTAACAGGTATGATGGTAAAAGATGGATTGCTCTTCACAGTCATCTCGGTGTGAACAGAGATAACTGTGAAAATATTTCTATCTATCCACAGAACCAAGCTTAACTAGCTGATTTGATTATAGCATTACCACATGTAAAACCTTTTTTGCAATATGAGTACTTTTTTGGAAATCAAATAAGCTGCATATTGTAATCTCCAATTTAAACTGTCTCCCAAGACACATAAACTTTACATGACTTTTTTTTTTTTAAATCAGTATTTTCATAAAACAATAATGTGATTTGGGAAAAAATTTAAAAAAATTCTTGCTAATTGACAGTGTGACTGAGCCATTATTGACCAACAATCAAGTACAAGGATGGCGAGATAATAACATATATGTAGCAGTTTCACATGGTAATTGTAGAGATCTCTTGACTACAAATCAAATCTTAAACACACATTACTGCTAATTTAGCAGAAGTATAGCTGCAATCTTGAATATGACCTCTATTTATCATTACTCTTTGTAAGCATTTTTTGAGTAACGGAGCTAATTCTAATCCCCCCTTACAGTAGTTCTTTAATACAAGACTCTTAAGCAGCAATGTAGAATTGCAAAAATGTCCTTAAGGTATTATGTTGTATAATGTTATAATTTGGATTAGTGGATAACCTGAATGCCTGAGTGGGTTTCTTCCCAAAGGATGTTTTGCTGTGTATGATTATCAGCACTTCTCCCTTGAACATTCTCCTCTGGTATGAAGCCACAGTACTGCAGGCTCTACAGCTCCAGCCATCTGGTCAGCCTGTCTGCTCCTCTCCACTGCTGTCACTCACTCCTGCCCCCTCAAGTGTCACTCAGCCGCCTGGTGGGCGCTGTGGTTGCGAAGCAGCAAGAGAACATTAGCATCCTAAACTCTGATTACTGATGTTAATAGTTGCAGTGCAAATATTCCAAGGATTCTCAATTAAACCTTTATTCAGCAAGGCAGTCTCACTAAATGTATAACTGTGCCAAGAAACTCTGGATAAAAGCAGTGATATATGGAACAGAGAAGACCTAAAGAATTAACTTGCATTTACAGATGTTATAAAATCACACACACATGCCTAGTGTGTCTGTCACAGGAGGAAAACGAGAGACGTTATAGAGGTACGTTAGTGAACAGTCACCTTTGTTTAAAAAAACTCCAATTCCAAATCCTCCTATTCTCTGATTCATCTACTTCTATAAGTAAACCTTACACTTTGATTAAGATGAGACCATGAGCAACACAACATTTTATTTGCAAACACTAAGTGCAACTTTATATGAAGCAAACAATTAAAGCCCTTATAGGCAGAATTTTTAGCATATATGACGAGATAACATTTGTTTGTGGGAAAAGGATGCAATCTCAGTACAAACTGGTGGTGTTTATTCATGCTTTCAGTCAATTCATTCAGTGTCACTGCAACAGATTGATGGGGGAGTAGCAGCAGTGACGGGGAAAAAAATGCAAACTTTAAAATACAACAGGTACTGCTACTAACTTACTTCTTTCCTCTAATTAGTCATAAATTGATGGAAAACTGTAACGGTTCCAGACACCTGCCACAGTTGCAATACCTTGGTCTCTGACAGCAGTTGATTAAGACAAAAAAGGTGCCTCAGGTCACACATCTTGAACACATAAGTGTTGATATTGGTCGTAAATATGTACTGTTACCTCTTTAAGGCAGCTTTTCAGTGTTTCCTACAGAACTTCTAATGAGAATGAAATCCATCCACACGAGTGTGACTGTTTACGCACTGAACTTGTTAAGACACAATTATTTCACACCATCTAGTTCTCGTACTTATAGACACCTAATGAAGCAGCGTGTGGAACACTGTCAAAAATAGGTCTGTGCATGCAGTCACGTGTATCCTTGCACATATGTATCTGTTTATGCGCTCACAAACACAAAGACATGCATACCTAAACTCCTTAGAGTACAATCATCTTATTCATCTGTCCTCTTTATCTGCTGATTTCTCGCTTCTCAATTTTTCTCCTGATTTCATCTCTCCGCCTTTTTCATCCTTGTCTTCGTTATCTCTTCCATTGTCTCAGTGCATTCGCATTCTTGCCCACCTTTCTCTATTGTTATCTTTTCAGATTTGTGAGTAACTTATACAGAAAGCATGAGGGAGTGAGACCTATAAAAGCTCTATTTACATTGATGGTTGTGCTTTTCAATTGTGCCATTTGGCTGATGTATGTATTCTTATGGTAGGATGGGAAGGAGATGATGGGGACAGTTTAAAAGACATCAAGGTGTGTCCTCAGGGTAACAGCATGCACCTGTATGTGTGTGTGTGTATGTGTGTGTGTGTTCCCATCTGCATCTGTGTGTGTCCTGTTTCTACTTCTGCCTTGACATCCAAGCATTCTTCTAATGTGCTGTCCAATAAGCCAATGATTATCATATCGGTGCAGTATTAGCTTCTATCACTGTCTGGCTGAGGATCAGTAATTGCTGTCCATGCAGAGGAAATGGGAAAGGAAATTACATCTGCCTATACAAAGAGATTGTTTCCTTGTTAGTCCTAAGGGACTGTGATGACCCCCTGTGAGCGTATTCACTTGAAAGTGCATGTGCCCGTGCATGTGTGTGCAAATTTCTGTTTGTATGTATAATAGACCTTCTCAGTATGCAGATGATTATAGCACTAATTTCAGAGCTGTATTAGAGAGAAGACCAGGAAAGGGTAGCACTGATGTATATGTCTCCTGTTGTCTGAGTGAGGTCTTCCATTTCCATAAAGGAAAACAACAGCTTAGTGTTGCTTCATAAAAAACAAGCCTCAGGCTAAGTGAAGAAATGTTTGTATGGATATAAGTTTATTTGTAATCATTCAGCTCACAAATGATGGATGCTTTCCTTGCCTTTGTAAAGGCTAACATCTTGGCAAACAGTCATCTGGCTTATTTTTTATCGTTCAGTAGTAGTCAAACATTTAGTCCAAGTTAAAAATGATTATATTTTGAGAAAACTATGTACATTTGCTAGGTCAGTTTGAACATGGTAGCATCAATTTTTGTCATGCAGCTGTTTTTGTCCTAAGAATGATAAAAAGAAAGAACAGAACATCTAACTCGAACATCTAAAATCAGTGAGTGCTTTTAATAGTAATAAATAAATATTTTTCTTTTAATAAAGCTTTTGTATGTACAGTATGTAAATGTGGTGTTTATATATGCATGTATATTCTCAACTGTCTACCTGCCCTAAACTAGATGGCAATCACATGTTAACACTGAAATGACACAAAGCTGCACAAAGCTGAGAGGAGATAGAGGGGAGTGGTTGGGCATGCTGCACAATATGTATCTCTGGAAGCTATGAGAACATTTGCCGCAAACAACAAATGTTATACTGCAGTGTTGACTCTGAAAGTTAATTTTTTTAATTTTCTTTCAACAGTACAAAATTTGACAGGGTATCTTCATTATTTTCTGCCAGTGCAGCTTCGTTTGATTGAATGCAAAGCTTAAACTAGCTAGATTTGCAGTGGAACTCCTCACACAAAGAAATACATTAAAATCAAATCAAGTACTATCACTTAGAAGTATTTCTATGATTGCATTCAAGGACACAATACATTTTAGATTATTTACTGTAAATTATTTACGCTACACTTAAGGCTTCACATAAAAAATGGACAAATCTATGTAAAGAGAGATGTGAGCAGAGATATGGATAGATGGATGATTCAATTGAATTAAAGCACAGTTTGGAGTATTACTGCCACCATAAAAGTATGTGGGTGTTGTACTGACACTGATCATACTGAGTCGGATGAGACAGAGAGCTGAGTGGACTGCTCTATTAGGAAACGATTCCAGCTCCTCCAACTCCTCCTCTATATCTAAGTGCATACATGAGCAGGGCTTCAACTCCCACTGAGTAAAATAAAGCTGCACAAACATAAATCAGTTTATTTAATTTTTTTTATTTAATTTTTTTTTTTTTTATGCTGGCAGTCTTCATTCCCCTTATGTTCTGCTTCTATATTTTCTACCCGAATTTGCCCTGAGAGTGACCTTGTTCAAACATGGCTGTAATTTCTTGTACTGGTTCTTATTCATTAATTTCAAATTTGCATGAACATTATTTGTCTTTTGTTAAGGAACTCTGGCCTTGACCATTGCAATTGATCTCAAAGCCATCAATATTTGTCTCATATTTCAACATTGATCTTATTTTTCGTGACATCCATTATGCAAAAATAAAATCTTAATTGATCTTGTATAAAATGTCTCCATACCTGCTGCAAAGATATACCTGACATCCACCCTTTATTTTGCTCAAAGCCTTTGATTTTCCCCTAGTTTTTCAACTTTGACTTGTTTGCTTTTACCATCTCTCCAGCATTTTGCCATTATCATGCAGCAAGTTAGGCTGCACTCTTTTCCCATCCTATACAAAGAATTAGTCTGGAATCTCTTTGTTTGAGATTGAATTCCTGTGGGCGGGCCAATGGATGCAGAATAAATCAGTCAGAGAAACGAATGATATGACGTGTGCGGTAGCGTAGAAACGCTAGTGAATAACTCGTTTTTACTGTAAAAACATGAGTATACAACAGCAAAAACCAGTTGTAGAAAGATTTGTGGACTGATTGAGCAACGTTACGAACAAGTCAATGTGTATGTGCAAGGTTTGTTTAAATATGGAGCTTAAAGCCTGCCCAAATGCAGATAGATGGCTGTGATTGGCCCGGCTCATTTGAGGCTGGAGGAAAACACTCCCTATGGCAGGGGTTCCCACGTTCTTTTGCTAAGAAAAAAAGTCTGGCCAGGTTAGCCACAAGTGGGCTAAGTGTTGCAGTATTGATGCATATCAACTCACTCATGTAGTATTTACCCTATTAGTTCCCAAAGAGGATGGGATTTTTTCAGTGTATATTGTATGAATAAAAAACAAACAAAAAATCAAGCACTCTGTCACTCTGTACAGTATAACATATTACAAATTGCATACAAGTGATTATGGTAAATGGCTTAAATTATGTAATTTCACAGCAGTGATAATTGTGTACCGGAGGCTTACACACTCTAATACTGTAATTTTTCAGGATCATTGTTGCCAAGTGAGAGAAATACACAGAAACCTTTGGTTGCCAAAAGATAAATGGCAACAAAAACTCTGAAAGTGTCTTAAATTTAGAACCAGATTCTCATAACATGAATGGTACACATTTTAAAGAGTCAAATTGCAAAGTGGCATAAAATTACATGAAATTGATTGATCAATGCAATATTAAACCTGCACTTGTTGATTACAGTTTAACAAAGTGTAAATCAAAATCAACACAAAATTGGACATTTCAAAGTTGATAATACACCCTGACTGATTTAAGTAAGTTTCTATTATGTTCATTACACTCATTTTAATGGAAAAATGGTAGTGCAAGGCTTGATATCATATCATCATGCTGATGTGACCTTTCCTCCCATCTGTGTCCCCTCTCCTGAATTTTCAGTGAGGAAGCCCAGCAGAATGGTGCCAGCTCAAATGACCTGAGGGAGAAGAGAAAGGACAGAGGAGGTGGGGAGAGTAGATTGAGGCACAGGACTCCCGCTGGTAGGTAAACATACAGTGTATCCACAATATCACCCTCTGTCTTTCTCTTGTATCCCCACTCTGCGTCTCTGTCTTTTGTCTATTGCCTCTTGTCCATTGTCAGTCACACCTTCCCTGCTGTTTGTGCCGTAGCCAGTTTTTGGGTCACTGCAGATATCACTTTGTGTCACAACACCAAAATGCTCACATCAAATCATTCTCACTTTCTGGGAAAATACACAAATCCTGGTTTGTATGCACACACACACACACACACACACACACACACACACACCCTCACACACACACCCTCACACACACACACACACACACACACACACACACACACACACACACAAACACACACACTGCCCTGGGACTGACTTATACCTTTTTTTCTTTCTTGTATTCTGGCTTTGCTGGCGACAGATGGGCTGAGGTCTGGGTACCTCGTGTGGAATTGTGTGTGACTGGTGAAGGACAGACGGAAGGAGGAAGAGTGGAATGAGAACTGCATAGCACTGTGTGTGTATGCATTTGCAGTTGTGGCAGGCAGAAGAGTTGCAGGACCGAGTTGGCCAACAAACTGTCTGGCCCCATAATAATTCAACTTCAATAAAAGTATTGTCGTCCTGACAGTCTGCGGTGAGTAGAGATTCAGAGGAAAATGCACTAGATAACAAAAAACTATTCGAGTCGAATTTCAGTCACATGCATAACCTATGAAAAAAAATAAATAAATAAATAAACAGTGTTGGGCGAGTTAAAAGTAATTAAATTACTGATTACTCCTTTTAAAAGTCATCAAGGTATTGTTCTTTATTTTAAAAGTAATTAGTTACATTACTAGTTCATTTACTAGCCCCCCCACCCCCTCAAGAAACAGAATAACCTCTATAGCCAACTCATGAATGAAACTTATTGGGAAGTGCATTTCACAACAAACAAATTGAAGCCAGTCTCTAATGGCTTTTAACTCCAACTTTTAAATATTTTTTACTCGCTTTTCTGAATATTCCACTTAGAAAATAACCAAAGCCAGTCTATCCTGACTTTTTAACCCTGTAACTCAAATATTGTAACAGATTCTTTCTGCATATTCCATAAAATAAAATATCTGCCTGCCTCTGGGTCCTAATGTTCTGAGTGAAACAGTGTAGTGGAGCCAGTGAAATAGTGGTTGTGTCACACACGACAGCAGAAGTAGATGCATTTTTTTTCCCGTGCCCGGTACCTTCTCACTACCTTTTACCGTGCTGTGCTGCCCTTTTAGGTGTTTTAACAAATTGGATGTGGAGTTTTTAGCTGTTGATAGGGTTTTCTTCCCCCCACATAAATGACAACGTACAATTATATTTTTGCCTTTCACAGAAATAAGCTGGCGAACGTATAGTCATCACTGCGCATGCTGAGATGTGATGTTGCCAGTCTTTATAATAATGCTGGTTAGCAACTGGAACAAAAATGAATCATTAAAACAGAACCTATACATCGTATAACTTTACTTCCTTACTGCCAACATTACCCAACCCAGACTGGGCTCAGTTCAAATGGGTCTGATCAGCACTGATGCTAAATCAGAACTACAATTAGTTTAACCATTGTAACGCCCAGTTCAAGTTTAAATCACCATAAACGTTTCTGTCGGATTGACTGATAAAGACCGGAGGCTCAGCTGTCATGGCCCAGTTGTTTCTGAGTTTTCCAATCTTGAAGGACAGGGCATGATTTGAATTCTTTAGTACTGTCTCTTACTTTTATTGTCTGTGAGTCACTTTACCCTGAGTTGGTGATGTAGAAGAAGTGTTGATTTAATAAGAAAGCACACAATAAATATAACCCAATGGGATAAAAACAGTGTCTTCAATAACAATGGCTTTTTGAATAATGTGGTAGAAACAGTATGAATATAGTAAAAATAAATCATTTTATCATATGACATTATTCTTGTTATTTTGCCTATGTGTAGTTAACCTTTTACCTTACTATATTTGCAGCTTTAAGTGTAGGTGTCTATTCTGCATTTGTTCTTATTCTGAATCCCTCGTCTGAATCACGTGAATATCTAAAAGGTAAATGTGAAAACATAAAAAAAAAATTAATGGCAGTAAATCTTCTTAATAGTTCACTTTTGCTAATGGAGATGTAGTATGTCCTTTGTAATACCTTGACTCCTTTGACTTTCCGTGTCCTTTTATATACCTGAGGATCTCTTTTCTTACCTTACACCCACGATACACACACTGACATCTTACTCTTGACCTACAAATACCACTCACTGTCACTCCCTCAGAGAGCTCCATCGAACCACTATTGACCGCTGCTGGGGCTAATCGAAGGCCCCAGCAGTATTCTTGTCCTGTTGGTTAATGGTGACCTACCTACCCTTCTCTCACAGTTGACGCTGCTACCATCCCCCCCCGTTCTATCTCTTCATCTCACTCCTCCCTTCTTCTCATGCTCTGGGTTGATTCAATTCCATTGATCCTCTCCACCTCTTGACCTCATCCTAGAAGAAGATTTACTCATGTAGCTGTCCCACTTTGATAGCAGGCTGACTTCTCCCAGTTGCATTTCTGCCATTGATACTGAAACGAGTGAATTAGAGAACTATGTTATCCAACTAAACTTGCTTCCTGCGTGGCGTTTTACAGAGGTATCACTTAATGGCGATGTCAGTGTATAAAAATAAACAAGAAGTGTATAGGGTTCATTCAGCATGATTTAAGATGAAACAAAAAGAACATATTCTAAAACTAGGTACTTCTACAAATTAATTCTTATATTTGGTAGTTTTGCATTAGGTCACTGGTTTCAGTAGATGTTTGTAGATGTTTGCGTCAGCCATTCTGAATGGCATTATCCCAATAAACAGGTGTTATCAGTTTTTATCTTGGCCATAATTGTGCTTCAGTAGGTACAACTGTACAGATCAGTTGGGCAGAAGGATCATATCATCAAAACATCTTACTGTACAACTACATGACCTCTGACGACTGTAGTGAGTCTGAAAGTGGCAACAATCACTGGTGACATTATACAAAGAGCAAGGGAAGAGGTCAGGGTGGATGTGTGGGACAACAAAAATACAGGACTTTTAAGTTGGAGAGAGCTTCTCATTTCCTTTTTTGAACCAATAGTAAAGGTTGTTACTGTAATAAGTATATATTTGAACCCAAATCATGATTTTCCATAAACCTAACAAAATACTTTTGTGTCTAAACCAAAATGGGCAGTTTTTACTACTGAGCTGACTACTAACGCACGTATGTGATCTCAATAATGTGGTAAGTGCTATTTGAGTGGGTACTTCTTGACATAGGTACTCTGCACTAACTTTATTTTATTTTAGGTTGAAACACAAACAAAACAAACAAAAACAAAGAAAACTATAGACTACAAATACGAGATAACCCTAAAGGACAGGTTTGCACTAGAGGATGACAAACGGAAGCAATGTGATCCTGAAGTTTTTACTTAGTTGTTCTTTGCAAAACATCAAACCTAGTGAAAGGGTTTTATTCAGGATTGACTGCAAGTCATAGGTCTGAGTTCCCACCTGCCTCACAATGTACTGAGTAACTATGGACCAAACACCACAATTTTTGTGTGAAGCTATTCTGCTGGAGGGATTCCTTTTATTACTGTAATTTGTACATTATGTAAATTCCTCTTCAGGCGAATCAACACAGACTAAACATAAGTAAGTAGCTGGTATTTACTCATGTTTAATTTGCATTGCATTTAATTATATTTCTTTTTGTTTTACTTTCCACTTTCTAGAACTACAAATTAGCAGGCTATGAAGCGTGTGAGATTAGATTGCAAACTAACAGTACAGCAGTAAATACAGCGCCATATGATTTTTAAGAATACAAGTAGTTCTGAGCTAATCACACAAACTTTCGGCACTTAATTAATTGATGTATTAGAATTTCTGATGAAACAAAACAGATAACAAAGCTATACAACATAAACCTGTTAAATAAATTCAGACTAGTTCTTGTCACGTTCTGCCCAATGTTTGTACTGTGAAGTTTGACTATTGTTTGTACTTGACTCACTGGGATCTGTGGTCTTGAATCCTTTTTGTGGTTTGCAGGGAAACTGCTTCAAGATGCTATTTGAGGCAACTTTTAGTAACAGTAAAAATATCTAGATTTTTCAGCAACAACTTTATATTTTTTGAAGTTTTTTTATGTAATGTGGTTCAGCAACAGTGCACTGCAGCTGCCTGTGTAAAAATACTAATACATAAATGGTAAGTAGATGGAAGTCATGGGATTAAACAGAAAAAAGGTGAATAAGTAATCAAATGTGACAGTGATGATGGACACACAACCACAGTGTGCCATGTCCTCCTTCACTGGGCTTAATCACTGCAACACAGCACTGTCTCTCTCCTGATTGCTCTTTCTTTGTTTTCTTTCTTTCAATTGAGCTACCAGCCCAATTTGTGTAGTGACCAATTAGAAAAAGTCATTTTCAGTGGTAGGCACTCCAACACCGCGTCCATTCACACTCATACACACATCACACACACATTTGTGGATGTTCGCCCTACATTTATGGACACTTAAATGGCTCATTAAACGGGGTTTAACCCCAAATTACAACTCAAAAGCAGTAAATATAAAGTTCAAGTTAACTCAAAGTCAAAGGTAGATAAGGATCAGTAAGCCCACTCATCCACACTTTCAGTCCAAAAAAGCAAGATAGGGTTCTAACCTGGCAAAAAAAAAAAAAAAGGAAAAAGGGGCCAGCACATTGTAAATAACAAGGCAAACTAGATTTAGCAGGAAAATAGTGGAAATGGGATGTTATTATTATATAAATGTTTATGTATATATTTATACATGCAGAGGTGATGAGTACGGTGGCCAACAAGAGCGCCAGGCCTGTAGGGGGACCCCAAACTGAGGGATGCTTCTCTCTTGCATGCATTTTGACTGTTGCAGCATTACTCTTTTGCATGCGTTTTGGCTGTTGCAGCATTACTCTTTTGCATGTGTTTTGCCTGTTGCAGCATTACTCTTTTGCATGCGTTTTGGCTGTTGCAGCATTACTCTTTTGCATGTGTTTTGCCTGTTGCAGCATTACTCTTTTGCATGTGTTTTGCCTGTTGCAGCATTACTCTTTTGCATGTGTTTTGCCTGTTGCAGCATTACTCTTTTGCATGTGTTTTGGCTGTTGCAGCATTACTCTTTTTGCATGTGTTTTGGCTGTTGCAGCATTACTCTTTTGCATGTGTTTTGGCTGTTGCAGCATTACTCTTTTGCATGTGTTTTGCCTGTTGCAGCATTACTCTTTTGCATGTGTTTTGGCTGTTGCGGGGCGTTTGCCCTTGTCGGCCACTGTAGATGAGGGAATGGGAAACAAGTGTGACCAGTCAGGTACAAAAGACAGGAACACTGGGGTTACAGTAGGAAAGGGGGGAGTATGTGGATCTGAAAGGAACTGAAGAAAAGAATGTGACAGCAATGTGTATTCAGTTGATTTTAGTTTTTCATAACCCAATATTAAGCATTTTTCTCAAGGGGCTTTATAATATGTACTACACTCCCTCAATTTTTACACACCTTGTTTCAGAAAAGAAACAACTCCCTAAAAACCATTTAACACAGAAAAACTGGAAGAAGCCACAAGAAGAGCAACAGAGGAGGGACAGATAGACGGATTGACATTCAACAGATGTCAGGTGTTTACAGAATACTCCACAACAGCAAAATCACAATATAGAAAATTATGATATATAAGTACAAATATCTAGTACAAGGATAAATCTGAAGGTCAGCAAAGATGAGGGGTAATAAAGGTGGATGTTTTTTCAAACATGATTTGATCTGCCACTATTTTCTAGTATATACCTTCAAAATCAGTAAAAAGACATGGCCAAGTAGTGGAACAAACAGAGTGTGTTTGAAGTGTATTTGATCTTCATTTATTCAGTGTCAAGCTTGGAAACAAACCAGCAGAGGAGACTGTAAAAGACCATTTGTTCATTAATTCATGGTACATGTTGTATTCTATTTATGTCATTCCTTGGATGGAACTATCGTGTTTTTTTTCCTTTCAATCCTTGGAACAATTGCATAAACTGGAAGCCAAGCAATCTGTCGGTGTTCTTCAGTTATGGATGGCTGCATAACAACACTCCTCCTGAAACCGAAGCAACTTTTTAATCAAGTAAACGTCTACACTAAATCATCTTTTTCTTTTGCTAGAATGTTTTTTTCACCACACACATACACACACCAGCTCTCATCTGCTTTTTTTTTTTTTTTTGTTCTGTTATAGTACCCAGTCCCTGCTCGTATGGCTCAATTGTTTCAGCTGAATACAGGGCTCATGAAGTGCCATTAAAATATGTATCACTGCCGCAACTAATGTTTTGTTATCCACTGCTGCAGCAGCTCCAGGAGCAAGACACCAACAGATTTTTTTTTCCAGCCCATTTTGAATCCTCTCACTAACTTCCTTCTACCCGCTTACCTCTGTGTATGACACTTCCATTTTCTCCTCCCTGTTTTTCTTGTTGACCTATTGGTCTTCCAGTTTTAAAAATTCACAGTTCTAAGTGATGGTAGTACTAGTAGTAATATGGGATCGTTTTGGAATGACTCATTTTCTTCGCCTTCAATGAAACATTTGATGAATAATTATCTTCATTTCAGCTCACATAAACAGGTGCATGTTTTCACACCCTGGGAGTTACTCAGTATATTTTAGTATGTTCTGTTTTCTATTGCTGGCCACAGTGGATTAGCCCATAATAAATCTGGCTCTGTAGGCCCACAGGTTATAGGGAATGCAAATTCAGTGCTCAAGAATATCTAAAGAGATATTTACACAAAACCCCCTCTCACTGAGTTGAACTTTTCTTATGTCAAACGCATTTATAATATGCTTTCACATTTTAAAAGTGTATCTTTTAACATTTAAAAGTGCAACTTTTAAATGTAAGAACAGCATGATCATCATGGTTGAAACAATCATGCTCAGCATGAGGTGTAGAGCAAATTCAGGAGTTGACTGAAATCTGCAGCCACCTTGAGCTCTTGTGACATTTGCTAACATGACACAACATCAAGCTGGGGGTAAGTCAAACAGAAACCAAACCAGCATGCCAGATGCCTTGATCACCAGTGATCAATTCTGCAAAGGTCTGGTTCTTCTCAAACAAGTTTAATATTCCAGTTTGTACCAGCAGTTGCTGCAAAAGTTTCAGAGTCTCACTTTTAACAAGCCTTTGGCCACAAGCAACAGCACATATCGAAGGAAAAAACCTGTCTTGGTGTGTGATAAAAGCAGTGCTTTACAAAAGATGACTCTTGTATTTTGTGACATTCAGTAGTCTTTTAAACTGTAGCCTTCCACATTTTTACCAGGATTTGGGACTTGTTAGAAGACACTTTAGCAGGGCAAATGCTTGAACCTTTTCAGCTGAAGCTCTCTCCAATCTCACACACAGACACCTACACCTACAAGAGTGGAGGTCACAAGCTTTATCCATACTCTATGTTTACAAGTTACTACCTACTCACTCATATGTCATGCATTAGTTTGCATTTAGATTTGATCCTCCCATGAGCATTTTTATTTATCCCAAGGGGCTTTCCAACATGCCCATTGTGATGGCTTTACTTATTTTTACCAAACTAGAGCAGACCAATAAAGCTTTGGTGAACAAAACCCTGAAAAGATCCTCCCAATCAACACCCCAACCCAGCCACCTTGAGTGATATCTGATGTGTGACAACTCTGTAGCCCACTGAGAGTTTTTGTCTTCCAAGGATAGAAGTGTGTTTTGCACAACGAGGAATAACTAAGGTCTCTGAGGGTGCTTTGCTCAGTGTCACATCTGTCCTAGTCCTGTCTGTCTGATGCTCTTATTCTCTACATTATTTACTGCTCCTTTCCCATTACAATATGGCTTTTCTTGTCTTGGGGATTTTCTACTCTTTATCTGTCCCATGGCTTCTTTCTCTGTTGGTGGACGCAGCCGTATAAATGCTCTTTTTTATGATATGCATTATATTTATGTTTTCAGTGCATTTGACATATCTGAAAGTTTTAGACCTACTTTAAGAGTGCATAATCTTATAATATTCTCATAACAAATAGATCAGTTTGGCTGAATTTCCACAAGGGGTTTATCCTTGTACACTGTCACCTTTTTTCCTTTCTGTCAGTCCCTGATATCGCCTCATATTTATGTTGAAAATTATGCCATGGAGTGTCTGCATCAAAACACTCATCACTCTTCCAGGAAGGATAAGATACCAGGAGGCAAGCAGGCTCTGTATATCATGTATATCAATTCTTATAGACTTCTGAGCCATGTTCTCTAATCTTGACGAAGACGAGACAAGGCCCGGTTCGGTGAGGTTAATGGGTCAGTGGCCAACAAGCCAACAGATAAACAAGCAACAAGAAAAGATTGAAGGGGAGGGGAGAGATGAAAGCCAGGAGAGTCAAAACGGGAGATGAACCACTACAAAGGAAAAAGAGAAATCAAAATGGAAATGAGGAGCCACTAAAGAGCACTTCGGTTTTAGAGTTTGAACGCCTGGCAAGAGTGAAGGGGAAAGACAGAGATTGAATCTCTCTCTCTCCCTCCACATAAAAATGTAGTATACATTAAAGATGTATAGGATGACTTTTCCCAGTTCATACTTTTCCCAGTTCATATGTATTGGTTCTTACATCAGTTAATAAACAATCTGCTTACACCGTGATAGTGTTTTTTCTGGTGTTTAGTTAGGACTGGATATGCAACCTGGGCAATTATTGCCAACTATCAAACCATTGATGTTTGCGGAGTGAACTGATATTCTAGGACACTTCAAATGCAGAGGTGCAGTTTAACAAGATTTGCCTGTGCTTGTTGTGGTCGTCAAATCTGTCCCCCTTTGTGAGCTAAGGTAAAAAAAAAAAAACTCTAGTGTTTGCTATTTATATTTTTACAGGTACAGGAGACAGCTGTTTGGTTTCCCATTTCAAATCAATAATCAATATTGTTTCTTTTATAAGTTATTTAGATTATGATTGTTATGTTATGTTATTTATGTTATTTAACCATGATCAATCTTTAACCCTATCCAAGTTGTTTCTATGCCTGAACCTGGTATACTCCATGTTTAATGTGAGAAAATATGTAGTAGTTCCTTTCTAAACTTGCTTAGATATTGAGTGTCCTTTGTCAATTTTATAAGTAAAATAAATTCAGCCTGACTGCAGTGGAGTTCCAAAACAAACTAATGTTTTCTACTAGTAATTTTTTGCAAACTCAATATTGATCAGAGGAAATGATTGAAAACAGAGGTTAAACTGGTACAGACCACCTCCAGGAAATATCACTCGGCAGCACTCCAAAGTCCAACATGACAAAAGCTCGTGCCTTCTTCCACCTACTCTCCCTTTATAAATGGAAGCATATAACACATTCAGTAGTGTTAGAAACTTGCCTGAGTACTGCTAAAGTTGAGCTTGTTTTAAGGAGCACCAGTGGTGATGGATTGACACATTTACCCCTCTGGCTGACTGTGGCTGTATGTGCTTGCTTCTTGCTTGCTTCAGTACTACAAACTCATAGATGCTTGACTCGCCTGATCTTGATACCAGCTCTTATAACATGCCCTGCCCTCAACAGTCTCTTTATATGCTGAACTACACCCTGCGTCCCAAACTCCCCACTTATGAGTTTTGGTAACAATTTTCACTCATGTATCAGAATCAGACTAGTAGAACTTTGGAGAACAAGCTGCTGCAGTTTGCTTGACTTTCAATGCCTGTTAATTGTTTTGCATTATGATTTAAATACTTTTATTACCTTTAGGTTATTTATTATTTCAGCTAAAGAATGATACAACATATATACAAGTTGGTGGAGTATTATTTACAAACTATAAGCATACACACATAGCTTTAACATCACATTGAAAAAACACATTTATTTCATTAATGAACAGTTTTATTTGCAGGTCATTGCTAAATATTTTGGGAGGATAATGATGTGTGCAATGCTCAATACTAGAAAACCTGAAATATTTAGTTCCAGCCTCAAGTGGTAGTTAAAGCTGGATGGCTTGAATGAATGGCTCTGCACACCAAGTCTAGTGATTCCAGTTTAGCTGATTAGACTCCTTAGTTGTGCTTGAATTAACTGGGTATTTGTGGATGTCAATATGCTTAATAGACCTATATTAATATATTTAGAAACATACTAAATATATTTTTAAATATATTTTTCCTGCTGAAAAATTAACCCGTAAGGTAGATGTCAAACTAGAGTGATCTGTACATGCTTGAAAAAAGTTTGTCCATATGTCAATGCATCAAATTACAGCAAATTACTTGTATTGGCGTACTATGTTTGTGTTAAATAATTTGTGGGTTAAGTCATATAAAGCAATAAATCCCTTCATAACTGGTGATTAAAGATACATATTAAAATAGAATAGATATGAAAGGCCTATACCATGTAAGCACTAATGAAAGACTCAAGATATTGTGCAAGGCAAGGTCATTATAGGTCAAGATCATCTTTAATCCATTTACAAGATGATGGCTCAAGCTTTGTTTTGACAAAGTGGTCTTTTGGTGGTGTTCAATAGACAGGATCTGCTGACATTTATGCAGTATTGTCCAAAGCAATGAAGATGTGATTTAGACTGAAGTGACGGCAGAGTTAAAAGGTAACTCTTTTATTGTGTTGTTTTATCAGTCAAGCGTTTAGTTCAGCAATTACAGTGTATAAATCAATGGAGAGCGTGTGTGCCATATATTTTGCCAGAGAAATATTGGAATAAAGTTTTCAAACGTAAAAGGCGGGATATAATAAAGATAGAGAATGCAGAAAAGTCAGAAATATGTAGAAAGCAAGCGCAAGTGAGACAACACATGAGATGAAATGTGACTCAAAAGAAGCAACCAACTAGCAATCAAAAAAACTTGCAATTTAGGGTAAGTGGGAGGAACGTGAGGGGGATATTAAATAAGAAATGTGTAGAGAAATAGAATGGTTAGCTGCAAATCGGAGAGGGGACAGAACAAAAAGACAAAGCAGGAAATAACAAAGGAGAGAGTGGCAGAGGAAATGAGACACTGATGGAAACAGACAGGAGGGAGAGCTGTTTAGAAATGCACGGGCAGGATGCCAATGTGATGTCTTCATCTTTCTGTTAACGTCATGTCAAGCATATGGCAACAGATGACCAGGACAGGCAGGGAGCAAGAAACCTCTCACAAGGAGTATCAGTCTTTTCCTCTGCTCCCTCCTTCTTTTTTTTATATGCACTTACACTTTTTTTTGGCAACCTTTTCCTTATCTGATTAGAGGGTATCGTATGTTTTACCTTTTGTAAAACTGCTTGAAACAAATTTGTGATTCTGGGCTTGACTCTTTTCATGTTCACCACTGTGCACCTATTCTTTATCGCTTATGTTCACCAATAAGTGCTCTGACCCAAATGACAATAGTCATACATGTTTCTTGTTTAAAATATGACCCATAGGAACCTCTCAGTAGCATCCTTACCAGACCTTCATTGTCACAGTAACAGTCATATGATCCACACAGGTATTCCACCAGCAAGCATGCTATCAAATGGACATGTATTTGAGAGTGTGGTGATGTGTGCATTGGCCCAACTGTGACCATCAGTAACCTAGGCTTATCCATAAACCCCTTTGCTGCAACAGTGCATGTTGAAATCTCAACACCTCCACTCTTGCCAAACTTCAAGAAGTAGCCTGATATGTTGTTTTATTTCTTCATTTATACAATGAATATCAAAGTATGTATCTCTGCATTAATTTGGAGACATTTAAGTTGGGAGAAGAAGAGGATCATCCTAGAAATTTTGCTGCTTTACAATGAGAGTCTCTGGCCTTACAGTGAAATATTACACATAGTAGATTCACCCTCTGCTGAGAGGGATGAGTTTTTAGCAAAGAATATGTGTGCACCAGCTGAATCCAGAGGGACATCCATCAACAGTCATTAATGAAATGAATTTAGACTCCAACATTTATTGCCATTATTATTTTCAAAGTTTAGAACAATGTGGTTTTTCTCTGTGTGACAAGCATCTTCAGTAGCTCATCAAAGGCAGAGAAGATCACATGAAATTGTCATAGTGATGTCATTAGCTTGATCTTGCCTTGGGTCAGCCTAAGTTACAACGTGGGGGTGTGAAGTTAGAAAGATCGAGACATTTAGCAGGCAGGGAAAGTCTAACCAAAGATGTCACTGAATTGCATCATGGGAATTGTAGGACAAAGTCTTTGAGGCTTAACTCACACTAACAACCTAAAGTCTGGATATATTGGCCTCTGCTGCATCAACCAGGCTTTCTTAAATTTGTTTCTTGGTAGTCTCCCAGTTTAATGAATATATGATGTTATTGGAGGAAAACTTCTCTAAAGTCGTTCTACACTATTTGAAATAAAGAAACATTTTTGTTACTGCAAATTTGCATCAAATTCTGCTTGTTCTATACTTGAAAGCAAAATATGTGTGCTTTGTTTGTTACTTGCCTGTTGTTTATTTGCATAGAACATTATTATTTTCAATAAAGTTTTCAATTTGTCTGCATTCCTAGATTTTCTTTATTCTATATTACTGAACAAGATTGTAGGTTGTTAATAGACAATACAATTAAACAGTATGAGGAATAATAATAAAAGATGGTCACACTGAAATTTTAGTCCATATACGAATGACTCAACAGATTCATGGTAATTCATGCAATCTGAAATGGACTTATTGCACTCATGTACCTGCTTTCCTGGATCAATAATACAGATTGTTGCCTTACATTAAATATTTGGCTTTGGTGAAACATTTTTCTTCCGTTAGTAATATGGTTGTTTTTACAATAATTTATGAATGATCACGTATGAAACCTAAATGCTTCAGGGACCACAATAGCCAGTATCCCTCTATTCACTTTAAATTTGTTGTACCTATAATACTTTTAGAAACAGAACAAATTGAATCCAGATATATTTTTATACACGCCTAGGGACCTTTAAGTGAATTTGTCTGCTTGCAGTTACTGATATGGAGAGAAGGGGGAAAAAGCCTTAATGTCAGTGGTGACAGCAGATCCCTAGGGCAATAAATGATAGAGATTGACTGCCCCTGAACTTGTATGTGTGCTTAAGCCCGACAATGTGAGAAGCATCACAGTATGTCCATGAACCCTATGATTGTATGTGTGTGTGTGTGAACACATCATAATTTCTTTTCTTTCCGCATGTCAGAGACAACACCTGAGGGTGACGGAGAGCATGGATGGGGGGAACCTGGGAGGGTGGAATGAGTGGGAGGGGGGTAGTATTGTGTTGAAAGCTCATTATCCAAAGACTATAATGAGGCCGTTTTTGTGCACTCTTGTGCTTATTATCTCTCAACTCATTAGACATGGAGATGCCCTATGCAGAAGTAAAGCAGAGAGCTGTCAGGTATAGATTGAGCCAGCTGGAGTCATCTGAGGCTGCTCTGGCAGCTGACAGTATAAAATTGCCAAGCACGTATGAAATGAGAGTATATAGAGTGCATATAAAACAGGCAGGGGAATTAAGTGCAATGAATGCAGTGAGAATTTGTCTTGGTGACACTGGTGCAAAGACGTATTGACAACTAGTTGTAAGTACATTGTAGTGTACATGGTAGCAAGTCTCTTCCCCAAATGTAAAGTTGTAATTTGGTTCCTTCGCAAGAATAGCTACTGTGGTCCTTGTCTGTTCCAAAACTCTATGGGGAGGTGTCCTTAAAGGTACGCATTGTACTCAATAAAACAGATAGAAGTTTCTGATGGAACAAGTCCTCCAAATTAAATGCAAATTATGTTGTTTGTAATTATCCAGTGGCAAAATCCTCAGCTAACCATCAAGCATTGTAACAAACTTTCCTGTATATTTTATATATGCAACACTGAAGTCATGCTGTGGGAAAACCGTCCTGAGCTGTGGTTAACTCAGCAGGGAGCGGCAAAGATAAATGCCTTTATTGAAGCTTGTCAATTACATGTTTGCTTTCAGCCCATTTTTGTCAGCTTAGTTGTGTCTAACAGCAATGATGACATTGTTAGAATCTTTACATTTACACAAAACCCTGAGCAGCAATCCTGTGACATTAGTGCATGTTTAGATTGAGGGCATGTACTGTATGTCATCTAAATGCTGCAAAAAATAAAAACATTTACAACAGAATATGTATATAATATGTGACACGTACCCTGTGAGTGTGCCTGTATATGAGTGTGCGTCTCTATGAGCTGATAGCAGTTGCATCCTCCTACTTCATGTACTGTCGTGATCACACTTGCCTCCTGCTATCACATGATATACATATATGAAGCACACATTGTATGTATGCAAGAAAAGGGAGATATTTACACTACCAATGTTAAAATTAGCATGCTGGCTGAGTGATACAAATGCCCTGAAGGAAGTGTTACTTCTCACTCTACAAGCCTTTTCTACAAAAGGATGGAAGGATACGAACGTCTTATTCAAATACACATTTGCATAGTAATCCTAATCTGATTTTCCTCTGGTTGCTATTGTATTGTCGTTTATAAAAGTTGTTATAAAATCCACATGTTTGTCCCAGCAGTCCCTTAGGCAAGATTTAGTCTTCTAAGGATTCTGACAGATCCACTTGAACCCAATAACGTTTTTTTTTTTCTTCCAGAAGCTCTTTCTAGCAACAGTGGAGCAGTTACACTACAAATATACAGTCTGATGCACATCTACACAACTGTATTATCTGTCTTTTTAGCTGTTTATGTTTAATGCAACAGGTAACATGGGATTTGACTGCTTTAAATATGACAGTATTAATTGAATGAGTTGTAATAGCTGCAGATGTGATAAATTTAATAAGCCTTTGACTTTAGTGATTTGAGTAGCACTGCCAGAATAACTAAATGCTGCTGGTGTGTCAGCATAAAATGTGTTATAGTATCCATTGGCAACCAGACTGCAGAGTGCTAATATTTGAAGTGTGTGGCTATACTGTAGTAACGAGGTGGAGGGAGCTATCAAAGGAAGTGATACATCAAAGAAAAATGGAAGTGTGAGTTATCACATGCACACACACAATCAAACTTTTCTGACAGATAAAAACATGCACACAGCTACACACACAAAAGTCCTATTCATATGAAAAATAAATAACCCAAACACTCTACCGTGCTTAAAAGAACGCATATACATTTACATTTACTTCTTGCATACACGCTCATACATACAATAAGTAGTGTACTGCCGCAAAAATGCAGAAAAGAAAGCATACCATTTGCAGCTGTACAATAAAATGCAATTAATTTAAACTGACCAAAGCAGAATAATAATTCCTACCTTGGAGAACAAGCTTATGTGCTCCATTTTTGTCAATGCCATGATGTGAAAACCTTCAATGACAATGCTTGTCTGGTTGAATATATACTGTGGGCTTAGTACTGTGCAATTAAATCACTGTGAAAAATAAATACTTTAGAGTATTTTTCTGTTTGTACAGTATGTAGCCATAAGGAGCTAATAAAATCAGTTACATCTAGCCAACACAAATAAGCTAGGGTTTTTTTATTTTAACACCCAATCACTGTCACACACATACACAGACATGCACACACGCACGGACACACACACACAAAATCTCTATAACCACAACAATTCAAGGTCACCCAGTTGTGACATCACTGTGGCATCCCTGTCCTGTTCAGATCAGGATTGTCTTACAGTCCATGTGCACGTCCACCCATGAGCATGCATGTGTCCTTGTATTCTAAATCTGCACACATAGATTGCATAGATTGGGGTCAGTCTAGCAGAGCCCAGGTTTCTCCCACTTGTGGGTTTCAGGTTAAAGCAGTGAGAGTGCTCAATCAAGAATACCCGATCATTGATTAGAAAGGGAAGCTAAACCACCGTTCTTATCGTATACCCTGTATGTATAACTTGACTTCTTTTGGGCAGAAAAAACAACTCTTTAAAATATAAATCATTGATAAATTGGCATTATTAAGATTCATATATGGATGTACCTCAGTGTAAACGTTTACGTGAATGAAACAAATGTGTGTATGTGTTTTTCTGTGTATGTGTGTATCATCCTCCTTGAGGGGTGTCTGTGCATATATGGTGCATGTTTCCTACTACCGTTAATCACCTCCAAACCTAGCCTATCCATTACTTATCTTCACCTGAACATATTCCATAACTGAATTTACCACTTAGAGGCTTTTCAGAGGAAGTAACAGAAGAGCTCTAATACACTGTCACCCCTCATCCAATGTCTGCTGGGACTGAGTCTAGCCCCCTGCAACCCTCTACAGCTTAGCAGTATAGCGAATAGATAGACTGAAGTAGCAGAAGTACTGCATAAGTCTATCACACAGTCAGAGATACAGTGCCTGATTGATACTATATGTATGTATATACTGTATGTCTGAATATGGCTGATGTGATGCAAAGTGTTAAAAGTCATCCTCAGAATTAATTGGAAATCAAGGCCAGTCTTTATCCCTTAAATCTTAAATGAGGCAAAGATTAAAATACTAGTTTGTATTTTTTCTTCTTCTCCTCAATATAGTTATCTGAGAGAGAAAGAGCTTTACCTTCATGCATTACATAAACTGATTCTTAAGGCACTTTAAACACCTTGTTCCTAAAATAAATTAAAAACACTGCAAAAAGTTAGCCATCACAGCATCATGAAAAAATACTTGATTCACTGACAGGCACATTATGGGTATTCTGTGCCATGGAGCATGGCAAACCATACATATTCCCCCTTTATATCTTACAGTCTGTTCTTTTTACACCAGGACATTGAGTTTAAAGCTCAGCTCATGGTAATGGGTTTAAAAGATCAAATGTAATAAAAAGTATGCAGCCAAAAGGCCCAAAAATAACTTGCTGTCCTGAAACTGTGTTTTAGGAGGTCATCAGTGACTGTATGTGTATTGGACACACACACACACACACACACACATATTAATGTGTATGCATATGCACGATACCTGTTTGTGTGTATGTGTAACCCAGCTCATCAGGGAGGCAAGCAAGGCAAGGGCAGAGGGGACCTGGTTGAACTGTGGCTGGATCTCACCAACGCCTATGGCTCAGTTCCTCACAACCTGGTTGAAGTGGCACTTGAGAAGCACCATGTTCCCCAGAAGGTGAAACGCCTCATTTTGGACTATTACAGCAAGTTCAGCCTGAGGGTTTCTTCTAGTCTCACATCATCTGATGACTGGCACCAGCTAGAAGTGGGGATAATCACCGGCTACAGCACTTCGGTGACACTGTTTGCATTAGCAATGAACATGCTGGTCAAGTCAGCAGAACCAGCATGCTGCAGCCCTCTTAGCAAGTCAGGCATGAGACAAATGCCAATCAGAACCTTTATGGACAACCTCACGGTAACAACAACAGCCATGCCAGGAGCTAACTGGATCCTCCAGGACTTGCCTGAGCTTTTAAACCTGCCTGAGCTTTAAACCCGCCAAGTCCTCTTTCTTGGTCCTGAAGATTACTGACAGATTGCACTTCAGGCTAGGAGAAGCCTAGATACCGTCAGTCACAGAAAAACCAGTGAAGTGCCTCAGAAAGGTCTTAATTGCAGTCTGAAGGACACAGATTCCATCAAGGCAATCCCCCCGACCTTGAGGGATGGTTGAAGTCTGGTCTCCCAGGATAATTAAAGGAATGGGTCTACCAGTATGGGACCCTTGAGACTGGACATCATCTTGGTCTCAAGCGCCACAATACAGCTGATCCTTCTGGAACTGACCATGAAGAGGATGGAGGAGGCACAAGCGAGAAAGAGAACGAAATAGTAGACGCTGGTGGAAGACTGCCACAGGAACGGGTGGGGGTCAAAGTGGAGGTGGGCTGTCAGGGATCTGCAGGCTCAGTAAGGTGGGACAAAGTAGGCGAGGAGTCATCAAGACCAACATGGAGGCAGCAGAGAAGGCATCCAGATGGCTCTGGCTAAAGAAAGGAGGAAAGTGGGACCATAGTAAGCCACTTGGACACAGGCCGGGGCTGGATCAACCCTGGTGTGTATGCAGATGCATGATACCACTACCTGTGTGTGTGTGTGTGTGTGTGTGTGTGTGTGCGAGTGTGTCATGGCCATGTAGCACCATTTTTTTGAACAACACATATGTCAGTGTGTTCAGTCCAGTAGCAAGAGTGGCAGCTCCGAGGTTTGGGCTGAGCAGCGGGCAGTGTGCCCTTCATGGTCATGACAGATGGAGCCAGTAGAGACGCGAGGCTATTACAGAGGGCAGGGAGGGAGGGCTTGGGAGAATGGAATGAGCGGAAATGAGTTAGAGAGGGAGAAATGAGAGTATGAGGTAAAGTGGTAAGAGTATGATTGAAAAGGGTAAAGAAAGACTAAGATTAGGGTGACAGCGAATTAGTGTAGGGTTGAGAAGGAGATAGAGAACAAAAAATGGAGATAAGAAGATAAAACAATTAGGTAGACTAGAAACGTCAAGAAATAGGTGAGGAAAGTCAAGTAAAAAGTTGCAGGAATCAGTGAGGACTGAGAGAGTTGGTTATCAAAAGAGAATTTTAAAGATGTCTTTTAAAATGACCCACTGGGTCTCTGCCTCATAAGATGCATGTTACATTGGCAAGTTGAATCCAGGACACTGACACATACTTGTTTGTAGCGCCAGCCACCTCTGCTCTGAGCCGATTAGTCTGCAGAAGCTTTACCTCCAGTCTGCCTCCCATTGCTAAGCAAATGGAATGACTGAGAAATAATTACTTTCTGCTTAGTCTAATAAGCAAAAAAGAAATACAGATGGAGTCGGAGGGAGAGGCAGGTAATGTGGGCCTCCAGTCAAGGGCACAGACAGGCACCGAGGCCAATAACTCTAGAACTGAGAATGTTCAGACTAATCAACCTATTATGAACAATAGCCATTACCAAGATGGGAGATAATTATGACGGCTGCCCATTGATTAAGAATGGCCAACTCACTGTCAATTATAAAACAGTAGCAGTGCAGCTGGCAAGGAAACCTCCTCAGACCTAATCTCTGCAAACAATATTCTACAAAGTACTTGCTTTAAAATGGAAACTTAAAAGCTCTTGTGATTCATCAGATTACTTCTGTTTGCAGTTTTATCCTTTCAGTCTAACAAAAAGGCTCTTTCTGTTGAGAAACAAGACAATAGCTGTCATCAGATAGCTCCAAACGGTAGGATAAATATATTGTAAGGCTTCAGTGATTTCAAATTCTATTCAGTGACTTTAAAAAATGCCCTTGGCTAGAAAAATGCCAATACTTGTTAAAGGTTGTCATTTAGTCTTGAAATCAGCTGTATCAATTATCTGGGAATGTAATGTTTACATGGTAGCTTGATAACTTTACCTTTTTCCAAATATCAATGTGCTGGCCTGCTTGCTTATGTTGTCCCAAGTTGTTTTGTCCTGACCTCTTGTCTATTAGGTCTAATTAGTTTTTCTTTACAAGAGCCCATAGCATTAGCCAATATTACTGGCAGCTATACAAAGTCAGTGGTCAGTCTAACATACTGCTTCTGATGCCCCAGCAGCAAAATTAACTTCTGAAAAAGAGACAGTATGTTCTAATGGAGGACTATTTTGACTGTTTTTGTTATGATATATTATATTATATAAAATATTTTTAATAGCACTTCTTACTTTTTGTAATTTTGATCTTATCTAAATCTTAGACAAAAAAGTCCACCTGACCGGAATGTTAGAAGTTACAAGGTGTCGTTTGGGCTTCTTATCAGATATGGCTCAGTAGAGCCCCACTCACCTACAGGAAGGTTCAGTAGGTCGTTATCGTTCCATACATCTTCACTGACATCATGTTTTATATTACATCCTCAGGTCCATACGTTTAGGTTGGACAACTGTTGAGTTCTATTCAGGCATTAAAACCACTTGGTTATGTTTAGGTAATAAAACATCTTGTTTCAGTTGCATTCTATCTGTCTACAGCTACCATAGGTCACTACATACCATGGGTACATATTCACTGATGATAACAGTCTACTCAATGACATTTATGTCAGGGCTAATGCTGCTTTTTTGCCAGTGAATGCTGTATCATTGCCTGCAGTAGGTGTAGCAGGGTCCTATTGACTTAAATATATGTATGAGTGAGAATCATAACAAATTATTGTCTCTACGAATCAGTACACAAAACACAATTTTACAGCCATTAGAGAGCATCCACTGTTTTTTTCCTGCCGTCACTTGCTCGCCCAAAACCCCCAAGTTTTTGTTTTTTTTTAAATTCATTGGCCTCTGTCCTTCCTTTACAAATGCACCATGCAGAATCTCATCCTTTCCCCTCAGTGCTTCAGCCCAGATCAGTGTTTTATGCCATGACCTATTTACCCTCAATGCCTCTCAACACCCACTAACAGCTCACCTACTCAGGGGTGAAAGCCACTGAACGCTGTTGCCCACGCTTTGGTCATCACCCAGCACTTCAGCTAGGATTTGTGTCACACTAAAAGCAGTGACCACAATTTCCAACCCAATATAACATAACAGGGGATTGCAATTTTAAAGTTTAAAATCTTTCTTTTGGGAAACATCCACCATGCTGTTAGCCAAGTGACACATGTGTGTCTCTTTGCCAGAAGGCCCATTCAGTTTTCCTGACTCCTCCATTGCAGGGCTATTGTACACCAGCTGCCACTGCATTAAACACCTTCCGTGACATTTTGCCTCAGATATAATCAGCTCCTTAATATCCTATTAAAGAGAAAGAGAACCAATAGGCAACCAAGGAGAAAATGCATTACAGAAGCAGTAAGATAGCAGAAAATATTATGTGCTCTGTCAGCCACAGGGTGAATTCTATCAAAGAAAATACCAAATAAAACAAATAAAATCTCACATGCTCCTTCCAGTGACCAGAATATATTGATGAGTCTATTGTTGATCTGAGATTATAGAGCAGTTCTACTGTTGGTGAAATGCAGTGGCTTGTTTGTTTGACATGATTTTATTTACTTATTTATTTTCCTGTCCTATAAGTCATTTTAAGTTTGCTGTGAGTGGATTTTATTTTTAGCTGTTCTCCTGGTGATATTTATTAGTGGTTTCCAGCTATTTTCAACTGTTTAACTTTCAGTAAATAATGTTGGATTCATATGGTGTTATTGGTCCTAATGAGTTTAAAGAGGCTGACAATAATAGTGAGCGAGGTCCATGCTTTGGTATTTGTGGTATTTGTAAATGGAACTCATCATGAAACAGTAAGATTAAACTACATTAGACGTGTTGTGTAAAACATTTTTTATGTAATATTGAAATCATAAGAATATTGTATAGTACACCTTGGCATGATGCTGGAATTGATTATTTCAAAACCATATGAAATGAATACATGTATAATTTTCATAATGATTATTTGGTTTTTCTCTTGACTGATCTTGCACGACCATGTGACGTTCAACTGCTGATGCATTTCCATATCCTTTTTGGGTCTGTCAACATGTCAGCCACAGTGCAGCTCTGTCAGAGCGTAATAATGATTCTTTTATCTGTTCATCTTTTCATTTATTTATGACGATGACAGTGTACTGGCATGCACTCAGCATGCTCTGAAATCGTAAGGGGACTAATTAGTTGGCGTTTTCACAGGGGGTTGAGACCATTACAGAGCCTCCAGTTTGGTTTAAATTCAAGTAATGACTAGCAGAGTGTGTGTGTGGCATTGGTGATGGCTGAGCGCTGCCACACGTCTGCCAAGCACTGCTGTGATGAGGGCATGTTTAAAACCTGGCAAACCAGCCTCGTCACCTGGCACCCTGGTCCCTCACCGGCCTCAAGGTCATCAGGCTTGGCATGCTGTGTTGAAAAGCTGGAGGGGAGAGTGTGAGAGGCATCCCTGAACAGTTATGATGTGCCTCCATGTTAGCAGGGGTCCCTCTTTGCCTGCAGCGATCTAAATCCTACCGTTTATACACACACAAATGGCTTCAACATTCTCTTTGAACAGGCTGACATCACTCCCTTTCTAGAATAAGTGAGATAGCCATTCGAATAAGCAGTGTGATAGGATTTGATGTATAGACGCTGTTGATTTCATTGTCAGACGCTGCTGTTTTATCGGATAGTGCCATTTAGAGAACACTGGATGGCCCTAGATTGGCTCATATTTAAAGCTTGGTTTATTCTGCCTGGAACTGCTCCTAATACACCCTAATCTATTAGTGGTCAGGATCAGTCAGCCTAGAAGTCACTGCTGTTTTGCCAATACTGATTTGCAATTTAGGTTGTTGTGAACTTATATCAACATTTGCACTGAAGCAAGTCTAACTGCATGATTTTATGAAACCACAAAAGAACAACACCTATCCATTGTCTACCGTTTATCCTTCCAGGGTCAGGAGGGCTTGTAGCCGATCCCAGGTTGACATGGCAAGAGGTGGGATACACCATGTACATATCGCCAGCCTTGTCACAGGGTTGAGGGAAATAATCACACATTCACACCTACGGGCAATTTAGAGTCAGCAGAACTGCATGTCTTTGAACTGTGGAAAAGGAAACCAAAGTACATGGAGAGAACCAACACAGGCACAGGTAGAACATGCAAACTCCACACAGAGAGGAATGGTTTTGAACCCAGAACACTCTTGCTGTGAGGCAATCGTGCTAACCCCCGACTACTGTGCCACCCCAAAGAATGATATAACATAGATGATTATGATGGTACAGCAGTAATAAGACGCATAAACATGAGACATAATAAATTGCAATATCTAGTAAGTACTGTTTCTAAATGTTCATTTCCCTTTTCAACCCAATCATGATATTTTAAACCAAATGGCAATTAACCAGGTAGTTTGTGTGTCAACACCCAGCTCATAACCAAAGTAAAAAATCTAACCAAGTTGTTTATTTTCCATATTCATCATTCTTACCTTGATGAAAAAGTTCCAATAACCCTTGTGAGATGACCAGGAAATGGAGTATGGCCCTAATAACCAACATCTGTAACCCCAATAACAACTGAAATGGACATTGAGTGGTATATCGCCTTTAATGTTCCAGTCATTCTGTATATTGTAAATATAAAACATATTGATGTGTTCAAGTTTTATGATTATAAATCTACCACTACCTCCCAAACAGTGATTTATTAAAACTGAATGGAAAAGAACAATATTCCTACCAGACATTTTTGATGCACACAAGGTGTCCCTGTGTGATGGTTTCAGTACAGCCTGACACGTACAAGGCCAACCAGACCTCACAGCAAGCACAATTTAACAAGCTATACAATAGATAAAAAAGAAGAAAGTAAGACATGATTCCTGAAGATAAAGTGAGAATGATTTTGTTTCCTTCTTCACTCTGAACATTATTCATCCTCTCATCATGTCACATCAGGAAGGGTTAATTTGTTTCAAATATCTAGTTCTAGGATCAACTAGCAATTAGGAGTTAATACCAGCTAAAAGAATAAAACTGGGTGATTTTCCAAAAGGGAATTAGCTTTTTTCTAGACCTGAAACTTTGAAATAGCAATTTGTTCCTCATATCTGAGCCGTATGGTTCTGTGTTTTGTTTAACCACTGCCTTGTGTCTCTTGTCTCAGCTCTTAATGGAAATTTTATTTTCCTCTCATTTTCCACGTCAGAAGATTAAAACATAATGGTTATGTTGTTGTCAGCTGGGAGATGTCCAGAAATTCGAAGTGTATAAAATACACAGTATAAAAAAATACTCAGATATTGCAATAAACAATAATTTTGCCCCCCTGCCTGTTTTTTCATCTTTTCCTTTCCCTTCAAAAGCAATCATGTTTACTGAATTGGAATTAAATTCTTCCTCATAATTGCAATAGATGTTATGTCTGCATGGCTTTTTTAATTTATTGTTTTGCTAGTGATGAAGACTTCAATGATTAAATGTGCAAAGGGGCGTACATTCCTAAATACAGAGCTAGTGAGATAGAATCGAGAATAATAAGAGGTAGTTAAATTATTGATTGGGACATGACAGGACTACTGCCCCTCTAGGCACACTCATTTTTTTATTTTCCATGCAATTTAACCTAGTGTAGCCAGGACGTGCCAATACATAAACAGTCTTTGAATTATGTTATGCACACTGTCATTCACATTTGCACATGCTCGCATGCACTGACACATGCAGTCCACCCCCCACACTGCAATGTATTATTGAAGACCGGGCATCATTGTGTTCCTTCTTGCTATGGACGTCTATACTTTCTGCCACCACTCATGTAGCTACAAAATTACTATGGCCTTTCTCACAATGAAAACGCTGCACAACCGGATTAATTTATTTCTTTCTGGACCAGGATGAAACAAAAATCTCTGCACTGCAAAGCACAAGCTGGACTGATTCCTCCATCACTGCTGGTGAGCATATATACAGTAGGTGGGGGGGACAAAGCCGTTTTGTCAGGTCCAAGGAGACTGTCAGTTACTCTTCCAGTTTGTCTGCATACATTTCTTCCAGTAGCTGCCCTGCCAGCTGAACTAGAATAAGAAGGCAAATCCCAGCAGTAATCAGTCAACAACGAAGCGGATGCTATATTGTTTGGAGTTCTGTGATGCTAGGGCCTCTGAGCTAGCTATGTGGATTGTGGGTATGAGGTTGTCCCCCCAGGTGCCTTCTCCAGCCAGGTTTTACCTTGTGCTTACAGGCTGAAAAACTGGACAGCCTCTTGGATTTTTTTTTTATATCTCCACAGGCATATATGCAGAGCTTAGCACCATGTAATGTCTTTCAATCTATCAAAAGCAGGGAGGGGGGCTTTTTGCACATGCTCATTGTTTGTTTTACAACACCAGTCCATTGTAACAAACCCTCTCTCTTGCATTAATAGTGTAACACCCACTGTGTTGTTCCCAGAGCTTTGCTGTGGAAGCTAGACTACTCCAAATAAGAGTTGTGCTTTTAGTTTCCAGAATGTCAAATACATCTATATGCATTTTATCTTTATAAATCCGTTTCTCTTTTACAAGGAGCCTGAGAGTGTCAGGCATGTGGGTGGAGGTGGGACCCCACATATTTCTAATCCCTGTTCTCCAAATATTGAACCATGTACATAAATTACTAAACAGTATTTTTGTTTTCGTCATTTGTTGTTTAATATTTAGTGTACCCCAGGCCTCCTGCAGAATTGAAATAAAAATAACAATAATTGTATTTTATTTTTTTATTTAGACCTTATTTATACAAAGTCCATTATGATTTTTGTTTTACCCATATCCATGCATGAGCTACAGGCATACTTTAGCAATCATCAACAGTAAATAACGGAAATATGAGGAAAAGAAGACATATCCATTGCCTGAGAATTGTAAATAACTAGCCTCATACCACTTGATTTCTGATCTACCTCATCTTTTTGACATGCTATGTACCCTACCAACTTGCCCTGCACCTCGATCCCAAAGAGAATCAGTACACCCCTACACCTATCTATAACTGCACAAAATAAAGGGTGAAGTTGAATTTTGAGCATTTGGAATAGCCAATATATTGCACAGTCTTTTCAAAATGTGTTACGTGTACACACTTGGGTGAGTTTAGGCTGGCTCTTTAGGATTTTAGGCAGAACATTAGGGTTAGCTTTGAAATGTAAAGGTTAGTCAACTCTATGCCATTCAACTGTACTAAAAAGATGTCTGGGACTTCTGATTACTTGCAGATGTTTTTCTTGGAGCTTTGTATGAAAGGGTTTTTAGTCTTGCTCAAAAACCAATCTAGGACATCAGAATGGCCCAGCAGTACAGGCCAGTATACATGTATGAAGTGTGGCCATACCCAGTTTATTTCTGGTTGGGGCTGTTGTTATGTGATGTCCCCTTTTTCCTTCACTCCCTATGTTAGTTGTTAAATTTGACAATCAACTGTGGGGGTCAAAATAATCCTAGAAAGAAAGTTCATTTTTTTCCTTTAAGAAATTGTTTGACACTGAAGTAAGAATCCCCAAACTCCAATCTATGCTTTAGATGTTGCAAATACAGTAAAATAATGACATACTACATTACCAACCTTGGTAATGCACAAAGTCAATAAAACACAGTACTTTTTCCCTGAGGGTAGAATATTTAACAGTAGCCACCCTGACTGTCACCCTGATGGGTGGGGTGACCTCGATACACTGATGGAGCGGCTTGTAGAGAGTCAGAGTGCTATCCAAGGGTTTTAAAGATTTAAGACAGCAAAGCACATGTAATGTTGAGTAGGACAAAAGGATCAGGCAAGTTGCATATCACAGACTTAATCTAAACAATGTGTCCAACATGCAGGTGCTAATACTGCCAGGGTTCATCTGTGCCTCATAGTTTGTGCCATTTTATATTCACATCTAGCCATTAAATATATGAACATCTTGGAAAGGTACTATAGTTTTGAGGGGAAATAAAATATTCCAACTTCCAGTAACCATGAAACTGTTTCAACACTAGATGAATTTCAGTTTCAGAACCTTGTAGAGTAATTGCTGTTTACTGGACATCTTTGGTCCTTTTGAACCTGTGAAAAAATTATGCCACCCATATCAGCATTCTTTAAGCTGAAAAAGTGTGACATATGTTGAGATTCTTTACCAGCACATGAAACAGAACTAAAATAAAAGCAAATCCATAAGTGCAGCACAGTACACAGAGGAAGCAAGACATTTAGTCAAAACAGCAGTGCTCTCCTAACAACGTAGCATGTGTGTGGCTCCATCAAGTTGACATTAATTAGGGAGAGCGGTTGGTAATTCACGCCATAGTTGTCATACACCTCATCATGCCTCTGTTGTCTTTACCAATATCTCTTACTTATTACTGCATAATTACACATTTTCCTGAGATACATTAATCAGAGCTGACGTCTTTCTAACATCTTGCACCAAGGTATTGTTTTCATGGTAGGAAAGACTTTAATGGCCCGTAGAGCTGCTCTGCTTTGATCAAGGGATGTATATGTGCTTGAGGGAAGGTGGAATAGGTGAGGAGAGTGTGCAGCACTCATCCCCATATTTCGAAGTAATCCAGGGTCCAGATTGGACCCTGGGGAACAGAAATGTTATGATCACCAATGAATCCTTTCCCTTGGTGCATTAAACCACAGGATGCTCCATATAAATATATATATTTTTTTAATGTTTACAAATTTGTTTACAGTATGTTTCTTTTTTAAATTGTTTTAGTTGGTCTAGTTAGGTGTGTATTTTTTTTTGTTTGTTTTTGTTTTTTTTGTTTTGGGGAACCTAATATTTTATTGTAGGTGTGCTCTGTGTATATGCTAATGAAATCAAAAGGTCCATGTAAAAAATGCAAATGACCTCAAGACATTATACAAATAACAAATGCATATGGTTGTTGTTGCTAGGCGACAGTGGATGGTAAGTAAAGGTACACATTCATAATATACTGTAGGCCTGAACACCCCACATGGGGTTTTGTTTACTAAGGTGTGGGTGGTCTGATAAAGCATGAATGTGTATTTACAAGCTTTCTATTAGAACATGCTAAATAAATACAACAACCTATTCAAAAATCAAGTGTATAAAACAAAACTGAAGCTCATGACACACCATCTACAAACATCGCATTTTTTTGTAGAAGTATCCACAAATTTCCTAACACAATCCATGCAGGATCCGTGTTGGAACATTTCTTCATTCATTCATTATCTATACTTGCCTATTCCTAATTAGGGTCACTGGGATCTGCTGGAGCCTATCCCAGCTCTCTTTGGGTGAAAGGCAGAGGTTAAGTTGGAACATGATTTTTGAAACTGTTACTGTTTTGTAACTAAATACTGATGTTATGAGAAAAATGTGTTAAAAGCTTATAACTCTTATCGTTTACAATGGGTTTCATTTACTATTTTTTTCTGATTTAGTTTTTCTGCTTCAAGAGCAGGGATGGTTCTAGATCCTTTTAAGGGGGGCTTTAGCCCCTTTGTCTTAGAGAGAATATGCCAAAAAATCTCAGCACGGAGGATGGGAAAGACAAGGCTGAGACAAAACAACAGCAGTGCTGTAAGAAACACAAGGAGACTTGAAGTCAGTCCCCCTAAAACGATCAACTATCAAACTTTCAAAATTTATTGAAAGTATGATTTTTACTTTTTTAAATAAAAATGAAAATAACTAAGAAATGCAGGACATGTCAGTTTTTTTTAATATTTGTTTTTTATTCTTTGGTATTCTGCACGTGTGATAGCCCTTCCTTAGAAGTGCAACGGATTGTGCTGTAGGTCAGCCCGAGGCAGGACACGATGAAACATCTTGCGACGCGTAGGTGGTTAAAGAAGGTATTTTCTATCAATTTTTTTAATTGTTTAGCCTGTATTTGTGCATTCAATGTGTACAGTGTCTACGGAAATTTGCCATCTCAAATTAGCTGTCCATACATACATAGTACAGAGCCCAGCACATGATATGTGGACAAAATATATAATAACACAGCCACAACACCAGGTAGTGTTATCATCAACAATAGTGAGGGCTAATCCCCCTTAAGGATGAAATCCTAGAACCGCCTGTTTTCCTCTGAAAGATGTGTATGCAATTAAAAGGACCATCTGAATTGCAGACAGCCAACACATTTAGTACCTCATCTTCTAAACAGGACTTAGTTGTCACTGACACAGTGTCACGGTGTCATTATGCAGTTATAAATCTACTGGGACCCATGACAGGTGTCGCATACTGGGGGAAGCGCACCAGTATTTTCTAGTTCTAACCTCAAGTACCTGACCTAACAAACTTTGTAACTGTACTTTTAAGTCTTTTAATCGTGCAAGAAAAGAGTAAATATGATTTGATCCAGCCTTATACATTTTATCTGCTTAGGCTAAGCATTCATAGCTGACTCCACTGGCTTCATCTGAATGCCACAGACTATTCTGTAGTTTCACCTGGTACCTAACATATAGCTCACTTCATGATTTGTTAGTTATATTATTATCATAAAATTACCAGTCTTTGATCTAGTGCTTCCTAGCTTCACCCAGGCAAAGATACTTGGCAGCAGGACCTGACCTTTTATCTGCATCGTATTTGCTCAGGTTAAGCTACATTGGCTGGACAAACTGCATTGTTAGGCAGCTTCATCATAGTGCCATGCCAGGCTAGCTGTCCAACCATCACCACTGTCCAAGTCCACTAATCTCATCAGTAGTCACTATTTAGTGCCCCCTCTGAACAATTAATGGCCCTTGGCCTGTCTTATTAAATTAGGAATGACGGAATCAAAATGAATCTTTGTGTAAGTGTAAGAGCAGTAATCAGGTGGGTACCTACCCATAACTCATGTGGGCACCCTCTCAATAGGTGTTCCCTTGAGTTAGGCCGATGACAAAAAGCTTAGACCCAAAGCTCAACAGTGTGTTTATGAACTATTGTCACAGCAATACTCTTGTTTGCCAGTACCTTCCTGTCTTTAGCAACACTAAATCATACCTGTTCAAAGTTTCTTATTGCCCGGGTTGTTCACCTTCACAAACAAAGTCAGATCTTGTTTTCTTTTTGCATCCAGTGCATCCAGTTTGCCTCTAAGTGCTCATTCTCTGTGGTTATTGCAGGTCTTTTTTACACCGTGATATAATGGGCTGAAATCAAGCTCTATCAATTCAAGTCTGCCAACCTAAATGAAATTTGTCCCTACTTGAGAAGACAAACCAGGAACCCTTCCAGCAGCACATTTTATAGACCTTTGTCATCATAATAAAAATCATACACCATGTAGCCTACCTGATAGGTAAAGGCCCCTGAGTTCTTTAACTCCGCTTGTTCAAAAAAACTAACTTTTACAGTAAATATATTTTTTTTCTCTTTCACTGAAGCACTGTGAATTTCTGTTCCTTGGGATTATCTACTACTTTCTCTTACAAACATTAGCAACACAAGAAATAATAAGCACACAATCATCAAGCATGCTCTCACACACAAGCGAGCATGAATGAACAGAATTAAAATGTCCCTGTTGCAGCTTGGGAATGGTGAGGCCCTAAACCTATTGGCCATTTCACTCAAAGAGCAAAATAAAATAAGCTACATTTGTACAGTGCTTGAAACCAATGTGCAGCTGTTACTAGTCTATACGTCAGCAGGAAGAGGATGGTGGGTAATGCGTTCCCCAAACAGAGTTTCTGAATACACCAAGTTTCCAGAAGCTCTTATGCAAAGCTGTGTTAGCTGTACAGTGGCTAAGAGCCAAGTGTCCATTCATTTTGCTAATGAATGCTTATACATACACACAAGAACAGCTAGGCAGTAAACTTTGAGTAGCAGAAATTCTAGTGACTCACAGTAGGCACATAGTAGCTATACCTGACAGCAGACTGTCCATTAGAGAGTTACACACACATGCTACATACACTTTCAACAGCCTGGTAAAATGTTTCTCTCTGTCACTTAATCAGTTCGACCTGTCATGAGGTGTATGACCTGTTTTTCCAACTTCACATTTCAAGGTAAACTGTGTCTTGGGCAAAAATCTGGGCATAGAAAGAAGCCTGTGTGCCCCTTACCATCCACAAAACAAATGGCCTGGTGGAGAAATTAAATGGCACAGCTGCTTGCATGAAATCCACCAAAGAGTAATATATAATAAAATGGGATTGGGCTAAGAAGTTATTATTTTTAGCTCCATTTTCTGTTTTCAGATATGCTCACCACTGCCCTGTACCTCTAAAACACTGATGAGTATTGATGTCAATATTTAATTTATGCCAATGTTAAAATTAGATCCTTAATAGTGAAACCCATCCCACAGAGAATCAACTCATAGCTCTGTAGGTTTTATTTAATTTCAAGGATGGTTATAATTAATAACCCTAAAACTCTGTAACCTGTAGTTTGGTAATTATATGAGTGTAATGTTGGTTTGGCTGAAAAACATTGTCAAAATATGGATTCTTCCAAAACCCAATTTCTTTTTTTTATCTCGAGACCGAGGCTTTTCAGATGCTTCAATTTCATTCTTCCACTAAGAGATGAGTTTAAACAGTCTTTTCGCTGCAGACACACTGGCTTCCCACTCACACAGCCTCCACTGTATCGTCCAATTACTGAGGCTTTTCACAGAGCTGCTTTTGAACGTCATGCGCCAATGCCGTATGATCACACCTCAACAAGCTAACTCCTTGGGATTTGAGATTGTGGTCACAGCGGCCGCCAACATAGTGCCTGTTGCTGCCTGTTGTGTTACTTCCTTGGCATGGGGCTCTTCTGCAGCAGGAGTTACATGCCACTGACCCTGTAAATACAGTATGACTAAACAGCGAGTAATGAAAGCCCTGTCTGGTGTCTGTACAAACAGCTTATCCCTCAACCTGGGCTTACACTGTAACATGTTGACGGCCTTACTTTCCCTCCCTCACTCTCTTTTTACATGCGCCAGAACGATAGGAATCTCCCTAGACTCCTTTCATCCCTTACGCTGGCAATCCAGGATTCATGTTGTCCGCTTTTGTCTGCTATTCTCTCCAGATATTTAGGTATTCATCACTCTTATTCGTGACTCTGTTGGGCCTTGTAGCTGAGGCCTGTCTCCAGACAGTACCTCAGAGAAGAGACAGAAGAGAAGAAAGGACGGGTTAGAGAAACGAGCCACAGACGGTACAGGGCTTATCAGCTGTGAACACCCGAGCGTCGGCAGCTCCCCAAATGCTATGAATATCCGTGTCTCTATGTGTGTTTATTAAGCAGAAGGAAATGCTTTTTTTTTGCAAAGCAGGCAAAGGGAATTGCATGTATTTGTGTGTGTAGACGCCACAGTACACTTCATTTCACCATAGATGCCGTTTTCCCTCTGCAATACAAGGAAGGTATTAATGTTGTACTGGTGTCATAGAGAGGCTACAGAGCCAGACCGCCTCAGCTGTTATTAAAAGAGAGCCAGCACTGAAGAGAGATAGATTGCATGCAATGAAGGATTTATATTTGGCCATTATCACTGAAGCACCTCCTATATTCACAGTATCAAATGATTACCAAGCAATGAAAAGTAAATGGTGTCTTGGTAATGGCTCTTAAGTTTTCACTCTGTCAACAAAACAACTCATATCTTCTCCATAACAGATACAGTTTTCATGTGACTTTCCCATAAAGCATGACAAGAGATTAAACTCACAAATAAGAGATAATTAAAATTTGGAGAATCAAAGGCCAGAATAATTTCCTTTCTGTTTGCTAAAGCCGTATTGTAATGTCAGTGCGCTGATAGTGTGGTAAAATGGAAGGCAAACCTGCTCATTTGAAGCTGCCTCCTGTCACAAATCTTACATGAAAGTAAATCTAGAATCTACTCAAATATTTATGTTTTTGAGTCTAACAGAAACAGTAACACTGCTTACTTGCCTATTCTGCACACAGGACGTCTACCACAGGGGCCACAGTCACGAATGGAAATGAGATAAGGAATCGATGACGTGTTTCTGGAGATAAATTATGCAACAGCATTGGTCTATATTTTTTAGCCCAGGGTCCAGAGCGTCTGGAGTTAAAATCACACATCTGATTTCATGCAGGTGGGTGGTTTTCTTGGGGGAAGCGCACCTACTACCATCTGTTTGGTGGTTAGTGTGCTTGCATGTCTCACCACACAGTGTTGTATCTGAGTGTTGAGAGGCTGTCAACATGTATTGCTCTGTCTGAAGGTTTTCTGAGAAGAATCTGGCAGGGAGCCGTCGCAGGGAAAAATAAAATTACTTAGGATTGGACGTGATGTTTTTGAGATAAACAACAAGGATACCACAGTGCTTTGTGTTTAGCACTACTAATCTGTGGAGCTTCAAATCACAATGGAAGCTTAAAGGGCCTTTTAATTGCAGTGAGTATAGACATTGCAGTCATTATCTGAAATTAGACTTGAATATAAAGGAGAGAATTTTTGATGATTTACATTTGCTCAAACCCAAGTAATTTTAAAGGCGTGGGTGGTACAGCAATGTGTGGCATCTTATTTTTAGTTTTATTTTCTTTAATTTGATTCTGTCAACCAGTAACAAAGGTGTGAAATGCGAAAATAAAACCAACAACAGAAAAAAACTTTGAGGGAAAAAAGGAAGCATCTTCCAAAACTTACATGCAGAATAGACAAATATGGCAATGATATTAATTATAAAATGATAATTAATTATTATTATTATTAGTACATTAAAATGAAAATTAATACTCTAACAGTCACCTACTGAGCGCAAAACAATTTGATGGTGATTATTTCTGTTCTGTTCCTGTCCTATGTTATTCCTATCTGGCTAAACTGTTGTCTTTTTTAAACCCTCTGATTGTCTGACCTCTTGTGTCGCATGTTTCTGTGTTTTCAAATATTATGTAATTGCGTGTAAAAAAATGATGCTGGATTAAATTATTTGTTTTAATTTTTTTATATTTTTGTTAAGTTGAAAAATAAAGAATTAACTTTAGCAGCATGTCCATAGAAGCTGTGTTTCAGTCTTTTCTCGGCTTGAACATTTGCACCACAGACCACACCCAGCATCTTCATTACTCATAAGTGTAGCTGGGAGCTGTCATAAATAAGCACTGTTGTACCTGTAACCATACTCGACAATGATGTCATAATGTATTAACAAAACTTGGTGTATACTTTACAATGAAGTAAAAACTGGAGGTCAATAAAAACTGTGTTTCCAGGTGTTGTAACCCACACTGCATTGCTGCTGTATTACTAGTGCCACTGTCTTGTCTGTTCAAGTCTGCTGATCATTGCACCAAACAACACAGCAATTAAACCTTTTTCCCCATTACAGCTATAAAGATGACAAACCAGATCATTGTTCCTCAGAAAATCACCACTGCTACTTTGTAAATGTGAATTAGTCACAGCAAGCATGACAAACCTCTGTCTCATCTGGTGGGAACATGGTGTATAAATCTCCTGTCTATAAAAATCAAGAGGGGAGGTAAGGCAGCAGCCATGTCCCATTGTCAAGTGATTTACATTGACATCCACCTGTGTCATTATTCCTGCAACAACACCACAAACAATCTTGGCTCATCCCTCTTCTCTAGCATCCATAACTTGTAGCTGGAAATTTCCTGTTGGATTACTGCATTGTGTAGAGGTGAGAGATATGAATAACACAGGATGCTTTCTATTACCTGCATGTGTTTTTAAATTGGCTCCTATGAGATTCATCCCCTTCTAAAATTCTAATGACATCTCGCCTTTGACTACACTTGAGCTGGTTCTGCTTATGAATTACATACTAGCCTCTAATGCCAATTGAATTATACAAGGTACCTTCGGGATATTGCCCCATGTCTCTTGGTCTTTTTATATCTCTAAGCAGGTTTGTTAATATAATTCATGAAAGTCTTTGTCACAGGCCCTGCAGTGTGATTACACTGACATGCGGTCACAGGGATTTTTCATAAGGAGGTATTGTTTTTTCTGCCTGTTTAGTTTAAAGAATTATAGGTTTATGGATGTAGACTGATGCAGAGGTAGGCACTGGGCAGCAGGATCGGTAGGAGGAGTTTGTTTGGATGAAACCCAGAATGGTGATATCCCATTATGTAGGCTGTCAGTTTTGGTAACCCTGGGAGCATGACAGTAGAAAGCATTCGACACGCTATATGCTTTTACACTAACAATAAGATTCGCTATCATTTCAGAACAGGGTTCAGCAGGTGGATAAAACATGTTCATTCTGGTTCATTTTACTCCTTGTCTGCGGTATATTTTGTTGCTGTATCCGGTCATTCACCTTAACCTCTGAGATGACTCCAATATACAGTTGCTATGTTACCCATACTTTTTAGATGCCATAAGAGTTATATTTTATTTATTTTTTAACAAGTACATAAAAATGGTATGTCTTGAATCTGTCAGAGCTGCAAATCTTCAAAAACTCAGAGAGCGCAAACTGGAGGCACCCATCCCTGTGGTTCTCCAGTGGAACTATAGAGTATTGTAGTTCTGCCAGGCATCACAAAGACGTACATTTCTTAACCAAGTTGTGTTTCCAGCCTTGCAAAAATAGATTTTTTAACATATTAAAAATCTACATGGATTATAAACATTATACCACTGCCACATTTTCCTTAAAACACATAAAAAGCCACTAATCAACATGTTTGTACTGTTTGTACTGGCAGAAACACTTAAATAGTTAATGTCTTTAAAATGTGTATTTGTAGGGGAACAAGAATTATACCTTTGAGCCTACGTTGAACAAGATGCTTTTTTTAATCTTGCTACTTTTTGGCATCACATATCTTTGATCCCTCAAAGCCCAGACTAGAGAGACAATGCTTTCTGATCACAGTGTTGAAAGAGATGCCATTGCTGCAAGCACTGTTAACTCCAAGTGGATTATCTTCACTAATGACTAAAAAGGCCTGACACATAAGCCATTCCACCTGTAATCCTCCAACACAAACTCTGTAACTTAACTCCTGTCTTTCTACCCTGTCCTCTGCTGTCTCATGATTTGGAGGACTAAAAAAACCTTATGTCATCCTTTGGAAATTGGCCAAAAGATTATAACTGCCTCACCTCTTCAGATGACTTCTGCTCCACACCCAAATGTGGAACTAAAAGGAGAGAGGTAATGTTTAGTATGTTCAGACCAGAGTGCAGTGAACAGATTAAAAAAAAGGCTCCCTGTCTGACCTGACCTGCTCATCCTGACCTCCTGTTGGACCAGAGCCAGGCAGACATACTCATTAACAGTGCGATGCTGGTCAGACTATGCTTGTTTCTTACTAAAGGAAAAAAGACAAGAATTTTAGGTATATTGCCTATCATGTTCTAGTGATGAAACCTGCAATACTATCACGCGTAAAGTACACAGTTAAGACAAACATTTTTGCTGACAGATGGCAGCACCATTAAGATAATGCATGTCCCATTTAAATATTATAGTTACTATATAGAAACATCTTTTGCAAAGAAAATGTTAAACTGTTGTGTTGGGATTTATTTTCCAAAGCAGTATTTTTTATGAACATTAATGTACAGTAGAAGTACCTTACAGAAGGCTATAAGAAAGATGTAAAAGGAGACAAAGAAGAAATGAAACTGTTTGGTTGCAGCAGCTTCTTTTGTGAGCTGAAGAAGCACTGACAAGGTGTCTATTTGAAGCTGCCTCTGCCAGCCAGTAAGCTACCTCCTTCACTGGAAGAAAGGATCTGGTACAGGCCTCTGTGTTCCCCACTGTATACTCATTAGAGTACAGATATTTCTGATCTGTTCCACATGCACATGTAAACATTAACGTACATGTCTATTTCACCTCATCATCTTTCTTTTCCTGCCTCTTTCTCTTCAGTTCTTTCCTCCTACATTCGCTCCATTTCTCTTTCGCAATTTCCATCTGTTCGAATGAAATATATTTGACATCCAGAGAATGGCCCTCAGCAATGAGGGACAATATATCTTACAAATATCAGCCATCCAACCATGGTTCATGTAATATTTATAAAGAGAACATGGCAGTGGGTGATTTCAACATTGTTTACCGTGAACAGGTTCAGCATCCTTCCAAAGTGCGCCAGCACCTGCCAACTTTTTGACAGACTAGGTGCATGTCCAATCCAGAGGCTCATTTACATGTCAACCAGCGATCACACCTGATCTGATCACATCTGGCACGCTTGTCCGGTTAATTAATCACATGTAGGTAAGGCGAACATCAGGCTTCAATTATGGTGCCATAATACTTTAAGGTTGTATGTGTGTATGTGGCAGACTGGCAGACAAGTGGCCAAATGAAAGTGAGAGTTTTTTTGGATAAACATCCCACAAAGTTACATCCAATATCAGTGTTAGAGGATTACACAAGACACGCATGCTTTAAACCAACATTAAAAGAGCTAATATTTTTTCCTAATAACATTTTTTTTTCATATAAGACAAGCATCTAAACAGCTAGCATTTTCCATTTTGAAAGGCCCATAGTAACACGGTTCTTTTGAAGCTCACAGTTTCTTTTTATGTGTTTTGAACTACAAAAATCTTCAAGAGGTAAATATCTAATTTATTCAGACATTTAGGCACCCCTTCCAAGACACTGACTGTTCAGATTGCTCAGATCCGGTGTGCCTGACACAGAACACCCTGCTTTTTCCCCAGAAATGCCAGCTGACTACAAACTGGTACAGATGTCTACAGTTTTGTGATATTCATTTTCTGACATCAAAACTATGTCTAAAGGAAATGTAAAATATAAAGATATGTGAAGCTAACGAAATGTAACTGTTTTATGAAGTGACGTAGTGAATGATGAACATAAAATAATGATTTTTCCAAAACAGAGTGAACTCTTCATATTGCACTGAGGAAATACTAGAAGTAAGGGGCTAAACTTTCGCTGTTGGTGCCTCAAGCTATGTGGAGATCTGTCAATATGTCTGCATGGAGTTAATACCAGAATATGAGCAGCATCTTTGTACATGGCTTAAGGTGCAAGAGTTGACTGCTTTTGGAAGGTGATTTCTTCCCTTGTAAATACCAGAGGAAGAAATAGGTTCTGTCATTGTTGCAGTGTTACTCAAGTAAGTTTAGTATGCTTTATTTATGAAAAAGTCTCAAGAAATTAGCGTTCACTTATAATCCTGCAGTTGCAGGGTAAGTTATTTTTGTAGTTATCTAATTAAAAGAGAAGGCAAATTCAAATAATTTTACAATATTTGATTACAATGAAAATATTAACATAGGCAATACTGAATCTCCTACTACAACTTAACATCATTTGAAGGGTGTTTTAATGTACAAGATTTACAATACTGTGTGTGCCTTGGTCATATTACCACTGAGCGATAACACTACTTCCAAGGATATGCTTTGGACTTTAAAACACTTGACACTATGTTTTCTGGTTATTTGTGACAGCACAAGTCATTGGGCCTAGAGGCACGATGACTTCACAATGCAAAACATTGTTTTTAGGAGAAGAGCACATCTCCATGGTGTTAAGTTGACCCTCCCGCTGTGGATCCACTTCTTTGTCTTGGTGTCACTTCTGTCTGTCTGCTGCTTAGTGCACTTACCGAACACCTAATGATCTTGATGAATATCTGTCTTACTAGAACCAGGGACCACCCCACACCTCTATAAATCTTGCTCCTTCCCCTGCAGTCCTACTACATAGAGTTGTGTTCACATTGAAACAGGAATTAGCTTCATGTGGTTTAAGGTACAACAAAATATTGAGTGAATATTTTTCTCTAAGTCTGGGCCACACTGGTATGTGATATATAATTATATGCTGACCACTTTACTGATAGTTGGGTTGTACTGCAACTTTAACAACTGAATTACTATAATAAAGAAAGCAAAGTATTTTGATTTAATGAATTTTGGGGCAAAATCCTTATTTCATTCAAAAGCATGGGGACATTTTAGCAGAATATTGTAACAAAGCATTCCATGTCCTTAGAGCCAGGTTCAGTATCCAGGGATCGGGTCGTCGAGGTCCCCGCCCTCAGCCACTGCCCAATTCACAGAGCACCCGCCCCTTATGGATCCTCCTGCGGGTCCCAGCTTTGCCCGGCTGGGGGGGAGACCCATCCCCCATGCGTTCGCCAATGGGCTCCAACCCCAGGCCTGGATCCAGGGTGGGGCCCCGGCTTCACCGCCATGGTCCTTGATGTTTGCTTTCATAAGGGGGTGTGTGAACCGCTCTTGGTCTGGTGCATCACCTAAGACCTGTTTGCCTTGGGAGACCCTGCCAGGGGCATATAGCCCCGGACAACATAGCTCCTAGGATGATTCGGGCACTCAAACCCCTCCACCACAATAAGGTGGCGGTTCAGGGAGGGAGGTCACTCTCGCAGGGTGGCCAGGCGCTCCCTTAGAGATAGGGTGAGGAGCTCGGTCACCCAGGAGGAGCTTGGAGTAGAGCCGCTGTTCCTCTATATCGAGAGGAGCCAGCTGAGGTGGCTTGGGCATCTGTTCCAGATACCTCCTGGGTGCCTGTTCCAGGCATGTGCCACCGGGAGGAGGCCCGGGGAAGACCCAGGACACGCTGGAGGGACTATGTCTCTCGGCTGGCCTGGGAACGCCTCAGTGTCCCCCTGGAAGAGCTGGAGGAAGTGTCCAGGGAAAAGGAAGTCTGGGTATCCCTGCTTAGGCTACCGTCCCCGCGACCCGGCCCCGGATAAGCGGAAGAAGATGGATGGATGGATTATGACAAAGCACAAACATAAAAAATGTTATAGCATATGTTCTTCAATAGGTCTTTATGGGCAGGATTGTAATCTTCTTAAATGTTACTGTATAGCACGTTGGATACTTTTTTGCTTAACTTTTTTCAACTATGAACCAACTTACTGAATGTAGTTTGCCCTGGTGTATGAGTTTCTGTAACACATACACAATTTCCTTCCCCTGACTGTCCATCACTCTACATCTTTGTCTTTTTGAATCAGGAATCAATCGATGAGGACAGAGGCAGAGATGAATGAAAGGAGGGATTGAATAGGAAAGTGTGGGGTGGTGTGAGAGTGTGCGTGCGCTTGTGCCTGTCTGTGTGCGTGGGGTGATGAGGGGCGCACCTCAGGGAGCTGCCTGTCACGGCTCTGTCATGTTGATAGACATGTAGCGGTAGCTAGAGATGGAGGGGATGACAAAAGTGAAATTAAGAAAAATGAAAATAAAAGAAGGGCACTCATTTTATGTTCTATAAGAATTCAAGTGTCATAGGGATATTGGTTACCTCTATTGTCATCACATTGTGTTCCATAACATTACTGTAGGTTTTGGGCAAAAGTGAATGTGCTTGCTGATCTATGTATGGGCAGCAAACATATAACACAATACATATATTATAACAAAACAATGACACCTGGAAGGAGTAAAATACAATAGACATTATTTAGATATTCTATTTTTTACTTTTGCAATTTCCTTTCTCTATGATTCATTATGCTTACATTCTTGCATACAAACAGAATGTAATACTCAGCTCCCAAGAGGTTGCCATTACAAAGGTTGCAGTTCCTCTTCTTTAATTCATCCCTTTATAGTTTAGCCTTGTGGCATTCCCAGAATCCCCAGGTAAACTGCAGGTTGGAGACAGTTGATTAATTTTGAGTTCTCTTTCAGTACTCAACTGTTCAATTGATTGTTTGTATATTATTGTGTGAATAATAGGTCAAAAGAACATAGTGATCAAATAAGTACTCAATCAATAAATCACATTGTGACACAAATACACCAGAGGTATATTAACAAAGCAAATAGTTAATAAATAAAGGTTTATTGGTGAAATATTGACTGTCCTACTTGAATACAACTTTGGTGTCTCTGATCCATGCATGTTGATCATCTGATTTAGCAGAGCCTGTACCTGAAAGTGCACTGTTTATCACCGTAATTTTAATCCTTATTGCTATAATTTTCTTCTGCAATCCAAAGACATGCCGTTTCAGGTTAGGTAATGTAATTGTCTGTGTGTTTGTCTCTCTCTGTGTGTCAGCCATCTGATAGACTGGTGATCTGTCCAGGGTGTACCCCACCTCTTGTCCAAAGTCAGCTGGGATTAGCTCTGGCACTCACCATGACCCTGAATTGGCCTAAGCAGAATAAAAATAGATGGGTGGATTTTATTCCTTATTAACTGGTTTTCATTTTGCTCGCAAATTATTACATGAGCTCTTGTCCTGCTTCCTTGTGCTATCCAAGCGGTGCACTGTAAGTGCTTCTTTCCCCTAATGCTTGTGTTTGCAGGTAAGCAAGTTCACACATTCTCCACAAGTTGATGCCCAGTCTCTTAACCAGCCGGCTCCTTTTCAGTCCTTCTGATAGAGATGTTTTCTTTCTGGCTGTACCTCTCCAGTTCATCCTGACACCTGATTATTGAATTGTTTCTGCACTGGTCAACTGCTCAGCACAACTTTGAAATCAGCCCATTAGATGTTGGTGAGTAAAAACATCAGCCAGGATTAAATCAGTTTAACTTCAACTGTTGCTATTATATCAACATATATAGCATCCTCCTGGCTTTCACCTCTGGCACTCTTATAGATCTTGTCTTGGGCTCCACTTTTCAAACCAGCCCCTTTGCACATGGGGTCCAGCCTTCTACATTTGAATAAACGCAATTTCTTTCTTTTAAATTGCGAAAACTACAGTAGAACATGTATTATTAGTTAGTTACATGCCTGAAGTGAGTTTGTGTGCTTGTAGGGTTTATTCTATGAAATTTATACAAAAAAGAAAAATTATATTTAAGGCCAAAACTAAACAAGAGCTGAGCTAAAAAGTTGAGTGTCTAAAATTCTCACAATAAGACTAAATGCATGATGTTGAGAGCTGTCCATGGTGCTGAAGAGAATGACACTTTTAAGTCTTGACTTGTATAACTGCTTATAAACCATGACATATTCTAAAATATAAAGCTTGAATGATGCAAGTAGTCTGATAGTCCTGTATATTCATCAGCACCTAACAATCAAGATAAGATATTTTATTTTGTGAGGCTACGCTAAGACAGAGCAGCGCTTTGAGCTAAATGAAAATGTCAGTATGCTAACATGCTTACAATATAAATGCTAACATGTTGAGCCGTTGAGACGTTTCACTAAAAATCACAAATGTCAAACTCAAGGAAAGAGGACAACTCAGGAGATTATCAGTATGATATATCTTCTAGGGTTAGTAATGTCCCAGTTTTGTGGCAGTACAAAAGGAGAAAGGATACTCAAAATAATCAGGATTAGTCTTTGGGGAACCCCAATATCTGTAAGAAAATCCATAGTAATGTATATAGTATTTGTTGAGAAATTTTAGTCTGATTAAAGTGGACATATTTTACAATGCAGTGCACGGTCACACAACACTGTCCTGTGTGTCTGTGGCACATCAGTTACTGGCCGCCACCACTGCTGCCTTCTGGAGAGTGAGCATGCATTTAAAAACTCTTTCTACTCCTCCTGGCGATAAAACGCCACTATTTGTCTGTGGTGCATTACACCCTGCAACGAAGGCATTTTGTATGCTCCGCGCTCCATCTTTCTCACTCTGATCTCTCACCATTGGTTCCCTACTCACTATATTAAACTTAAATACATTTCTGCATTTAACACTGGGTATCACAAAGACGATATTGAGTGGATGCTGCTCCCTCTCTAACATGCCTGTCATGGTCTTCTTAACATAGGGTTTCAGATTAATGTGCAAAGGGTGCAGCAGGGATCTATGGTCCTACCCATCAAACATTTCTTCACCATTCTTGTTCTCTCATCCATTTTCAATTTGAGGTAATGCCATTTGTCTGCTTTGTGTCTGACTTTGTTTGGTCTCAGTTGGAAGTGTCCCTATTTACCCATCTCATTTATCTTGGTCATTATATGCACTAAGTCAATACAAAGTATGCCTCCTGTCTGTCAATGGTGTAGATATTGTAATTTGAGAATCTTGAAAACAAGGACACCAGGCATCTCACTGCCTTGTTTGTTTTTTTTTATTTTTATCTATCACACTGTCTCTTTTTTCCACTACCCGTCTTTTGTTTATTACACCCCACCCCTCTGTATTCATGAAGTTGAAGATTAAAGGAAGAAGCTGCAAAAGCTCCTAGGCCGAAATTAGATTCATGCTTCCCTGAAAGAAGAGAAAATTTAGGAGGATAAAATCCGAAGGTCAGGCTCAGCGAACCTCTCACTCTCTGGACAAAAATAAATGAATAATTAAAACACACCTACATGCACAGACACTTCCTTTCCTTTGTATCAGCTCAGTCTTGGCTATCATATATTCCCTTTCTCCCTTTCTTTTTCTCCCAACCTGAACAGATCCAATGCTTCTCACATGGCCCACTGTCTGTCATGCATTAACTAAGTTAATTACACATACAATAATTCAAATAAAATTACATATAATTATGTTACACATTTTTGGACATTTTTAATGGGATTCCAGAACCTGATTGAAAAAGCCGCTATGGAGGTAATGTCCTCTCATAATGCCTAATGTAGAAAGTCACTACAAGCTTTGCTTTGCTAAATTCAGTCTTTAATTACTGAATGTGTTCCTATAATGATGCTTTCAGCTGATCTCTTGATCCAACTGTGACCAGAATGTATTAGTCTTACAAAGAAAAGACTTTTTACTGTGACATATACAGTTTGCAACGTGGGAGTATTTTATCTGGTTTAGGTTCACAGCACTGCTTAGCAAGTGCTCATTGCTGCTCTACAAACGTAGTGGATTCACTTTCCCTATAGAGGGCTGACATCATCATTGTATAAGAAGATTTTAATCTGTTGATGCAAAGTGTGTCTGCAAAATGATAACTCCATTAAATTACACGTGGGAACCTGCAATTAGAAAGTCAAATTCAAACTCTGTGGGATGCTAATTTCCATCGAACTTCACATGGAAATATGCTGTGCTGAAAATTAAGATTCATAATGCAAAACACTTTATTTACATGGCAATTACTGTATGCTGATTTCAAGTATACAGTATCCTCTATTTATCTTGGGCGATTGGGATTTGAGCTTTAAAATAAAAATAGTGCTAAAATCATGAAGCACTCTATTAGTCAGCACGATTGCATAGGTGTAGAGAGGATTCAATAAAAGCGGGAGAAGCAAATCATACAGATATGCTTTTCAACATTTGGTTAAGGTAAGTCATTAGGACAGAAAGGCTTAATGTGAGGTCCAACTATTCAGCAGTGAAATATATTTGGTTTATGTATGACACTTCATCAGATCACCTAATCCTGCCCAACTGAGGTGTTACAGACTCACAACCTTTTATGTTATATAACATTATTGACTTGCAAAACCATAAACCAACTTGCACAAATTTGAGATGTAAGATTCTTAAACTGCCTGTTTGACAGTGTCAGTGTCAAAACAGTGTCAGTTTTTTTTCCCTTTTCATTGTTGTCTGGACCTTCAACACAAGGTTCCAGTGCAGCTTTAATGATTAAACAGACGAAACTGCAACTACAGGGTCAGTCCCAGCATCAAATGTTGAAGTAGACAGTAGTTCATTGTGTCAAAGTGTCCTTGAGCAAGTATTGAACTTCTTACTGCATTTTAAAAACATCAACAAAAATAAAAACAGATAAATCGAGAATGTAGAAATACTTTAGTGCAGAAAAACAGTTTTCTCAAATGCAAAGCCAGCAACTGAAATGCAGGTGCACAATTAAAACATCACAATGATTTGCAGCAATTATCTTTGATTACCCTTCCCCCTCTTACTGACGAGACAGACTATCACTAATCACTCTGCTAGATCCAAACTTTTCCAAGTGTCGACAATTACAGTGATTGTCTGAGAATGACAAGATGCTTTGTTGTTTTATTTGTCCATTTTATTTGGCCCAGAAGATTAGATATGAAATGACAACCGTTTATCTCAACAAGCACAGTTATAAAAGAAATTTGATCCAGTACTGTGATGTCAAGGTGATAGGATTGTACCATTTTGGTTGCAATGAGATACTGTAAATAATATATTTAATAGAATGTGTTACTGAGCGTGGATATGAACAGCTCAATATATTTAGAAAATACTTTATGACATTTGGACTTAGGGAATGTACTAGCTTAATTTTTGTGTTTACCAGGCCAAGAACAGAATGAAGACCAGTCTCATCTGATCTCGGAAGCCAAGCAGGGCCGGGCTTGGTTACTACTTGGATTGGAGACCTCTTTGGATGACCAGGGGCTGTTACACAGGCCATTGCGCGCCTAGTGTCAGTCCCAAGTCCAAATAAATGAGGAGGGTTGCGTCATAAACTATTTTTTTTTGTCAACTGCAGTACATTTGAATTTAACCTGAGAAAACTTTTTCTCCTTATTTAACACCTCCTTAATGTTTGCTGCACTGATCATCATGATAATTAGGATAACATTATGTATACTGTAGCTTTGTATTTGCAAATCTTGCCCATGGTTGGCAAAATCACTGTGGGTCCATTTTCAAAGTGTAATTGTTGACACAGCTGATGAAATAGTAACAGGAGTGATTCATCACTGTCATAGCATCATTACTGCAATAATTTAACTGAACATGGGTCATCAAAACAAGCCCCAGAAAACTAGAATCCATTCATCTTTTTTCTGTCACTCTCTTGCCTGGTAATTTAAAGTGAGAGGAGAGTGGCACTAATGTTTTTTGTATTAGCATCATCAGCTACTGGATAAGCATATCTGATTGGTTGTGTGATTAATTGATTAGTGTAGTGCGGAATGGATTGTTTGCTTGATTGACTGACTGATGGGTCACAGGTGGGGTTGCTTGTTTAGTGTTATGAGTAGGGAGGTCTGACTGCATGGAAATAAATTGAATAAAAATTACATTGAGTTGTAATTTCTTCACATCTTCTTCACAACTTTTTCAAGAGTATGAGAAACAACTATTGTACATATGTGGCTCAGTAAATATGTATTTACACAGCATAAATTAGATGTTACAAAATGTTGCAAAGCAAACAAACATACAAAATAAATGTAATTTGGAGATGGGTAAAGTATTCCAGTTTTTAAGTGCCATTAATATTTGTAGTCAAAGGTCACAGGGTATGCTGCAAGTTCTTTTGAGCACAACCTGGGTCTATGTTGAGGAACTCATTCACATTCAATTGTAGAAAAAAGTTTGAGACATCCATCATATCATTACTATCTGGAGATCAATTCAATTGACAAGTCTAAATATTATTAAAGGAATCAATTAAAAAGACTTAAAACTGTGGGTCCAAGAACAGATCCTTGAGGAGATGAAGGACCCAGATGCGGAACACAAAATATGTTTATTATTATCCAGAACTCAGGCACAAGAAAACAAAAGGGTTCCTGTCCGGGGACGAAACGCCACTCTGGCGAGGACAGGCAAGCAAGCAAGCAGATAACAAGCACAGGGAGACAACGCACTTCTTCATCCACGTTAATCAACTAATGCTACGACAAGGAACAAAGGAACACAGGAGGTATAAATAGACTCAGGACAGAAGTAATTAACACAGGTGAAGCAAATCTAAACTGATGAACTAACGTGAAATAAAGCTACCTATAACTGATCAAAGAAACACAGGAAACCAGAACACTGAAATAAAAGTCCGACAGGAAACAGAAAACTAGGCTCATAACAGTACCCCCCAAGGCCCGGCTCCCAGATGGACAAAAGGTCCCAACACAATGTCCAGGTTGGGTGGAAGGGAGCTGAGTCCAAGTCCTGGGGTCCTCATGGCTCTGACGGGAGTCCAGGGTTGCTGATGAGGTCTAACCCTTGGGCAAAAAAAGCCGTTCGGGAGGATGGCCCCTCAGGCAGGCAATGGTCCGAGGCCGTTCGGGAGGAATGTTAGACTCTGGTTCTGGTTCTGGCTCCGCAGCGCTGGACTCTGGCTCTGCATTGCTGGACTCTGGCTCTGGTTCTGGTGGAGGAGAACCCTGCTCCGCCATCAAGGGACTGGAACTGGCTGGAGCTCGGCGTGGGCACCTTTGCCGCAACTCCGAGAGACTGGAACAGGCGGGTTCTCGGCATGGGAACCTTCACCGTGATGCCAAGGGACTAGGACTGGCTGGACAGGAACAGGCTGGACCTTGGCGTTGGCGCCTTCGCTTCAACTCTGAGGGACTAGAACAGGCTGGTCCTCGATGTGGATGCCCTCGCCGCGACGACGAGGGATGGGAACTGATGTGAGCGCCTTCGCTGCAACTTCGAGAGACTGGAACAGGCGAGTCCTCGACGTGGGCGCCTTTGCCCCGACTGGAACTGGCTGGACATTAGCTCAGAGGATCCTGCTCCGCCACCGAGGGACTGGAACTGGCTGGAGTTCGGCATGGGCGCCTATGCCGGGACGGGCACTGGTTGCTAGACATTGGTGCAGAGGACCTTGCTCCACTGTCGAGGGGCTGGCACTGGGGGCTGGGCTAGACTGAGACAGGCTGGAACACTGGCCTGGGATGCCCGGGACTGGAACACCAGGGACTGGGACACTGGCGACTGGGACGCCGGGAACTGGGACGCCAGGGACTGGGACACTGGCGACTGGGATGCCGGGAATGGGAATGCTGGAGACTGGAACACTGATGACTGGGACGCCAGGAACTGGGACGCTGGAGACTGGGACACTGGCACACTAACCGGGGGTTCCGACTGTAGAGCCAGCCTTTCTGACTGGTGAGTCAGGGGCTGAAGCAAGGCTAAGCAACCGTGCCTAGCCATGTGGAGGGGACACCGCTGGGTACGGCCTGTATTCAACAAGGTAGAATACAGGGTAGAGAAAAGGGAGGACAATATGTATGCCCATACCTTGGAGACGTAGACCGGTGGGGGTTGGACAATCTCCTCCAGCTCAGAACATAAGGTGAGCGCCACAGGACCCAGATGCGGAACACAAAATACATAGAAAACAAAAGGGTTCCTGTCCGGGGACGAAACACCACTCTGGCGAGGACAGGCAAGCAAGCAAGCAGATAACAAGCACAGGGAGACAGCGCACTTCTTCATCCACGTTAATCAACTAATGCTACGACAAGGAACAAAGGTACACAGGAGGTATAAATAGACTCAGGACAGAACTAATTAACACAGGTGAAGCAAATCTAAACTGATGAACTAATGAGAAATAAAGCTACCCATAACTGATCAAAGGAACACAGGAAACCAGAACATCGAAATAAAAGTCCGACAGGAAACAGGAAACTACGCTCATAACAGTCTTAAGCTGCCCAGAATTTTAGTATGACACAATGGATGCAGGGTGATGACTGGCTCTGTGTATTTTTTGGACATATATGAGCACAGTATTACTGTTCTGAGCAAGCACTCAAGAAGAAAGCAAATTTGCAAAAGCATATTCCCCACAATGTTGAACTGTTTCTTTAGACAGTTGCTTTAAGACAGTAGTTACTGTATAGAATACCTTGCACTAAAATGTTGAACATATTAATCTGTTCCATTGTTTTGATGGTTTTGATGATTTTGATGATGTATACGACTTATTATATTTGCATGCTACCTATTATGCCGCTTAAAAATGCTTTCTTTTCATTTTATAGCTTTCCAGGGTAATTTACAATAAAAGAGCAGGTGTGAGTTTTTCAAGGACACTTCACAGGGAACATGGTTTTTGATGGATACATCTGCTGCAGTAGGGATCAAACCCACTACAATTCTCTATCCACCATAACAGCTTCCACAGCATGTCACCCACTTTTAGTTCTAATAAAACAAAACAACAGCATGTGTCTTACTTTCACCCATAATACCTCCCCCAGATATGAAGACAACATAGACACAACACTCAGCCTCCTTGGACGCTGCACCCTGTTGGCTGGCTTGCCGCCATTTTTGAGTTACTAAATGTCAGTGCAAAAGGAATGCTGTGGTTTATGAGCACCTGGATGGGGAACAAAGAAATTAGAAAAAACCTGGCTGGGAGAGAGGGAGAAGAAGAAGAAGAAGAAAAAAACATTAAATTAATCCTCTAAAAGCCTTTTAGCAATATTGCCCTCCCACAGCGATCTGGTAGCACACAGAGAGACCACTTCCCATCATTTAATTCCAGCTGAAATTTAATTTAGTCCAAGAGCTATTCATTTTGTTAAATGAATGCACCACCCACCCCCAAACCATCACCACCCCAACATGCATACATATGAGCACACACACCTTGTGTTACGCACATACACACTTTTAGAAATGACTCAGTAGCAACTGTGTCCATTTTATTTTTGGACTAATGTATTTAACACAGCAAATATTAAACACACACCCATCAATACCAGCCCCTTCACTATCCCACACAGAAACTCAGACACTCATACACACGACACAGGAATTTCGTGACAAGAACTATATGCTGAGTCACTCAGCCTTTTTGCTTAAGTGCACTTCGAGGAAGGCTCCCCACATTTTCCCTGACTGATCCAGTTCCAACTTCTGTCATACATGCCACGCATTGTGTTTGTGTAATCATGTGCAGTGAGGGATGTATTATGATAAAAAAAAAAAAAACATGTCCTAACTTCTATAGTTTGACCTCAAGGGTTCTTTACGTTCACTGTGTCCTCAGCATAAGACATTGGCAAATGTTCTCAATGTCATTCATTCTTTTTTTTCAAATTGTAGTAGTCATTTTCTTGGGTTTGTCTCACAGAACATGGGTGAAAAATCAGGTGTTTGTTATGATGTAACTTCACCAACAAGATTGGACTCAGTTAAACCACAGCTCAGGAAAAACTGTTCTAGGTAGAACCAAATTTTTCCAGTCATGCTTTGAATCTGAGCTGCAGCTCTGCAGAAATGAAACATTTCTCAACTCAAATTGAAAATTATTTTCATCAAGATAAACTCTCTTTACAGCATGTAACTGGCAGACTAGTACGAATGCGAAGCTTTAGATGCCCTGTCATTAAAACTACTACTCATGTGCAACATTCACTAAATAATATATAAAGGTAAACTGGCATTTTCTAGGTCAAACTGCCCCTTGATAGCAAAAATTGTTTGATTGACTGTAAGCCATATTTCTCCTAAGCACCTCTGTGACAGACAGGAGTTTGTAATATTTTAGAAGCCCTGGCCTTTTTATATACCACCTGGTGAGGGAATCTCCACATCAAACACTTCTCTTGTTGCCTCAAGAAGACTGCAACAGCACCCCCCAGAACATACACACACATGCCCAAACACGTGAACCCTGCTCACCACCCAACTGATCAAAGTCCCCGTTTGAAGGTTATCCATTGGGAACGCCAGGCAGGCGGCACCAAAAGCTAAGATTCCAGTGTATTTTCTTCAACCACAGTACTATCTGGGACCACCTCACGCAGTTAAAGATGCAGGGTCACACTTTCAGTGTGTTCTTCAAATAGTTTTGTTCTTTCAATGTTCTGATAATGTTAACAGGCTTCCTTAATCATTAGAAAAGATTTAATAAGCAAAACTGTCAGTGGCAGTTAATAACATCTTTCAGTTCCTTAGTCAAAAGTAGGTTAACATAAATGTTTGTATCTTGCTGAATGCGTGGCACGACAGACAGCACTGTCACCACACATCAAGAATCCCTTTGTCATTGACCGTGGTAAATAGGAGAGTAGATGACCTTCACATGAGTTCAGAGACCCACTTGTTCAACACTTGTTTAAAGTCTAAATTGTTTGTAGGTGTGAATGTGAGTCTGAATATTTGTCTGTCTCTAACAGTCAGTCCTGTGATAGAGTGGCGATATATCCAGGGTGTACCCCGGCTCTCGTCCAATGTCAGCCGGGACTAGCTCGAGCACTGCCACGGTTTGGACTAAAGGGTATAGAGATTCGATTGATGGATCTTGCTGAGTAAGTCCAAGATCCTTTCTCAAACATCACAGTGTCCTAGAAAAAACATTGCAAGCAGACTTTTTGATTCTTTTTTGCTGTAGTATATATGCAAGGTATTGAATCCTAAACAGTTGCACAATTGCTCTTTGGTGAATTCTGGAGGGATCAGTCATATTAATTTGCCTACAGTGTTCAAATGAAACTATCTTAGTATTGCATTTTTAACTCAGCTAAGTGATAACTGACTGTCTATTTGTGGGCTGAATCTGGCACAAGACTGACTGGAGGACTGTACTTATACTGTCATGCATTGCTGAAAAACTGCCTGTGAAAGCTTGTGCAATAATCATTTGATATTCCTGTTTTACTGAGGACTTTGACAGATGATTTATTTTCTTTTAATCCATAACGTTTGTTATTAATAACCTATAAATATATTCTGCTGCACTATAACTAACCTAAGATTCTATATCAAAATATTGTGAATTCTGATGTCTGAAGATTAACAGCCTTTCAAAGAAACCTGCCAAGTCAGATCCACAGATCTTTTAGAATGTCTCTTATGTAACACTGAATCAGTTACTCAGCTGTACTCAGCTCAATGCTGAGATTGAGCCTAAACTGCCACTTTTTACCCTAGCGCTGAGCTCTGAGGCCTTTGCTAACTGGGTTGGAAAACGTAATAATGGCAACTGCAAAAAGGAGTGGGGCAACACTGTGCCCAATATGTATGTCTTTAGCAAAAACCAAATAGTTGGTTGTACGTGTGTGTATATTGGTAATACTTACAAGCTTACGCTGTATGGAAATGTTTACTCTCTTGAATCCATTACAGAAATTGTCCAACCTTGGACTGACAAACTGTCCAGGGTGTACCCCTTCCTGTTGCTGGGATCGGCTCTAGCAGACCCTAAATAAGAATAAGTAGGTATAGATAATGGATGGCTGGATGGATGGATGGGGTTACAATTTGGATGAAGTTAGGGTAATGGCTGAGGGTAAACTGCATTAGAAGTAGGTTGAGTTAAGCTATGTACAGCCAGGTGTGTTTTGTGCTATATGAAAGTCCCCCCAAACATAATTTTATAAATGTGTTTTGTCTATATAAAAAAAACCTTGGATGCAAGTGTGGTCAGATTGATTCAACAAAGGTGCTGTTAATTAGGGTTGCTTTCTCTCCAAGGGGATGCCATGTACCAACTGATGCATTAAAAGTTTTCCTGGTTCACTGAATGGCTGGGCCTGCCTTTTTTTTAATGGAACCTTTGGCATTTAGGGGCCATGTCCACCATAATGTGAATAAATTTTGGAACATTGTTTACAGTTCACAAGTTTTCCTGCTTCCTTCAGGTGTGAATAAACACTTCTGACAACCATAGTGGGAATCTGGTCCACCAGCTCTGGTTGGGTGTCAGGATCTTTAGATATTACATTCATCACAGTTATGAAGCAATACAGGTGTTATTTCTGAAAGATCTAGTTTTAACCTGAAAGTCTAAGGCAGGAAAGGACATGTCAGGGAATGCTTCAAAGTTAGCTAGTTCTGTTTCACCCAAGTTGATAATTATTTAGTCACCTTTTGCCTTTTTCAGTATTCTCTACCAAAAATGGCTTTAGCTATCCTTATTACTTTAATTTATTCCCTGTGAAAAAGCTCATGTCATGTATTTTAACATAGGGGAGGGGTCCACTCTAGAGGGATACATAATAATTTACATCTTTCTCCACAGGATGGTAAGATGTGATGAGAGCACCGAGTTTACACATTTGGGTCAGCTTTTTTTGATTGATGACTGCTTTTATTGTCATCTTATTAATAAATGTGTTCTATGCCTGGGTGTCAAGGTCAACCGGTGGTTAGTACTGTCACCTCACAGCAGTCTGACCTTAAATGAGTGTTAAATTAAAGTTTGCTAATTGGTAGTTTTATTTGTTATTAGTTTTTACGTGTGTTTGTGTGTGTATAATCACCTTTATAAACATAATACACTAATAAAAGAAAAAAAACATTACATGTCTTCTAAAGACACATAATCACTTTTTCTAAGTAATTATGAAGTGGTATAAAGTGAATAAATGTCCCTGTGGTCATGTATTCCTGACATGAGAAAAGAGTGGGCAGGGGGTGAAATTAATTTCTGAATCCCAGTGAGGTCAGGGCTTTCAGTCTACACAACAGTGGGGTGCTACTGTGGCCCCAAACTGAAATATATTATCTTAAATCAGCCACTGAGCTTACGTGTTTGCCTGGAAGTCCAAGCTGAACTGGTTATTCCTACCGCTACTACAGTACAATTTTATGTTGGGTGGCTTTTGATGTTTTTAAAGGGCCTACCCAGTTGAATTATTCTAAAATATGTGTATAAGTATTAATCCTGAGTCATTACATTTTTGCTAAGGCTATGACTGCTGATATTTCTATTTATTTTCAGTCAGTATAGGCCATTTTTATTATTGTTTATTATTGTTATCCAAGAATGATACAACTGTGTTTAAAAACGCTACCTGTAGCACCTTGAAAACCCCCTTAGACGTAAATTGTACCTGACTTGATTTAACAGCATCTGCATCTTGTGGCAGTTTCACAGATAGCTTGGCAAATTGACAATGGTATTTGAGATCAGCCCACATAGAATATTGATTTACCTACCCATTTGCTAACTGTGCCTGTGGTCGTGACAGTTGCTGAACCCATATGAAGGTCATCCATGCTCCTACTTGCCACGCAGCCCGTCGGTATCAGCCTGGCCTGATGCCTGCCCGGGGCCTCTCAAACTGCCCTTCGTGCTGGGATGAGGCTAGGCAGAGGTGTGATGTGCTGTGAGCAACTTGCCCCAGTTCCCTCCACAGTTTGTCAGAGCGTGTCTTGAAATGAGTTGAAGAGTGTCAACATTTTTGTGATGGCAAGACTGTGTGAGAGTCAGTCGGTGCATGTGCAAAGTTGGAAAAAAACTGTTTTATAATGAGTCATATTTTGCTATAAAGAACATGGAGGTGGGTAGTTGTGTTAAAGGTGCAATTATTTTTCAGTGCATCTCAGAGTAGGGCGAAAAGATGAGTATGAGAAAAGGTAGAAGACTGGGTTCTCAGTTGGAGATCAGGGTAATAGTGGCGTTTGTCTGATACATGTTGGCACTTTGGAGACCAGGACTGTGAAAACAGTCATGTTGACTGAGGACCACATCAAAGAAATTATATTTGTGAGAAGCATGTTCCACTTTATGATGCAAAGTGCTTTATAGTGACCAGGGGCTATGAGTGGAGACGAAAACAAATGATACATGATATTGCTGCTGTAGTATCAGGTATCTTTTTCTGATTTTCTTAAATGTTCCCTTACCAAGTACACAGTAGATTTGAAACATCTCACCTAGCTTTAATGTTTTTTTCTAGGAAGTGGTGTGTGTCACAGAACAAACCACTCATAGGAAGAACAGATGTCTACAACACTTTAATGGTGGTATCACCTGAACATTTCATGTTGAATGTTGACAGAATTCTGCAAAGTTTTACAAAACCTAAAATGTGGCTGCACGTTTTGAGAGTTGACTGGCACTAACAGAAGGTGTAAGCAGATGGTGATTTAAACATGAAATTTTAGGTATGGTCCTTAGACATGGTATTCCCTCTTCCCTCTCTCAATTACACTTACTACAAAGTAGTTAAGGTGGTAATGTTAGAATTGCAACCATTATATTTTTTAAAATTTTGTATTAAGCCATATATAGACTTTGGCATTACTGTAAAGACTGCGATCCTATACATATAAGATTTCAAAATATTTTTTGTGCAATGGCATGTCAAGCATCTTAAGCTGTTAAGGTGGGAATAAAATGAAATGGGAAATGCCAGAGAGCATCTTACCCAATTTGTATTGACAAGGTTTTGGCCGTAGGCTACTTCTAAGCTTCACTATATGATGTTTGCTGTGTTGCTGAAATGGCCTTGGGGTATTCTCTTTGGTGTGAAAGAAATGATACCATTGAAATGATAGCCTTCCAGTAGTAGTGTATCGCCTCTGGGATTTGTCCCTGGCAAAGGGAATTGACCACAAGTGCTCTCTCTGCATAGAGTAATACTACACTTCCCATAACAGATCCACATGGGTATGCATACACAAGTATGCAATTCTAACCATGCAACCACAAATATGCATTAGAACTGATATGCTGATTGTAATTATGGCAAAGCACACATACTGCATGCTGCATGGTGCCGCTTTAGGCTTTCAATATTTTTTTTTATTTTTATTTTTTTACTTTGTTTGATCTTATTCTGTACAGAATAGGATTAAAATAAATTCAGTTCTGTTCCTTCTGTAATGGGAATTGGTTAAAGAAAAATCTATCTTGACCTTGACCGTATACAGTCACAGATATTGACGTGTATTCTAATGTGTCTTCTACTGACAACATTCATTCTTTGAACCCTCTTACCTTAATGCCTGGCATTAGATGCTGATCCTCTGTAGCGAGCAGAGGAAATCAATAAACTCAATGAATCCATACATTGCTGATTTATTACTGCTGAGCCCACAGTGCATTAAAATGATTTTTGTCCAGCAAATTTCTGCTGTCAGTCATATTGATAAAGACAGCTTGTCCAGCCACTATCTTTTAAACTTATCAGGAGCCGTTGTCAGACAGACATACAGCGACAGTATTCTGATGACGGAGGTGCTGAATGGAGGTCAGTGGCATGGACTGAATAGATCTGATGCCTCAGTAGGGTTTATGTGCTGTTCACTACCTCCTTTTAATATCAATTCTCAGTCACGCTAACCTACACTTCAATCATATTTCAACTTTAAACTCAAGACCTGAGTTATCAGCTTCTAGAGAATGTGGAAAAATGACCACAGTTCAAAAATTATTCTTGCGCTGAACATTCACAAGTGTTTTTCTAACTTCCAGAACAAAGGCAAAATATTAGACATCTCTATGTAATGTGCCAAACATTAACACAATAAGTAATTACATAACCATAAACATTCAAAACACAGTGCATATCCTGATGTGTACATATACTGTACAGAAATGTGCAAAAACTTGTATACATCACACAAAGTGGTGTAAATAGAAGAATAAATATGATATAAATCAAATTAACATTTTATTTTTTCAGGCAGGTAGCTTATTCTACATCTTAGACATCTCTTTTCTCTTATTCTTTATTATACTCTTGCTTGTAGGTGTGGGCTAATTGTCATGTTACAGAATCACTCTGACCCTAGTCCCTAACCTTGCCCATTCATTACATAACATGTTCTTTTAGCCCCTTACCCTGACCTTAAACATCACATCATTCCTTAACTGTATACCTATCTCCAACCCTAGCCCAAACCTAATTCTAAGCTTAACCCTAAAATTAAGTCTTGAAGACTCGACTTAAGACTGACAGACTCCTGCTCTACACTCGACCTTGAAATTTTGGGTGTTCCCTAGAGGACGGGAAGAGGATGCATTTGGTTGGGATCTAAACAAGAACGTGGTGGCTTTAATCAGAAACCGGGTGGCCTCAAGGGGAAAGAGCTAGATAATCGGGAGCTGTCTTTGAACCTGCACAAAAAACATCTCTCGACCTTCCCATTCCACTCACACCCTACCCCCGCCCAATCATAATCCGTTCCGCTCAACTGCCGGTTAAACCCTGTTCAACTGCAGACTAACTCATGCTGTCTGCATTGTATTAAACAGGCAGCTGACCACTGCCGCTCATTCCGATTTTGACTGCCGACCAAGCGACACCTCCATGTTCCCATTAACCGACTGCTTCTGCTATTCTGCATGCCTCCCCATGCAAAGGCCATGAGAAGCATAGGCAAGCGTAAGAGAGAGATGGTGCAGGCACCTGCATCACCAATTTCTAGTGTTGGTGATGTTCCACACTGTCAATGTCTAAGAGCCGTTATAAGGGCCAGAGGGATAGCTGTATAAACAAGCGATAGCAGTCTGCTGTTGAAGAATGACTTGTTCCAAAAGCACAACATTTAGCAGCACACCTCGAGCTCGATCCATGGTGTCCATGGTAGGCAGCATATCTACAGCGTAAGTAGGATGGAAACAGAGCATAATCGATTGGGTAAAAACAGGACCTAGAACGGCAGAACGGCAACTGACTCAGGGTTTAAGCGTATATGTATCATAAGTTAAGCGTATCGGTCTTAGTTGGAATGTCATTGAAGCGTGAGTAATGCATAGATAAAGGGTTTATTCAGGAAATTTCTCCTGATTCCTCCCGTGCACAAACGCCAAGTTGGGAGAGAGCGGAAGGAGCATAAACAGGTCCTGAGTCTGTGGAATATGGGTCTAAAATGAACTGAAAGAGAAAGAGAGGACCAGACAAAAGAAGTAAGGTCAAACTGGCATTTACAAAGAAACAAGTACACAAATACCAACACAGTACACATTTGTTTCATTCCTCGCTAGAATCTAACCCTTATTCTAACCATAACCTAACACTGTCTAATTCATCACCCCAAAATTCTGTCAATTATATACTGTGCACTGGCCCATGAGGAAGGCCAAATTCCCACAAAGTGGGTAAGTAAACACATGCACAGTACATGTGGCTTGTTTAGTGCAAGTAAATAAAATGATCCAGCTAAAGTATATAATTTGTGAACTGCACTGTGAATTGTCAATTTATTTATGTGAATATTTATGGGTATGAGTTTTTCACAAGAAGGAAGAACACTTTGCCAACTTTTTCCCTACCACACACCCCCCTTGAGTTCTAACATCTTTGTTCCTCTGAGTGACTTTCACTGAGTTTTACTGTATGGAAACCAACCATTTATCTCCAGGCTTCCTTCTCTAAGGCCCCTCTTTTAAACTGGAGTATCATTCTCCCAGGCCTCTCAGAGGAGACCCGAGTGTCTTCAGCAAGCCACTCACAGCACTGCCACACTCCTACTCCCTTTCTACTTACAAACTTTGAGAAGATTTTGTTTTCAGAAGCGAGATCAAAGAGCTAGCATTGCCCCATCTGTCATGTATTTGCCACTCTTGTTGCTTTGCAGAATCATTGAATCACTCAGAGCTTCCGTGACAGCCAGTGTGTGAATCCTCAGCAGTCACGTCTTCTGGGAGTTATTTTTCATAGCCATAGTACTGTTTTATACCCATATTATGCCCAACAAGCAAGACAAGAAGATTATGAATGAATGGTAGTTAGTGGCACACTATTACTCCATTATTTCCCTGTTAAGCTGTCAGAAGCTATGCATGTTTACGTCACATAAAATAAATAAACATTAGCCAATGCACTGGGAGAGATGTGCTACATGTATGCACTGTATGCATATACCGTAGTGTAACCTCCCTTGCATTTCTGTTAGTGTATATACTGTATAGTTACGCCAGAATAAACCTGCTGTGCATGTGTGTGTGTGTGTGCAAGTCATGAATTTTTAGACTGCCCCTGTGCTGCTCAGGCTTTGCACATTAATTCTTTGGTAGCACGAACAGGCCAGTCAACTCTCATTTTGCAGAGCAGGCACGTAGGGGAGGGAATGTTCTTTAGTTTAACCTTGTCATAGAGGCCTATGAGAAGCCAAAGACAAGAGCCTTGCAGTGCTGGCAGAGGCCACCTCCAACGTTATTGTTTTCTTTGGCAAGACTGCATTGAAATTGGCCTGACATTACGCCTCAACCTCATGTGTTAAAACACCTGCCCAAAGGTAAAGGATGTCAAATAAAGCACATAGCTTTATTCACTCAATGTAACACAAGATTTAGAACCTGACCTGTGTACATTATACTTGAATCAAGCATTAAGAGGAAGGTGTGATAGAGAAAGGGGAAAAACATGCAATAGATGGGTTTAACAATGCAATCAGTGAAGCCTTTCAAAATCAAGTACTTACACACACATATAAAGACTTAAACATTATGTTGCATCAACATCTCTACACCAAAACCAAAGAGCAGAAAAACAAAAAACACGTTTACTAACATATTTATAACTCAGTTTGCTCATAAGATTTATTTCAACCATGTCTTATGGTCTTCATCAGCAGATACAAATTAATTTGATATTCTGCTTTTATATTCTGTTATCAGAAAATCCATGACAACCGAACAAGCTCCTGGTAAAAGCATTAGATGCAATTGTTTGGGAGAGTTAAAGGGGTTTGTTTAGCTTTGCACTCCTTTAAAAACTTGGGACTCATAAGATACTGATTTTAAAAGAATTGTCAAAAACCAATGCAGCAAATATATCTTGACATTTTGCAGCTCAATAGTCTCTTTTGTTAGGCCTGCCTTGCTTACTCCTCAACAATATTGGCGTTTTGTTAAAGATATGAAGTTTATAACCCAGTTCCACATAATCCTGATTATCTGATAATCAGTGTGATGTCAGCTGAATCCAAACCCAAGCATTACCATCTATACAGCAAGCAGATTCATGGAAATGCTGCTTGGTAATCTTGAGTGTTGAAGAAAATGAAACCATTGTTTTTCAAATGCCCTTATTTTTCTAAATGATGTATAGGTAATGGTTTTCTGAACCCAAAAGCAAAATGTAAAACACAATACGTTGCCAATTCTAACCCATCATCTACTACCTTTCTTCTTTCAACTATTTAATTCAACACAGAAAGCTGGATCTATGTTGCTCAGACAGTTTACATTCTGCTGATGAAGTCACGGGAAAATCCTACAGAAAACACAAGAAATGTTTTTCACCCAGGGATGTATGATTTTCGCTGCATTGAAAGAAGAAGCACTGGGACAATGAAATGTGTAGTGTATTTAAGTGGATGTTGGGAGAACATATAGTAGTATGAGGATGATGGAACATTAAAACTAAAGAAAACACTTGGAACACAGTATATCTGTAGAGGCTGAAGAAGGATCTTTTTACAGTATTTGGAATATTGAGCTCAGGTGCACTGTTTGCATAATGCTGCTCAGTGATTACTGGCAAGACAGTGAACCACACACAAGCCACAGGACAGTTTAACCAACTGAGCTGTCACATCATTATTTGTAATACTTTTTTATAGTGTGCACTGTGTGCATACCAATAAGTATTGCAGTTGCTTAGATACATGTGACTATACAAGGCTGTTACTGCAAAAGAAACAACATCATCGGTTGTTTCAATAATGTCCAAATATGGTATATACTTATTATCAATCCATAAAACCCTTTGGCAATCTTATAACCGCTGTCTGTCATGAACAAAGGTGAAATTAATATAACATTATCGAGAAATAAGGTAGGAAGATAGTCCAGGTGGTTGGATGGGGCGGCAAACCTGGACTTTGAGGTACTGTTTACATCCTCTTTTCTACAGTCAATAGGTGGGTCTCCATTCAGCATGTGTATGTGCATTTATAATTCGCGCATAAAAATACTGGAGAAGCATTCAAGTTTATTGGCACGTGACTGGAGAATTATGGGGCTTTCCCACTAGCACTACTCGGCCCAACTTGACTCAATTTTTGGGGTTTTCTATTAGGGGGGTAGTAACTGGTAGCAAGTGCTTTTTTAGTACTTCCTCAGCTGAGGTTCCAAGCAAGCTGAGCCAGGTGGTTGGATGGGGCGGCAAATGTAAAATCAAACCCGCCATTTTTAAAAACTGGCAACAGTGACCATTTGTTTTTACATTTTTTAGTCATTTTTTAGTTTCATGGCTAACAACACCATGGTCCTAGAGGAGGTGCAGATATTATGCTTGGTGGTGACCAAAACAGAGTCCAATTGAGTAGAGTAGACCGTAGTAGTGCTAAAACTGTATAATGGAAAAGGGACATTAAATGCTTAGCTTTTCATAAATTTGGTTAAAATTTGCATTATATTTGATTGGATATGTTGGGGTTTTTTTTGGAACCACAATGACCTACCATTTTAACCCAAACTATGATCTTTCCTTAAATTCATTAAATCAATTTTGTGCTTAAACCAAACCAAACCTTAAGCAGAGTACTGCCAAATCAAAAATGCTTTTATGAGAGGGTAATTACAAATTTGGGAGACTTGTTTATCTTGTTTCATCTCAAAAAACCTTAAAACTTTCCTTTTAGTCTTTAGCCAGAACTGCCTGGCTGGCTATACTCATCTTTATTGAGATTCACTTGAGCTAAAAATTAGCTCATTAGCTGCCTAATTGGACAAATTAAAGACCCAGTCAGGAATGCTTTGGCTTTCAGAGATTCTGTAGGTGCATTTTAAATCATCTGTCGACTCAGATGGTGAAAGGAGGACAAATTTGCCAAGTGGAGCAAATAATTGCTTCAATTGAGTACTAGGAAAAACTGGCAAACAAAAGGCCAGTGCATGCAGCTAACAGGCGAGACTGTGCTCCCACAATTGACAACCCCCTGGGCTGTGATGTGACTTTGTGAAGAAGACTGGAAGACTGGAGAATTGCAAAACTGAAGGCACCAGCTAAAGGGATAAATTTTCCAGGGGTGGTCCATATGAGTTAGCACTCATCCCTCTAAGACTTGTGTACTGAGGTCATGGCACATCTACTGTAGCTCAAGAATAATTCTTTATTATTTGTTTATTTGGAGCAGCCACAATAATAGGTCACATACCTATTATGGAAGGAGTCAGATGAAAAGTGCTCTTTAAATTTAGTAGACAAGTCATCAGGATCATTGAAAATATTTTTTTCTGGTGGAAGTAAACATTTAGTTATTTAGGGGTGATTTGCTGAGTTGATATTATACCTTTTTTTACCAGTTGTCTTTGCTTAAGATTCTAGGTTCATTCCATAGGCCCACATGTGATAATGGCAAGCTTGCAGTAAACTTTAGAAATAAAAAAAATGTTTATAAATAGCATGAGTGTTTCAACACTTGAGTATTTTTATTTGGTAGTATCTTTTTCTCTGTGAATGGAGGTGTTGTCAGCAACAAGTGGAAGTCACTCAGGGGCCACTCACTGTGTCTGATGAAATATAAACACAACACAATATTCAGCAACCCCCCAGTCAGGTTGAAATGAAGGGGGGTTGAATAATGTAAAGGAAGTGGGATTGTGCTACTCTGCACCAGATCTGCAGAACCGTCAGCTAATTTTTCAGAATTTGATTGCTGCAAGCTGCAATTACCAGCCAGCTGTCGACACCACCTCACGTGTCGGTGCCACCAAGGAGTCTGCCCACTGACTTCCCACACGCACACACACACACACGTACATTTCTTCTGCGTGTCCACGTTTTTTTCATACATTGGTTACCTGATCTGTGTGTCAGATAAAGCCTGCATTCCAATGGAATCCCTGCTTTTACAGTATACCTTGCAGACACCACGTGTTGTACTGATATGATGAAATGCCCCTTAGTTGTTGTTCTATAAGGGTGCATACATACATAGCAGCACAGTAAATTATAAGGCTAGCAAGATATTGCATTTTTCATATCGTCAACAACTCCATGAAAGACCCAAAAGAATAATGGGCCAGGTACTCCCAATTGCATTTGCAATTTTTGCTAGTCTACTCATGGGATTTGTAAACAATATGTAAGTGACTCTTTTTGTAAACAAAAATATCCTTTAACCAACATGGTTATTAGATTAGCATGTGTTGTAATAATGTGATGCAGTATAACAGCAAAAAGTAGAAAAACACAGACTAATATGCACTTGCCACCATGTAGTTATACAGTGAAAATAAAATAACAGTTATTCTCTTTCGCTCCTCCACTTAGACATGATAGTGTGGGGCTGCTGAGCACACACTACTGACATCCCCGTCTCAAGTGGACAGACACAATTAATCCCAGGGACAGTGGAGACCCGCTGACAGAGCAAGATAAGGTATCGGCCAGTGCACAGCACTCCACCTGACCTGTTGCATATGCCTAATTTAGCCCTTATGGCATATATAATGTGTTTCTCAGACTGCCTGCAATTCCATAGGCTCTTTCATGCTTGATGCCCTTGTAGGGTCAGTGTTTGTAAAAAAAAAAAAAAAAAAAGTGAAAAGTGTTTAATATCTTGCACAGTGAATTTGGTCAAATCATTTATAGGTTGTAGGACATAGAGGGGATCTGTCTGAGAATATGACATTGCAAAGTTTAGAATTTTTTGTTTAGCTTTTAGGTGTGCAAGTTGCAATCTTAGAGTGCAAAAAAATAAAGCTCACAGGTCATTATCACAAGTTCAGTTGATGCAACTTAGTAGAATTACCTATGTAATACATGTATCGGGTGCAGATTCCATATGTAATAATTTCAGACAAGGGAATCTTTAATCTGACTGTGGAAGTCAGTTCAGACAATCATTTTCAGAAAGTGCTAATAGCCGGAATATCAATTTTTGGTGGTATTTTTAGGCACTGAGCATATGTCATTCAAGATATGCCTTTTAATAAAGGCTTTTATCGTAAGTGTCCCATGATTCCCAGGAGTGCACATATTTTTAGCCTGGATGGTCATAGTGAGAAGGAAACTACTAAATGTGGCAACGTTAGTGCAACCCTTTACCCACTTAATCCACATGGTAAACAGCATATTTCTAGGAAATCCTTGCTTGTTTAATGTTACTGATATTCTCATATCCTCTGGTTTATTGTTTAACAGGAAAATCATTTTTTACTTTTGAGGCATTTAGCTGACACACAAACACAAATGATTGTCTCCCCAATTCCCAGTGCACTAACTAGTGAGAGCTTCTAATGTGCAACAAACAACAATGATCCCTATGTCAATTGCAAACACTGCTATTTGTGTTAAAAGTATCAGGAGCCAGTCTTTAAGAACAGCTGCTGGGTATTGAATAAGGTGTCCGCTTAAAAGGAGAATTTGAGTATTAATGGTTCATCTTTGGTGCATTATAAATTTCTGGGACTGGCTCTTGGAGTAAAATTATTGGTAAAGAGTACTTTTTCTGTAACATATATAGACTTTTAGGATAAGATAAACATAAATCATTTAAAGCGGTTTGTTTTTTTTATTTTCCTTCTTTCCTTTATGATATCAGGGAAACACTGTACTTTATACTTTAGCTGGAGTCTTTTAATGTACACAGCTGATGTTAAATTATCTTTCAATTTTAGTTTTCTAAACAGCAACAGTAACTTGTTGTGGGCTAGCCTACAATATTATTAAAGTCTTGTGGAAATGCTAAAGCAAGACATTTAATTGTAATTTACTGCACACTAAATCAATATGCTCTTAAATGAATCATTAGGACTTCGCTTTTTGGGTATTTAGTGTTTCACATTGTTGCCCCTGGCAGAGCAGCAGTATAGCAGCTCTTAATATTCCACTGGCTGATTAACAATTCAGGAGACATCAAATTGGATGTAGGAGACACTGAGGTAAGACTAGAAAGGCCATGTAAGGATAACAAAAGTTTATACTTCATGAATGTATCATTCTTGTAGTGAATTTCTTTTTTTTTTTTTTTTAACCCATGTAGTAATGCATTTTCATTGAGTTCAGTTAAATTAATTGTTTCTAAATCATTTTGTGAAAGGTTGGTTAATTATTTCTGTACAATTAAGGAAGCTTAAGGGGAAAATGCTCATCACATTCACATTTCCTAAAAAGCTCAATTCTGAGAAGTCAGACAGTAAACACTTTCATAAACCTTTTTTTCTCTTACCTGCAAGCTACTGTTTATGTATCACAGGCAGATAAACACTATAGATAAAACTACTAGTTTCATGGTAAGTCCTTTGAGACCTAGGTTTCATCTGTGGTGGGAAGCTATACCCACAGTCTGCAGTGATGTTGACAACACAGCCTTTTATCTCACAGTGGCAGATGTTGAAGATGAGGATGTTAAATTGGTCACTTTATGGCTTCGGATGCATCATTTCAAGGTAAAATGTGTGTGTGTGTGTGTGTGTGTGTGTGTGAGTGTGAAGAATTGTTGGAAGGGCAGCAGTAGAGTACTTTGTATTTTGAATGCCTGTGAAGTTAGGAATAAAAAGGAAGGTGAAGCCAGTTGTGTCATCAGATCTGCTTTTGTCATGTTTCACATCAGGGCAGCATCTCTGGAGCATTTTTGTTGTACAGTCTACATTCCCCATGACACTTAATTTTTTCTGTAAGAAAAAAAGTAGCAGTAAACAACAACTGGAGCTTTGTACTGTTTCTGTGGTACATCAAATATAATAGACAATGAAGACCCCAGTCCCTGTCTCCATCCTTGGAGACGAAGTAGAGATTGTGGACTCCAAATGCCTTGGAGTCCACATTAACAACAAACTGGACTGGTCAAACAATACAGGTGCACTCTTCAATAAAGGACAGAGCAGTATGTTCTTCTCTGTTCCTTTAGTGTGTGCAACAAGCTACTGAAGATGTTCTATCAGTCTTTAGTAGCGAGTGCACTGTTCTTTGCAGTTGTGTGCTGGGGTGGTGGCATCAAGGCTGGTGAGGCCAACAGACTAAACAAGTTGATCAGGAAGGCAAAATCTGTTGTTGGACTGGAACTGGACAGCCTGGAGGCTGTGGCAGAGAGGAGGATGGTGGACAAAATCAGCTCCATACTGGACAATCCTGCCCACCAACTTCATGAGGAACTGTGGTGAATGGGAAGTTCATTCAGTCACAGACTAATTCCTCCTTAAGCCAAGACTGAGAGATTCAGGAAGTCTTTTGTGTCCATGTCCATAATCTATAATTCCACAATATAAACAGTAACACACACACACACACACACACACACACACACACACACACAAACCCCCAAAAAATAAATAATTACTTGTAGAGTATTACTTTCTTAATTACTTTCTTAATTACTATTAATTAATATAATTTAAATAATATTAAATGTAATAACTTTAAATTAGAATAACTGCTGTAACAATTGAATTTCCCCTTGGGGATTAATAAAGTACTTCTTCTTCTTATTTCCTAACTCTAACCAATACATTTCATTCCCTAACCCTAACCAACATGTTTTAATGCCTAAATATAATTGAGCATTTGTTATGCTTAAAACTTAAAGATGTAACTTACGTCATGTACGTAATGACGACAGTGAAGATCTATGGGTTCACCTACTGAAACTAGGGCCCTAATGGCCTATATAAATAGGACTGACTTACACTGAAAATGCCTATTCAATAGTAAGACAACAGTCAAACCGGGTGGAAAATTAGTCCCAGAAGTACCAGCCTGGCATAAACAGGGACAGTTTAGTCACTTTTTCATGAGAAAACATACTGTAAAGGCAGGTGACTAACTTTCTTCAACTAGCAGAAGCTGGGATTTTGAAGTTTATAAGAAGCTCACTAACACTATTAAGACTTTTTGGTATCACAAGCAACCCAGAGGGTGGGTACTTGTGTTCGTTTGAATGTGTTGAGTCCAAAGACAAGAGGGGAAAACATCTCAGGAAAGCTTTGGAAGCTTTTGACAACAACAAAAAACAACAACAGAACACAGAGGAGAGAAGCCAAACTGAAAGAATAATGTTTGGTTGAAGGGCTTGGGAAGACTAACACTGGTACTGCTATTAAACCTTCCTCTGCAGGGTGCAGTTTAAGACAGTAGTGTTTTGAAAAGAATAAAATAAACTTATGGATCTTAAATGTATAATTAAGCACTGGCTAAAAGTCAGTAGCCAGTATCTCCTTAGAGATATTTCTCATTTTAATTGTTAGACACCATGAAATTTACCCATTGTTATCTTTTTGTGAGAGTGAACATATCCAACACTTTACATCTTTAATGTGAACATTTAGTGGATGTTTTCTCTGCTTAATGAAAATACTGTTTTTTTTTTTTTTTTCTTTTTTTGTTAACCACTAACCTTCACTTCAAGTCATGGTTAGTAGTCTTGGTATGTCAGTATTCATACATAAATACCCCTCACTCGAATAAACTACAAAAATGTTTTTTACCCCCATGTGTTAAGTTGCCTTTTCCCTCCTGTGCAGAAATTAGACTAGGCATATTCCAAATCAAGAGTGTGGGTACTCATTAGCACTGTTCTCATATCTCACAACAAAGCCTGGCTACAAAAAGGGAATCAAACCCTATTTAAAGTAATGCTGCCAGGAGTCTGTTGCCAACGATAATGCGCTTTACATCATTTTGTCCTCGCCTTTATCTTGAGCTTCTTAAGGAGTAGGCAACATGCAAAGTCATTAGGGACATGATAACTCCCTATATAATTAGATGGGGAAAGATTGGATGCCTGGTGCACCACAGGGCAGACCCATTTACGACATAATCACTCATCCCACCAATGAGGGGCATCTTGTATGCTGGAAATTAATTGAGATGATTACAATTAGCCACGACAGAGTATTTGCTTCTGTCTGTTCTGACCAAAGAGTTGAATGTAATTTGCCTATGGTTTAGAACACTGGCTCTGACTCAGTCTCATTACACTAGCTTCACTGGTATTTTTAGATAGGGCTGAACTTGCCCTTAACTAATGGATTCTTGGCTTATGAATCAGCAGATACTTGACAAAGGGGTTTGATTTGGAAATTAGGGAAAGGAAAAATGTCCAAGCTAGTGTTTAGATCAGATTCTAAAATGGGTGTTTTTTTCTGATCATTATTAAACCATAGATTTACTTTAAATTAACATTGTTTTTTAGCCAGGTATTCATTTATAATAAATGACTTATTTTCACTTGGGTTATTTTCTAGCAAAGATTCTTTGCTTATGTGTAAAATCATATAAAGACAAAATCATCTTTCTTATCAAACATGTGCGGGTTCCTTATTCCCATAGTGCTGCAACAGCGCAGTCCTCATTAAAACAATACCTGTTGATAAGTTCAGACAGATTGACAGTAACAAATTTTGAGGGTTTTTGGCTTCTGTGGAATTCTGCAGGTGGTAGGTCATGCCATTTCTAATTATTCACGGTCCACTTACCAGTTATGGTGGAACAGATATGAGCCTACTGTCAAGATGGTGATGTATGTATTGTAGGGAAGGAGTTTCTAAGAACTTATACATAGAAAATGATGTATAAAAAGAACAACACAGAGGTGTATTCTAATTTGGTAGTAAACTATTTGGCAAGAACTAATTTTTGTAGACAATCATAGTATAACACCAAGTCAGTTAGATTTCAGGGGGATCAATATATATCAACAGGGGGATAAACTATTTTGAATTGGTATCACCTGCAAATGAAAGTGACAACAGGTGCAATGGAGAATGAAAAGCAAGGAAACATCCAAAAGGAAAAGGTGTTTCATGAGGCAGCCACTGACAAATGCTCTCTCCTTATCCTTTTTACAGACTCTCACATTTTTTTGTTTTTCTCATGTCCTTGTCACTACTGGTAGCATGAGGTAGTACCTGCAGCCCACAGGGTTGCACAGGTAGTCCAACTACTCCAAGATGGCATATCTACACATGCTCTCACAAAAAAAGTTTTCTGTGTCTGCAGGCACAGTCTCAAAACCATGGAAGAGACACCAGGAGACCTCAACAGGGCCGCAACAACCTAGCAGCAGGACCAGCATCTGCTCCTGCTTCTCCTTTGCGCAAGGAGAAACAGGAGGAACACTGCGAGACTCCTACAAAATGACCAAACTGTCAAAAACGGACTTAATTAGGATGGCATGAGGGCCAGACGTCCTCTAGTAAAACCTGTCCTCTCAGCCCAGCACCATGCAGCTGAATTGACATTCTCCGGAGAACAACGTAATTGGCACATCTGCCACTAGTGCCCTGTTCTCTGCACAGATGAGAGCAGTTTCACACTGAGCACATGCGACAGCCATGAAAAAGTCTGGAGGTGACATGGTGAACATTACGCTGACTGCAGCATCATCGAGCATGACTGGTTTGGTGGTATGTCAGTGAGGCATATCTTTGGAGGGATGCACAGACCTTCGTGAAAACCTCAGAGTAAGGACTGTAAGTCCTTACAATGGCGGAGTCAGCCCTGGGTGCCTCCTGGTGCAGCAGTCCCTTGCCTCATGTGGCCAGAGTGTGATGGAATGGGTCTATGTGTTGATGATTTTGGTTTCCATTGACTGTTATTTCATTTTTTTTTAACAAATTATACAGTATACATTATTAAAGATTTTCTACATGAATAATCATGCATTAAGATCCGATGCGTAATTTAAGTGCCCCCTTCATTTTTTGAGCAGTGTATTATTTAGACATGATCAAATGACTTTGATCAGTACTTAAAAGAGAAGTAATATATTTTTTGTATGATGTTTGTTTTATGTGAAGCATCACAATGCAAAGGTCATTTATAATGTAGTAGATCTATAAATAATCTGAACTTGTGTGCTGTGATTTCTAGTGTGTCTCCACAGTATCTGAGCACTGTCACCCTCCGGCTATGCATGCATGAGCCAAGGCATTGTAGGCAACCCAGGAGCTTATGCTGCTCCAGAGTGGTTTTTCTCCTGTTTTCATCCACTTGCACTTGCAGTCTGCCCAAGGCCAAGCAGGCTGAAAGCATAAGGACAAGTCAATGCTACATTTAGGTTTTCTCCAAGACTCAGTAAGCCCATTCGCCCTAATGGATTCAGGAAGTGTGCTCCCAGCTGAAGATGCAGGGTATTAAGTGCTCTCTCTGTCTTTCTACACACATCTTCACCTTTGTTTCTGGCCCAAGGATGCTCTTACAGTGGAGCAATTTAGAAGCACCATTCAAAGTGAAAGGAGGGAGAAGGGTCACAGAAAAGAAAATTATACTAATGGCCATAAGACCAGATAGCTACAGTGCCAGGTTGACACTGAAAGTATCTTCTTCCATGGCCTTGACCTTTAATATTGTATTAAAAAAACCTTTTCTGTAATTTTTTTTTAAATTTTTTATTTTTGTCTAGGTTTCATACTGGCCCCCCAAAAAAACCCTGTGTGTTGACAGACCTGTGTATTGTTAGCAGGTGAGAGGCAACAGCTGGAAACTGAACTTGAGAATTAAGAAATTGCACAAGGTCAGTTTCCTTGCACACCACATGCTCATGTATACCAACCTGGACAATAAGTGATTATTTTCCACCAAAATATACTAAGATGTGTCCTATTACGTCCTATCCACTGAGCAGTGTCAAGGGTTCAGATTTATTTTTTTGTTTTTCAAATTACAAAGCAACAAACGTTACAATGTGGGTTAGTTCCTGCTGTTGCTAGAGAAAATATAAAAATCATTTTTGATATTAAATGCTTTCATATTTTTCTGACACAATCAAATACCTGAAGCAACATGAGGTATACTGCATCTATAAACTCAAAGCTACACATTACCAAGGCCTAAATGAACCTAATATCTTTTTCTATAGGAAATACAGAATTACAGCATCATTTGTGTCACAAGATGTTGTTTTATTAATGTAAGTCTCCATCCTAAAGTACAGTGGGTACGGAAAGTATTCAGACCCCTTTAAATTTTTCATTCTTTGTGTCATTGCAGCCATTTGCCAAAATCAAAAAAGTTCATTTTATTTCTCATTAATGTACACTCAGCAGCCCATCTTGACAGAAAAAAACAGAAATGTAGAAATTTTTGCAAATTTATTAAAAAAGAAAAACTGAAATATCACATGGTCATAAGTATTCAGACCCTTTGCAGTGACACTCATATTTAACTCACATGCTGTCCATTTCTTCTGATCCTCCTTGAGATGGTTCTGCTCCTTCACTGGAGTCCAGCTGTGTTTAATTAAACTGATTGGACTTGATTAGGAAAGGCACACACCTGTCTATATAAGACCTTACAGCTCACAGTGCATGTCAGAGCAAATGAGAATCATGAGGTCGAAGGAACTGCCCAAGGAGCTCAGAGACAGAATTGTGGCACGGCACAGATCTGGCCAAGGTTACAAAAGAATTTCTGCAGCACTCAAGGTTCCTAAGAGCACAGTGGCCCCCATAATCCTCAAATGGAAAAAGTTTGGAATGACCAGAACTCTTCCTAGACCTGGCCGTCCAGCCAAACTGAGCAATCGTGGGAGAAGAGCCTTGGTGAGAGAGGTAAAGAAGAACCCAAAGATCACTGTGGCTGAGCTCCAGAGATGCAGTAGGGAGATGGGAGAAAGTTCCACAAAGTCAACTATCACTGCAGCCCTCCACCAGTCGGGGCTTTATGGCAGAGTGGCCCGACAGAAGCTTCTCCTCAGTGCAAGACACATGAAAGCCCACATAGAGTTTGCCAAAAGACACATGAAGGACTCCCAGACTATGAGAAATAAGATTCTCTGGTCTGATGAGACCAAGATTGAACTTTTTGGCGTTAATTCTAAGTGGTATGTGTGGAGAAAACCAGGCACTGCTCATCCCCTGTCCAATACAATCCCTACAGTGAAACATGGTGGTGGGAGCATCATGTTGTGGGGGTGTTTTTCAGCAGCAGGGACAGGACGACTGGTTGCAATTGAAGGAAAGATGAATGCGGCCAAGTACAGAGATATCCTGGAAGAAAACCTCTTCCAGAGTGCTCAGGACCTCAGACTGGGCTGAAGGTTCACCTTTCAACAGGACAATGACCCTAAGCACACAGCTAAAATAACAAAGGAGTGGCTTTGGAACAACTCTGTGACCGTTCTTGACTGGCCCAGCCAGAGCCCTGACCTAAACCCAATTGAGCATCTCTGGAGAGACCTGAAAATGGCTGTCCACCAACGTTCACCATCCAACCTGACAGAACTGGAGAGGATCTGCAAGGAAGAATGGCAAAGGATCCCCAAATCCAGGTGTGAAAAACTTGTTGCATCATTCCCAAGAAGACTCATGGCTGTACTAGCTCAAAAGGGTGCTTCTACTCAATACTGAGCACAGGGTCTGAATACTTATGACCATGTGATATTTCAGTTTTTCTTTTTTAATAAATTTGCAAAAATTTCTACATTTCAGTTTTTTTCTGTCAAGATGGGGTGCTGAGTGTACATTAATGAGAAATAAAATGAACTTTTTTGATTTTGGCAAATGGCTGCAATGACACAAAGAGTGAAACATTTAAAGGGGTCTGAATACTTTCCGTACCCACTGTATAGTTAGGATTCTGTGCATAGTAGTTGAAACTTCCAGTGCCTGAAGTGGTCTGGTAGGTCATTACACACATGCACAGTAGTGGGTTTACTCAACACAGGTGTGGGGAATCATTACTTATTGGTTTAGGTTCATTGTGTGTCTTGGCCCCCTGAGGAAGGCAAGTGTGTTGATACATAATGGTTTATTTAATAACATGCTAGCCCATTTTTATTAAAGGCTTTTTTATTTTTAACAGTCATCTAGAGTGCCTAAAATTGGATTTGTTTAATACCACATCTGACCCATTGATGAGGGCAGATCTTTTTGTTTGTTTATTATAAATACTGTTATTGAAAGAAAGAAAAAGTACATAAATAAAGTTTAATGATACAAAAAACATTTGCCACAATATTAATTCATTGAATGCTTAGGTTTGCACCATACACTGGATAAATTCCACATGTCCTTTCTCAACAAAACTAAAGCTGCGCACATGCTGGGTGAGTGGGTGAATGTAATAATAATAATAATAATAATAATTATGCATTTTATTTATACCACACCAAAATCTCAAACTGCTACAACTTGTTTAAAACCAATGTACTATGTGTCTCATTTCTAAATGAGACATTGTCACCACATGAAGACCCAAACTAATTAAATCACTTATTAGACTAATAGCCACGTAATCTCAGTTTATCATTATCGCTCTCTCATGAACATGTGCAGGCTAACAGTGGGATTTATGCTTGGTTTTGTTACACTGCCCAAGTGAAAAGCAAATATATTGTTTCATACTTAAATTATTGTTTTAGCACATAAAGTGTGATAAAAATGTTACAAAGTGTATTTGTGCTTGTGTTGAAACAGAGTAAAAGTATATTTTTGGTAAATCTCCAAAGTAATAGATTAGTAAATCAGTTACTGATTTAAAAAAAAAAAAGCATATTCAAAGTAAATTTTTCCAAATTATATTGAAATGAGATCATTACTTAGTAATTTAGCATATTTCTTAAATGTTCACTTTACTTTAAACATATTTGTAAGTATATTTAACATACATTTGGAAAACATAAACTAATGTTTTTTTTTTAGTTTAAATTGTGTAATTCTTTTCAAATTATAATAATATGCCTACGGGATGCCTCAATCTTTTCTGCCAAAAACTGAATTACTTACTCGTTTGACCAGACTGAACAATATTAGCTATAGACTTATTCACCAGGACACCTGCCCTGTTCTTCACAGCTCAATTTCTCTCCTGTGCCCATTGTTTCTTATTCTTTGTTGCCCATGCTCATGTTCGTTAGTACTAGTAATACTGTGTAGTTTTGAATGTACCAAAACTACGTCGGCTACTTCAGAAGTTACACAGTCGTGCCAAAAACTCCACATTCCCCAAGAAGAAAAAAAAAAATCTAAAAGTATATTGACTATACTTTTTAAATATTAAATTCCATGTTAAAATGAAACCATTTAAGTTGCACTTAATACACTGGAAGCTGCACTATATATTTAGTACATTAGTACATTAAAAACGTTTTTCACGTATTATTGGGTACTTTACAAGAAACTACTCATTTTCAAAAAAAATACAGATAGGCTTTTAAAAATACACTTTCTCTTTTTCATTTCCCACAGGGGTTCCCCAGACAGAGATGGGGGTGTAAGTACCTTAAATATTTAATATACATCTGCCATTTAATTTATCTGTAAATATGTACTTTTTTCAACTTTCAAATATCATTCTCTTGTATTTCACACAAACTTAAAGTGAGTTCAGAAAATATTTCAAGTAAATTTACTTTGGCTCAAGGTGTATTAGTATTACACTACATTCAATGTCAGTATATATTTTTTACATTTGCAACAAGTATATGTGAAACGTTTCAAGTATATTTTAACAGTAGTGTACTATTTTGGTAAGTAAAACTGCCCAATTATAAATGAAAAATATGTTATTAATGTACTAAAGCAGATTTGTAGTGCAGCTTGTGTATTAAGTGCAACTTAAATGGTTTCATTTTAACACAGAATTTAATATTTAAAATGTATAAAAAGTATACTCAGTATACTTTTAGAAAGTATACAAAAATATATTTTCTTTTCACTTGGGTGCATTGTCTTTTCATTAGAGAATTTTAATTATTAATTCACTCATGGCAACCTGTACTGAAATATTAGTTCTATGTGGTTGTTTACATGTGGACCCCTGTATTTTGTTAAAAGAGAGCTGGGATAGGCTCCAGCAAATCCCTGTAACCCTAACTAGGAATATGTGACTATAGATGATGGATGATCTTGTGATATTTCCTAACATTTTGATTTTACCACTAAACAATAAGAAGATCTGCTTAAACTATATATGAATTGTTTCCTTCAAATGATATCCATATTTCATGGCCAGACTTGAGTTTAAAACACAACACCCATGTCAAAACGATATAATGTGCAAGTTTATAATCCAGACTTCAAAGGATGGTGACCCACCAGCGAGACAGCACAGACAGCATAACTGATTGGTAGAGTGATAATTATTGAGAATTTGTGGATGATTACAGTACCAGTAGCAGTAAACTAGTTATTAATTGTTGATCCTCAAGCACCTCCTACAGTAACTGAGACTTCAGCAGTTCATCAGCCAGGCTGATGGCTGTGTGAATGTACTGTCACAGGCTTTCATGCTGCACTCCAATTAATGCCACTCAAACTTCAAACATCCTGTTACATTTGTTTGCAGATCCTGTTGCATGCCAACAGTATCCCACTGCCTTAGTGTGATCAGTGGACATAAAACTCTTTGGTGATCCAGCCAGGCTGTATTTCAGAGGGACTGGAACTCTATTGATCAAAGCATTCAGACGTGTCCAGGGCCTTTCCCCCAGTGCATCATGGTACTGCTGGTCAAAGCCAAAATAGCCTAACAACAACAACAAACATCTCATGCTGCTACTGCCTGTCTCTCTCTGATTAGCTGCTGTGGAGATATTTTTAGAGAATCCCTGCTCCTTTGAAGAGGAAGAAGAGCAGTCTATCCACCCCACCCTCATCTTCCACTCCCTCCAACACCCTTCCAAACTACAGTCCAACACGCTTTGTTCATTTTTCAATATTCGTGCTGTACTGTCAGCTCAAGCTAACTTAATGGTTTCAATCACTATTTGGTCGCTTGACCCTCCCTCTCAAATAAGAGCCTGTTAGAAGCCACTTACAAAATGGAACATACCTACTGTCTACTAGTACTATATCCATCCATCCATCCATCCATTATCTATATCCGCTTTTTCCTAACCAGAGTCACAGGGATCTGGTGGAGCCTATCCCAGCTCTCTTTGGGTGTAAGGCAGGGGTACAGCCTGGACAGGTCACCAGTCCATCACAGGGCCACATAGAGACGAACAAGCACACACACTCACACTCACTCCTATGGGCAATTTAGAGTCTCCAATCAACCTGATATACATGTGCTTGGACTGTGGGAAGAAGCCGGAGTTCCCGAAGAGAAGCACAGGGAGAACATGCAAACTGAACCTTCTTGCTGTGAGGCAACAGTGCTGCACACATTATAGTGATGTTCTGCACATTTTTGATATTTAAATGTATTCAATAATAGCTTAATTGAAAAGGCATTGCTGGGTCAGAGTCATGAAAGTAGGCTGTTAGAAGAAACGGTGGAAAACTGTGGCAAAATTCTCACAATCATTATAACAACTAAGGAACTGGTCATTAAATCCTCATTTTCAGCTGACTGACTCATATAAATGGCACCAACCCTTTTCTTGGGATGATAAATTCCATTTAGTGCTGAAAACATTGGTTAAAAAATGCTATGGCTATGCACAGCGATCACACATACATAAGAGTAATTATTCATCCAGTGATGAAGACTTGTACTGTGTCATATTAAAGGAAAATTCAGTGTATTGGATTACCAGAAAATGCTGCTTGGAAATTTGAAGTACTGGACATAGTAACCTCTTCATCTTGTAACAATTCTGAATACCTCTAATGTAAATAAGAAGAATATTGATTAGAAATTTCCTGACCACATATACCATGCAGTAACATGTTACCATTGTACACAGCTGTGACCTGAGATGGAGTGAAGCACTCATGAGCAGCTCTGTGATTTTGAAAACACTTTTTTGTCTGAATTAGTGCTGTTCCCCCTTTTCATTTAATTTTTCTAGAATGTTTAATTGAAACAGCCTACTTGGATTTGTCTAAATATCTTGAAGTATCATTACCATCTGCTGTCAGTATGCATGCCAAAATGTGAAGATTGTACAATAAATGACATATTTCAAACATATTCTTAGTGATTTTGTTTGCACCTAATCAAAAAGCTGGATAATGTATGTATAATTTTGATGGTACCATAGCTTGGAATATATGCATAATAGGAAGGAAATGTACAGGCAACTGTAAGGATCACGCAGTGACAGGAGAGTTTGGAACGGCCAGGCATGGGAAATGGACAGAGATATGCAGAGATGTTAAGGTACACTCCTGGCATGGCAGATTTGAACCGCATATTGGTGAAACATGCATGTAGATAAATGTAAAGTTGACACACGGTAGAGGTTTTATATTTTACCTTGGAGCAAAGGTTTTCTGTACCTTAATACGGAAAGAGTGTCTGCAATCTTTGATGCACTCAGTTTTATGTTAATGGGAATTTAAATGGATCAAATATAAATATGGTTAATAGTTGATAATCCTAGTACAGTAAACGGATAAGAGCCACAGCAAATATCAACAAACAGTGCAAACTGTGCTATATGGAGCTTTCTTTATTTGTCTGTTTGTTTAAAAATGGGGAGAGGTGTGAAAAACACAACCTGTCTATCATACCTCTACCTTAATTAACAGATCAACTCTGAGTCTGCCCACACAATCAGCAGCTGGTCCCGGTGATGCCATTCAAATTAGCTGGATATTAAAGAATCCCTCGGCTGAAACTACATAAATTATACATAATGAAATGCAATTAACATTTTTACTCTGACAATTAAATACATTAAAGACCAAGGCTTGTGGAAAATGTTTAACAGAGGAGAGGAAGTGGGTGGATAAAGGGGAATTGTATGAGCTAGCTACCTTTAACATTTATGAATATACCCAGAGAGGGTTTGCTTAAATGTTTACAGACTAATTAACAGAGGTGGACAGACTCTCAGTCAAACCAAACGCCAGGTATGCCAGGAATATTTAGTGGCTAATAATTGAGTGAAAAGTGAATGAAAATCATCTTTTGAGCTTCATACAAAATAAGATCACACAAATTTAGAAAACAGCACAAGTGTCATTGTCATTGTAGAGGCTAAAGTTGAAACATTGTGTATGAATACTATACATAACAATACATAAAGCAAATAAGCCCTTACCTCTATACTGTTATGCCATCTGCTGTCTAGCTCTTAACACCAGCTACATGTATTTTCACTAAAGCATCAACATACTGTACAAATGTGTTTAATATTAAACTTGTTAAATTCCATCAGCTCTGACCTGACCTTGAGCATGTAATTTGTTCTATAGCAACTAAAAAAAGACCTCAGCTGATACTGGAGGTGCCCTTTTGTGGCTGATAGTTACAACAATGAATGATAGTCTCCTATATACAAAGCTGAGAAAACAGAAATTCTAAAAGGAGGTTGTAGAGTTGCAGAAGTGCAAGTGTGTCCGGGAATTGTTTTGTTTTTTATTCCTCCTTAAATGTGGTGTGTGGTCCAACCCACCAGCAGCCTCTGGGTATCTTCTTCCATCAGGACAGCTGCATCTTTTTGATTACATCTGCTAAAAGCTACCAGTTTATTTACTGTCTAGATCAGCAGCACAGCGATGGCCCAAGATATGGATGCTGCAAGAGTCTGTTGCTTATCTTGGCTCCTCAGTAGGGAAAGTAAGAAAGGCAGTGTGTCAATGAAGATATTGTTTTACTTTTAGCAGCCATTGCGAAGGGATTAGCATTCATTCTGTGGACTTGTAACAAAAGTTCATAATTGAAGTAAAAATGTGTTCTATTACTGAGATAATTAAGATAAGAGACAATAAATTAGTTAATTAATATCAAAATCAGATGAACCCACACTATCATGCTATTTTTCTGCTCATCAGTGGTGATTCAATTAAAATCAGAGACCTATAATGTTACCTTCAAGCTTTCTCTCATCCACCACTTGAACAGCTTTCTAATGAAAACACCACTGAGGCGTCACAATCATCTCATCACAACTAATAAAAAAGTGATTAAACCTGTTTTAGTTTTAGATCTCCTTTAGGTGGGCAGCAGGGATGGCAAGAACAAAATGATGAAAGATAAAACATTCAATAAAACATTGAAATCTGTCTGTAAACAGCTTCTGTATCAGTTAAAACAGATTTTAGGGGAATAGTGTAAAAATCTTTTTGAAAGAGTATGAATACAGTTGGAATTGTTTTTATTTCTGCTAAAGTTATTGCAAAGTGAAGCTCTGATACAGTAAGATATTTGGACAAAGAATGAACAAACTACGTTATTCCAGAATGAGATTATACAAGTGGCTAACATTAGCAAGGCTTCTAATCAAAACAGGAAAGCTGAAATTCTTCTGGTGTTAAAAATTCTATAATTGCAGTCAGTTTACTATAAACTGGAGTGATAAGTGAAAAAAATACAGATTAGGTGGAACATGTTTCAGTTAGGGTTAGGGTTAGGGTAAGATCATTATAACATGTTGGGTTTAGTGATAATTTATTAAAATTTACTTATTCAATTTTGTAAAAAAAAAAAAACAACCATCCGCCACAACAACAAAAACATTAAGAGGCAGAATAATATCCTGTTGGTGAATGAGGGCCAGAGCTGAATGTGGTTCATGGCTGATTCCCATACAATAAATATGTTTAAAGCATCATTTTTCAGCATGACAGATCCATTATTAGCATGAGAGATCCATTATCACTTCCATTTTTTGGAGGGCGTATTGTCATCCAAATCTCCTCAGCATGTTGGAAAAAGCCACTATAATTGTTAGCAAACCAATGTTCCTGTACGAGGACAACGTGAGACATGGTTTAGGTAAAGTTCAGTTAAAATACCAAAGAAAAAAGTGTAAGAAAAACAAATCAAAAATGTTTGAACGACTGCTTTGAAAGTAGAGCTTTCATCAATTATGCTGAACAAATTCAGTTTGTAAAACCAAATCATGGACATATTTGTGTGTGTAATTGAGTCTTCAGTCAAGCCATCAGGTCTTGTTACTATTCTATCCCACTCAAAGATCATTAGATCATTGCCTTAGATTATTAGGTCATGCATATGTGTGCTGGTTCCTGTGTACAGTAAATTTGGGAAGTTTATCATGTGACAGTTTAAGTGTCTCATATTCTAATGCATACAGTGCAATACAGTTTTTCCTCATGCTTTAATAAAGACAATTTTGGTTCTTATTCAGTTCACTTAGATAGATACAGTACCACTTTCATTCATTACATTCATCAATTCTCTTGCGTCCCATTCCATATATTGGTTGGCCCTTGCAGCTAAGGCATTGTTCACTGCTGTCATACAGTATTATTGCACCAGCAATCCAGTCATGCCTGGCCTTATGGCAACTTATCAACTTTACTGGATTTTATTTGTGAAAATTTTCTCTGTGTAAATCATCTTTTTACACACCAAGTGTAGCCAGTGTTTACTTATGGGAGGAATTTCAATAAAATCCAATCAGTGTGATGTTATTGGGCAGTTCAAAAGTTGACAAGTATGGAATAGCATAATACGCAGAAATACAAAGCCTGAGAGCTGCAGGAAATTGGCCTCCACACATCTAACTAACCTTATCCACAACCTTCAGAGGATGCCAGCTGACATCCAAACACCCGCCTGCCACTAAGACAGTGCTCTTCTACACAGAAAGCTAGTGGTGCAGTAAAGAACAGTAAAGTACAATTTATGGGTGGAGCTAAATAGTCAAACTAAATCACATTTCACTGAATATGGAACTGACCTCTACTGATCAAAAATATTGTTGAGAAAGGGATGGAAAAAAAAAAGCATAATTTTTTATTTCATAGTGTTTAACAGTAAATTAATTATTCAGAAAGTGACAAAATTAAAATTTGAAAAATGCATTTTTCATTTCAACCTGTCTTTATCCATCAGCCAGCTATCATCCCATTGTTGCTGTTTCATTTTTCATTCTTTTTTTTTTAATGCTCCAACATTATTGTTTCCAAAACTAAAGCCAAATACACCAAAACTCACTTGTGTCAATCATTATTATTGCAGCCTTTATGACAGACCTGTGTCAATGAATTTCAATAAGACAGTCTATTTACAGTATGTCTTAGTAATCAGCAATCACTCAGAGTGTTGCAGAATAACAGGTAAAGGCTGAGGAAGACTGTAAAAACACAGAAGAAAAGGAGAGAAAGGTCTCATGTTGACATGCTAGAAAATACTTTCATTGGCTTATTTAACAAAATAGATAAATGGTCTAACTTTCAAACATATAATTTTAAAAGTTGCTCTGTAATTTGGCAGTAATGATCTTTTCATCCATTTGACTCAGGGAGAAATCCAAACTTGCCCACAAAGAACAGCAGTTCAGCAGTAATGTTTTGTTTTGAAGGTTTTTTGCACAAGATGTCTAAGAAAATCAGATGTTTCCCACATCTCCCTGCCCTCTGTAGCCCTCTGGTAACCCCTCCTTCTCAGTGCTTCACCCAACCTCCAACCCCACAGAGCTGGAAGGTTTGTTGATGGATGTTGAAGGCTGCTCTGATCCCACAGCAATTAACTCTTCTCTTGCAAGAAGCAGCATGTCAGGTTGATGGAATCTCCCTACCGCTGAGGCCTGTCACACAGTCCAGGAGGGGCTACAGACAAATGCTACATCTATGCATTTGCTTTACTGTGTTGCCTGTGGTCAAGAGCTACCACAAGCAAAGAGCAATGAGATGCATTGCAAACCATGAAGTCCTCCATTGTGAATTTCCACAGTTAGTGGCTAGTAAGTACACCAGATCTGGTGGATTAAAGGGAAGCAGTGGTTAAAGAGCATTGGCTAGTATGAGTTCAACAGCAGAGGTATTGCTGCTTCAGTTACATGCTCAAATCTGGGCTCAAAATGTGAATCTGTTTGTGCAGAAAACTGCTTAATAACTGCCTTATATGAAACCAAGGATTTGTTTTAACATTGTTGGTATGTGAGCAACATGCAGACTGGGAAACAGTGCAATATAATATTTGATATTTCACTAACATTTCTTTTGCTGATTTACTTTTAAAAATTGGACTTTTTGAGTCCTACTTGTGTGTCTGTTGATTAGCGGGATCAGCTACCAAATGAACACTGTCAGCTGACTTGACAGGAATTTGGGCCATGGTGACAATTTGCAGATTCAATAATCCAGCAATCAGAGGACTTAATAACACTGGCTAATGAGCATGTTTGAACATCTGTGTTCTAGCACTCTGTATTGCATATCTTCGCTGTCTGGATACTGATTGGTGCATGTTGATGGATATCACCCCATGATTCATGGACTTGTTTATTTCAACAAAACTGCCACATTAGGAGTGATTTTACTGTCGATGCCAGATATCTTTGTATTTAGTAAAAATGTATTACCCAAAGAACAGTAGACGCAAAGACATTATTTCAATAGTACTACCAAAAATAATACAGTTTTAAATCGTTGCAGGGTAAGTTTTATGAAAATGCTGGCATTGAGCATATAACTGGAGGCTATGAGATCTCCTTTTTTCCATCTTTGGTGGAATAGGCTTGCAGTTCAGTTCAGTCGCAAGGGTGGATAGGGTATGATATCACCGCTGCGGCTCTATGTATTTGGCTTGTACCAGGAAAAGGGGAATATATCCATCCAAGTGTGAAATCGACTGGGCATCCTGACAACCTGTGTCAACATCTTTCCTTTAACTTTTGCTCCACCTTCAGATTTTACTTTCTCTCTGAAATTCAAATCTGTTTAAATGAGCATAGCTCCACTTGACCACAGTGTTACAAATCAAAACATTATTCCCCTCCTTTCCTATTTCAAACAACAGTATACAACCGTTCACCTTGAGGCAGCAGCATTTTCGCTTCCTCCTGCTAAGTCGGTTAGGTTCATGCCTCGGCACTTGTCACTCATTTTGATGATATGTTTACTTTGACGTATGTAGCCTAAGGCAACTGGCAGTAGCTCCATTGGAGGCTTTGAAAGCAGATCATGATTGAAACCAAACTGCATTTTCATAAAAAACGTACAAAATTTAAAATTGTTCAGTCATCTTATTTTTCAATGGTTCATGTCTATGGCACATTTAGGATGTCTCTATTTTTGCACAAATCAGACATATAGCAAATAATATATGTATAATTCTGAGTCAGTTATTACCCATTAGTCCTGTTCTTCATAAGTGGTCACATAGTGTTTCTTGCTTTGGCTTATTAATGTTGTTAAATTAAATACCATAATCAAAGGAGCTCTTTATGCTGTGAGAGGTTGTCGTCATTCTTTCTAGTGCATTTCCATGGAACCTGTCTACATATGTATACCCCTCACTGTAAGTTGAATCAAAGGGCAGTGACTGAAAGATACAGTAAATATTAAATCTATATGTTATGTTATATCAGTAGATAAACAAGTGAGTAAAAATGTGGCTGCTTTAGGATTGGCTGGTTGGTAGGTGACATTTATCGGATAGCTGCATAAGAATGACCATGTGAAAGACAGAACAATCTCTACTCTTGTCTCCACTATCTTTACTACAGTTTGTTGGTGAGAACATGTGAAAACATTTTTTTGGATTTCTTTCCCCATTTCCATCTTAACCAAGTTTTACCTCATCTTACTTCCACATTCACCACTTTGACTTTAAGCCCTTCCTTGCCCCTCCACCCCCACATGCAAGGCATAGGACCATCAAAGATGTCTGCAGGTCCTGCTTCCTTGTATTAGCAGGCCCAGAGGGTAGGTAAGCCACTTAACCTGTCATCTCAAATTGTGTGCACAACAGCAGACAGGTGGCTCAGCTCTCCCTTCATGCAGGACAGAGTTAGGCACTCAGACTGTGTAGGAGCAGTTGAGACTACAGCTGAGTGAGGGCCACAGGGAGGTTCACATGCTTATGGGTCAGATGGGGATGCACAAAGTGTGTGTTTGAGATGAGCAGAAGGGAGATGAAACTGATGGTTGTTACTGCAGGGATTATGGTTATTGTAGGTTTGGTTCTAAGGGTGTGCAGATGTGGAAAACGTCAGTAGATATATCATTAATGGGTGACACCTAAATTCCCAACCTTGTGTCCTCTGAAATGTGCAGCAGAGGGTGAACTTTTGTATGTTGTTTTGGTTAATGCTTTAGATAATGACAATAACATAATTTTGACTTCTATCCAAGAAGGCAGGTAGATCACTGTGATGGGTTGCCTTACTCAATCTTAAAGTGTCGGTTCTCAAGTGTCATGTTGATGTTAATCTGTAATCCAAATCTCTGAAACCAGATGGCTGCCTGCAGGGTAGGATGGTGTCTGAAGCACTGAGGGGGACAGTAAACTATAATTTTCAAAATCATCTGTTTTCAGGTACATCTTTGACATGGGGGAAATTTATGGTAATGACAATGCCCTCTGGGATGGTTTGTTAATACTTACTTACATGACTATATCATTACTACAGTGTGGATCTATTATCTTCCTACACATTGTCCATTTTTGCTCTTACCATCCTTGCACATTTTGTACTAAATCTATTTACTACAAAATTATACATAAACACTATGAAATTATATACATTCTCAGTTGTTCACCCACCATTGAATTCTCCTCCTTCATTCACACAAAGGAATGGTGATAAATGTTCTATGACTCTGGGGTTTTTTTGCAGGGAAAGTGAAAAAGAAATCTGAGAACAATATCTTTGACTGAGCATTTTTACTATCAGTATTTCCATCACCTAGCTTTAAAGAAGATATCTGGTAAGACTTCAGTCTGGGATGGTTTATTATTTACTGGCTCTTGCCAATGGACTATTCTTCTTTATATTCTTATTTCTGTGTCAGGCTGCTGAACCTCTCAATTCCCCTCACTCCTGTCACTGCCACTCATTCTATGACTTTACAATTTAACTTGACATATCTAGTTATTGATCGGGTCTGAAGCACAGAGCTGTTTAAAGTGGCGTTTGTCTGACTATTGACTACCCTTGCCCTCGACCCGGCCTATTTCTCCTCCCACTACAACTCCTACACATCTGTACTTGACGCACTGACTTATCCTCCTTCCGTTGTTCCCCCTTCCCTTCACTCTGCCAGTCTTATCTGCATGGCAGAGGAAGTGAAAGGGGGTCAGTATCTGCCACGCTATCAGATGGGTCAACACCCACAGTCCTTAACTATGCTAAAAATCAATAGCCAGTAGGCTTTTTTTAATAGACATGCCCATCTAAAGTTGGGCACAAGATTAGCAGCATTAAGTAAATGTAGCCAGGAAGCACGTTCATGATACATTCAGGACACATAAAACAGAAAGGTACTATTAGGTCACTTTCTGAAGTGAGGAACTGCTACATGATGCTAGTTGGCTGCATTTTTTTTAAATAAAGGTTCATGAACGGGAATTTAATTTAATCTAACTTGACATTTACTACTACTTTCCACTTTATCACAGTCTTATTTATTCAAGCCCAAACCTACAAAGTAAAGTATCTTCAAATTCTAATTCTAAAATGTACTAAAAAATACATATCAGCCTATATCAACATCTGGCTTGTACTGGATTTGACACATCTGCATTGGTAATGCACCAGTTTCTCCTAATTACAAAATGTAATTATGTTGAAAATCAGTTTTTCGAAAGTTCATGGACACATTTATTAAAGGACCACGACTTTCATTTTTTATACTTCTCAAAACAACCTTCGATTTAATTACTACAATGCTACTGTTCTGCTAGTCCTGAACTTTAGATTGTTATCAAAATTGTGTCTTTTATTACTTGCCATGACAAATGAGTGGGCTCTGTAAAACTCGTTAAATATAGATTCATATCATGAGCAATATTTCCATAACATCACACATACCAAGTCTGATTATTAAGTATTCAGTTACTTATCAAAATAAGATCTCTGAAAGGTTATAAAAAAAGACCTTGAAGTGTACAAACTGAAACATGCCTCCACGGACCCTGTACTGGTCATATACAGCGTCCCATGGTTAACGTTATATTACCACTGGACCATGTTTGCTGTTTCCAGTATTGACATTATCTCTAGATGCTTCCAGTCATTTCCCCCTCTGTATCTGCCAGGTCTTAACTTATACCTCAGGTCGTAGTTAACGCCTCTTTGCTCCACTGCACTTCATAACAACATATAGGCACACACAGTATTGTGTGTGTATATATAGTGTACACACAGAGGACCACTCTAAGTTCACAGCAATCTGTGGGCATTCTTTTAAGCTTCCCTGGTTGCAGTGAAGTACTGATGCTGTACATCAGGTGAGGGAGGAAAGTTTTTTATAGCTGCTGTTTGGCCTTAAGCTGTGCTCAGTGTTCAAACATGTCAGAGCTGGAGTCAGGCACTCACCCTGAAGTCTCTGCTGTGTCCAGTCTCATATTCATATTTAAAAATGAGTTCTGATATTTTTTTATGTATGATATAAAAAAAACATTATTCAATGGTTATTAACATATTATGTTCTGTGCTCTAGATTCTTTCTGAAAAAAATGAGAAGTTTCAACAAGTGCTCATTGTCTTTAAGAATGAAAGCATTTATTGATTTGGGTTTTTTATATAGAGATATGTCTGAAAATTACTAAGTCATATTTCTTATATGAAGTATAATATAGTTAATTTTTTTAATTTATTAAGTTATCACAATTAGATGAGTGCCAACTGGTTCTTGTTGTCTTCACATTATTTTTCCCTATTGTGCACTCTTTGCTCTGACTTTTCCTCACTCATTGTTCTCAATTTCGATATTACATGTTAACCAACAGAAACGGTTTTTGAATAAGCATATTAACTGTCAAGCAAGCTTACATAATCTCCTGTCAATTAATAACAGCTCAGTGACACATTTGCAGGCTCTCTAACTGTTAGAATCTTAAATTTTGTAAATCCTACCTAAATGAAACATTGTGCTAGATAGTCATTTTTCATGTGGAGGTGGAAATTATATGTCGCCTGTCACCATAATTACATATGTATCATAATATATGAGCCAACAGTGATTAAAATTAGACACTCTCCTGATTGCTTTGTGGGTGCCAGCATTTTGAGTTCAGGTCAGTGACTGGAATCAGACAGGCGACACACAAACACTCATTAACTTTCTTTTTGTCATGCACCATACTTAAGTTAACGAAAGCCTACGTTACTTTCCCATAATTACATTGTTATATTGGCGGGGGTATAATTTCCCAGAGATGGTAATTACTTGCAGTGTCATTTCAGCATTGCCATACATCATGAACGCTCACTGCACCTTGCATCAGTCTAGGATATGGTGTTTGCAATGTTTAGAGAACTACCCATGGTGCAGCTCTCTGTCTTCAAAGAGTAAACCTGTTGCCTCCTGGGAGTGTCTAGATTTTGTCTGTGTTGACTCTAAGAGTTTCTTTGTCACCATAGGGACAAATAAAGAAAGTCAGAGCAACAACAAGAGGGAAGGGATGGAAAAAGAGTGAGTAAAGGAAATAACCAAGGGAAGGAAATATTTTAATCAATTTGTCTTTTGTCTGCAATTTTATTTGAAGTTTAATAATACAACATAAAGTTGAAAAATGATGTTTACAGTGTACAGGCAACCTTTTGCAAATTGAACCACAAGCATAACACCAGTATAAGAAACTATGAAAGACAAAATATGATCCCATTGTACTGTACATCAATCTATTTTTTTCTGCTTCTCCCAAATGGTCAAAAATAAAATAAAATAAAAACAAATATTTTTAGGAAATTAACTTATCCCAATGGCCATTGAGATATTTGCAGAGAAAAAAATAAGAGAAAAGTTAATAAATTCATTAATAATTTATAAATAAGTATTATTTAGTACTTGAAATTATGATGCTGTGATTTTTTTAAATGAACCTGAAAAACACATTTAGTTCAAGCTGCTCTGAAGCATCGGTGGTTCTTAGGCCAAGTGGATGGAATTTACTGCATGCCAAGTGTATGAAATGAGCACAATTTGCCAAGCATTTCTGCCAAAACATGGCGAGATTCTATTTTGGCCTTTGTGTGTTATGATAATGAGAACATTGTTTTGAACAAGCACTAAATACAGCAGCACCACATCAAACCGTATATCAGTGCTCTTTGTAACCAGGGGAACTATCTGACATGTTGGCTTTGTTTAACAGTACTCTCCTGGTTAGTCATTTAGTATTCCATGCATTATCGCCAGAACAAAGGATCTGGACACTCTTCTGCAAATGTAAAACATCCTAATTCAAATGTCAAATTTGAATATTTCCACCTGTATCTGATGAATAAGTTGCTTTATTGCCTCTGTAATCGTCCACTCAGGAGTTTGGAATTAATTTTTTCTACATTCTACTGCTGCCTGCTCTTAAAAGGTCAGCCTGATAGGATTTTATTTGTTGCACAGTGTTGAAATGTGAGTGAAGTATGATCCTCTTGATTAATCTCATAATTCTGTGATCAGCAGTCCTAAAGGTTTCATGGAAACTACTTTTAACCTACACGTGTTTGTTTTTTGATGTAAGTTATTATTGTCATATGACATTGGATATTGGAAATGCAAGATGTCAAACTGCTGGCCGTGGTAACTTGTGATATAGAAAGTTAACTTGAACCACAGTTTAAACTTTAATAGAAGCAATGTATGAACTACTCCCTGAATTCACCTGTGTATTATCTGTAAACACTGACACAGGTGGTTGTTGCGTGATGCTGGATCTGCCTGTGACAGTACCTTATACATATGTTACAAGATTTGTATCTGCATTTTTATGTAGCTCACTAACATTTCCAGGTTTATTCACAATGTTTGTGTCATATTCCTTACAGAAGGTTTTCAGTCTTGTGTGTTTCATGAATGCACATCTCTGGAGCCCCTTAAAAGCCTCACATCCACTTGTATGAGCTTCGGTTTATGGCATTATTATGATTTAGGGCATTAAGAGTTAAGTGTGTGCTCTAATGAAGCATAGCATTCTTTTGTATTTAATGATGTTACCACACAGCAAATCTGTAACCAGGGTAGGGCTGGGTGATATGGCCAGAAAATATTATCACAGTATATTTTTCAAATTGATCATTATTCATAATTCTGAATATAAATAATGTAGTGTCATTAACAAGAAAGGAAACCCTTTCAACCTGCTTTTTAAACATCAAGAATGCATGTTATGTGTTATGGTGAGAGAAGAATTGCCTGACAGATTGCTGAATGTGGTCTGGCAAATCACCCTGTCCATTCATCTGTTCAACACAGACCACCGTCACCACTCAGGTAATAATCTGAATGCTGGTGAGCCAAGGCCCCCAGGTAAGCCAGTGATCTGGCCCCGCTGCTGCTGCTTGACTCTACACAAACACAGCCTATAGCAGGTTGGGTAGGAACAGGGGAAGATGGATGAGAAGAATGGAAAACAGCAGGGTGAGCCACACAAAAGCTCCATACACTCCCTCAGCAGCACCAACACGTTGCCCAAATGACTTAGAAGAACATTTGTTAGCAGCAAGTGTTTTGTAGAGCCTCAGTCAACACGAGGGGAAGGGGGATACCACATCAATCAGAAGACTTGGCCCATAGTGTGCAAGGGCACTGGCAAAACATGCAAACTCACATGGCAAGTGCCAGGAGCCCACTGTTCTGGCTCCTAGCCAGAGAAGGGGTACAGCAGGAAACCACTTGGGGAGGCAATGGTGATGGAGATGGAATTGTCTGAATCTTGGTACAGGGCACCAAGCAGCAAAAGCAGGGGCAGAAACAAGGGCTAACTGTAACTGTAGCTTGTACTGCACTCCTGACTAAGATAGAGCTCTCTGTCATCTGGTCAGCCTTAACCTTTGCTGCAATGCTCTCAGCTGCTGAAGAAACAAAAGGAAGATTCTCTCCAAACCACTGCATATATGGGAGCTATGTGATAGCCCACAGGGCTGTACCCCAATAAGATAGAATCAGGTGTTTCAATTGAAGCTGCCACTTTCACTTTTGACATTGTGATGTAGCACAACAGGAAGGAAGAGAAGACACATTATTGTAGAAAGAAATCTAGTTCTTTCAGAGGCCAGAAGACAAGATGGTAGGGGCATGTGGAACAGAGATGCTTCTTTAGATAGAAAACCTTTGTTTGCACAAAAAGTGTACAAAGATAGTGATAGAGTGGTGGTGTTTTCTCCTTAAACAGAAGCTTGGCATGTACTGGATCTTACTTGTGTACGATAAAAAGATGCAAAAAGCAGTAAAGCAGTAATATACTGCACTGTAATATAATGGTGATTTATTTCTAGAGGTCACCTAAGCCAAAATGGCTTAGATGAAAGTGGCTAGTAGAGCCAGTGCACCCACTATGCATGCATATCCGTGCTGGGAGAACAAGACCAGAGGGCTACCCTCTGAGAAACCCAGCTCTTTAGTAAAGGAAAAGCAAGGATTCTGCTCCTGTGGAGAGAAAACCACCATGTTACTATCTCAAGAGATATGGTCAGACAGCTTGCCTGGCTAAAGAAGGATCGGATTGTAAAAGCAGATGTTACATTTTTCTGAAGATATGACAATGGCTGCTTGTAGCCAGCTAGCTGTCCTACTCATACACTCATAAAAAGTAAAGGGTCTGCTTATAGTCAAATACTTGTAAGCAACTGATCAGTGGAACACAAAAGGTACGTCTGAATTGCTAAGGAAGCCTAGCAACACAGACACTCTGGCAGATTGATTGAATTTTTATATCACAATGTGTCTGTCTTAGATACACATTATTTAAACAACTGAATATTACTTAGAAATATATACAGTATGTCTTAATTCTTGTCTTTTTGTTAAAGAGACGAGTTGATGTGAAAAATCTACAGTTACTGAGGCTCAAATATCCAACAATATTTTTAATATTTTGGAAATAAAGCAACATGGTGATAATTAGTGGTTTGGTAATGAAAATGAAAATTGCGTTTTTTGTGTGAGTGTGTGCGTGTGTGTTTCTAAAAGCATAAATTGTCAGACATTCAGACATGAAATAGTGGCATATTGTAGCTTTACAGAGTGGAGGATGAGAAGGACCTAAAGGCAGTACATACCAATGTAAACATGACTTCTATCAAAGTCAAAAAATGCCAGCAGAAAGGATGAATTCTTTCATTGTTGGCCAGCAATAACATCACTCAGTGACTGTCTCCCAACCTGCAAACCAAAGCTACCTATTAAACTTTAAAATATGACCTGGTGCATCAGCCTAACAGAATGGGTTTAAAAATATAGAGAAATTTGAGTGTGTTCCCTGTGTATCACATGCTGTACAAGTTTTAGCAAAAATGAGTTAAGTCAGCCAGCTTATCAAACAAGCTGTAAGGCATTAAAAAACAACTCTAACATAAATAATGCAACAATGGCAAGATGAGAAAAAGACTTTCTACCACCATAGTCACACTGGGGCACTTTGTGAGCAACTTTGTAAGAACAATAAGTCATCATCAACCTGGTTTCTGAGCCACAGAGAGATGCCTTTTCCTGTCGGCACCCAATTAGAGCTGGGCTGGGGAGGAGGGAGGGATATGAGTAACATGAAAGCCAAGAATCTCCAATTAACACTGACATACTGATTTGGTGGCGGCCTGATCACTGTCTTAAAATTAAAATTAATCAACAGGGCAGAGGGTGCCAAGTTGAAGGTCTAGCTACAAAAGTTTTTTTTTTTTCTCTCTCCCTAAGGGAAAATTATGCAGGCTGCATGCTCAAGATTAAGTATTCATTTATTTATTTGCATTTTTGGAAATTAGGCACAATACATTTTTCCATTAACTCCAAAGATAGGGCAATAAACAGGGCATACAAGTTGTGATTGCTATTTATGAAAAAGTGAATGTTATCCATGCTTCTGCTACACATAAAACGAATAATCCAGCCCTTGCAGATTATGAATAAATGAAAATCTCTGTCAAGGACATGCCCTTTCTGTGAGAGTATTGTTTATAAGAGAAAGTTGGTTAGAGATGAGATTAATGGCTGCTCATCCTGAAAGGCCTTAAATGAGCTAAATATAGTCTATGATGGCTGGTTAGAAGTAAGAATAGCACCTGAAGGTTAGGCTGCTGTACAGGCTGTTTTAATGCTTTCTGGTAAAGCAAGGAGAGAACAACTGTTAGAAGATTTGCCTCTGTATCACTACCCTCATCTTAACTAATTTCAAAGAAAAATATTTGGCTCATAGCACTGTTTAAGGCGGATGGATCACCTCCTTCATCATGGATCCTTTATCCGCTTCCTGCTTCCTTCTTCCTTTATCTATATTTTCCGCTAAAATGTAGCGGTATTTCTCCCACTCCATTTCCCCTCTCATTGACTCACTTGTCTCACTTATTTCAACATGTCTCTGTCTTCCCTTTGCCTTAAACCTCTTTCTTCCTTTTGCAGCACCGCCCTGGTTTTGTCAACTTCTCCCTCTCATGCTCTTTATGCCTGTCACTCTCTGTGCTTGCCCTACAGTGCGCTTGATGCTGGCAGTGGAACAAATTAACACGTCAAACTTAGACTTTATCAATGTGCTTGGCCTTGGTATGCTGCCATACCCTCCAGATATCTGTTTCTGGCTGCCAGGTAGACTAAAACGTGGATGAGGCACGATGGGAGGTAGGGATGGATCAAGACAGAAGATGATTTTACCAGATGAATTGAAACAACCTATAAGCTTAGCCTTGAGTCAAGTTCAAATCATGTCCTTCTATTTTTGTATTAGGTAGATAGATTTTGCTAATAAACAAAACAATCATTTTAAAAAATATTTTTTTCATGGATTAAGATTGATAGGTATAAAAATCCAGTAAAGTGAAAAATAAAGGAAAAGCCTGAATACACTAAAGCATATACATACATACATAATACTCTCAGCCTTAGACTCTATTGCAACTTGACAAACTGATACTTTTTGGACCAACAGAAGAAATAAGGTTGTGAGCCCAAGGCTTCACACAACAGCATAAATACAATAACACACTGTTTCACTGATCAAAGTAGAATTATTTTAGTGGACCACATCAAAAGGGAATAAGTAATATTGATGATGTGTGCCTTTCAAAGGAGCTGAGCTGGCGAACAGTAATATTGAAGTGGGCATAGGTTTATGAGCCAACAGCAGGGCTTTGCATTCAAGTGAGTTAGGGGAAGAGATAGACAGCTTCATAACAATGCTGAGATTGCTGTTAAAGTTATGAATGCTGTATTTAATGCAGTGCTGCTGAGTGCAATGTATACTAGCTGCCATATGCAGACTGATAATTTAACTGTGATTGTTTTGAATCCTGGCCAGTACTATAACATCCCTTCTGATGTGAGCACTTACTGTCTCATCGTTTCTCATACCTTTCTATATTTTTCAAACAAACTGAAACTGTACACTGCACTTCTGTGTACGAGATGCTTTTCCACAGGAAAGTCCAGTAAAGCTGTAGATATAATTCTGGAGTTCTTTGCAACAAATGAAAAATCCTTAACTCAGCATTCAATAACAAGATTTTACAGAGGTTTTCAATCTGATTCAAGAGCCTTCTTAAAGGAATAGTTCCGAATTTTTTAAAGTTGGTGCTAGAACAATTTTAAGGTTTCTTTTTGTATATGATAATAGGGCCTAGTCATTGTAATTTCTCCTGTTCTCCACATAAATGTTTCCACTCAGACCGTCACTGAACTATAAACAATGAGGGCCAAACTGCACAGCGGTCTGTGCAAAAACTAACTCCAAAGTTTGTCTAATGCTAAATGCAGCTTCCGTTGCCCCACCAAGCTAATCCAGTCATCTTTTTTTTTTTTTTGCTCCACAGAAAACACTTCCTTGCCAGGGTTTTCTTTCAAATACTCTCTTCCCAAGAAAAAAAAAAGAATCAGTCATTTCAGTAAGTTCCCATAAACAACATGCTGTATGTTTACATTCAAGTGACAGAGCCCCCTGGCAGCTGTAGTGACAGGAGTAAAGGAGGTAATCAGGTGAAGTTAATATAGAGTGACAGAACCCACATGGGGAGCAGGCCTGTGTTGGCAGATGGTCCAGAAATACTGTACATTTGACTAAGAAATGTGAAACTCACTCATTGGATTTCACTTCATTTTTTGAGTCAACATTTTTTGTTTGATTTTAATGGGACAAAAACATATTTTCATTTCATTTGATTTCAAGGACTTGTTAATCTTTCAGCCTCTTACCCAGGGGGTCCTTACTGATTCATTTATGTACTGATCCCCACAGCTGTTGCAAGTGATGTCATAAACAACCCCAGCATTTATCTCTGTGTGGATCCTGTCTTCAGGGCCAGTTATGGGCATCAAATGATTTGAGGTAAGTGTTTATTACTTCCTGCCTCAAAGACTGGCTATGTTTCAGCAGCCATACTGAAGTCCCGCTGGGATGATTCAGCTGGTCCCCACTGTCAGATTCATAAGAAGTTAGTCTAACTAAAAGTGTTACCATGTATTATTTTAATTACATGATAAATCAAAAGAAAATACTAAGAGTCACACACCTGTCGAACAGGGAGAAAACAGCACATAAAGAAAAACCTTTCCTGCTGTAAGGTTCACTGGGGTGTTGTCAGTAGATTTACATTAAATATGAAATACAGATAATATTAGATCCAAACAAACAATTAAAGTCGTGCGATTAATTGAGGAGCGGAGCTCTCTCTGGACAACAGTCAGTCTTATTAAGGGAATCTGGTGACTAGTTTATTTCATCTCATCTAGGACAAGCAACTAGCTAGCGTAAGAAATAAAGATTTGTAATTATTAAATTGTTATGAGTTTGCACTGCACAGGTTGGCATCTGTTGTTTCATGCAATTAGCCTAGCAACTAGCATGCTTGACATCTGGATTAGGGCCATATGAGCGCTGGAAATGAACATCACTGTTCGGATTTGATTAGATGATTGATGATCCCGGTGGGCAAATTAAATATTTGTTCTTGTAAAAGTATTGAAATTCAGCAGGGAAAAACACAAATATTAAGCACAAATGCCCAAACTGAATATAAATGAAACCATAAAAGAAATGACTCATTTGAGCACAACATCAGATTTAAAAAAAAAAAAAAAACTCCTGCTGCTGTCATAAAGCTGGAGCTGCTGTGTATGCAATTACAAAGATATGAAGCCACTTGAGTTCATTGTACAGTACAGTAGGTGACATCTGTGTAAAGGATCTCTAAGCAGTTCAGTGGGTAAAATTATAACTAACTTCATCTAATAGTACTTATGCCCTCCAGACATTTTTTGTGCCTTTTATTACCATTGTTGAACTGTGTCGTCTAGTATATTTTCTTTGGTTTTCTCAGTCTGGGAGTGTTTGGCAGAGCTAGATCTCAACAGTGATACAAGTTACCTCTGCCCCTGCTCCACCAAGTTGCCTGCATTGTTGTAACTCATTTGAATATCCCTACATTACATCTGAAAAAGAGGTATCCAATTATCTCACTAGATTTCAATGGTCCTATTCTCTGGACTTATTTTATTTGAATTCTTTATATTAAATTTCCTGGTATTGGACTTATCATAACCCCATTGCAGATTATCACTGCCAACAGCACCGATTGCAGTTTCATCCACCTCAGGAGTAAAGACCCCTCTATTCACTGATTCTATTAAGGTTTGCTCCATTTTCTTTTTTATGTGGGAAGGTTTTTGTAGAGATTTTTTTTTTCTTTTTACACATCTTAGAACTGAACACCCTCATTGACCACTGCAAACTTTATATTGGCTGTTGGAGTGATCCAAAAATGAACACTTATTCAACTATTTCAGTCACATTTGAGTCATGCATAAGAGCATTAGTACCTGATGAAACAATTCTGTGTGTAAATGCCGATATTAAAACGTAAAACCTTCCCTAACAACAAATACCAGATGATCCCAGGCTACTCCATCTTAAAGAGATACCTCATCTGTTGCAAAACCAGGGGTTTTGTCAGTATGCCTGAACTCGTACTGACCTGAATCCTTCAGGTGTTTGACTTTGCCAGCTGCCAGATCATTCTCCCATGGGATCCAATAAATATTCCAAGGCGTTTCATGTTGCCTTGTGGGAAAGCAGTCTTTCTTCCCACTGAGTTTGGGCTTTGTAGTTAACTCTAATAGCACAGGATCCCAGACAATGTGACTCATGCTTTGTAGCCTCCTTTCTACCCTTTCAATAAATTCTTTATACATTGGTGGCATTACTTTATGGGTTTATCGTGGTACCTGCACAGTCTGCATTGACTGTGGTCCAGCATCAGCACGCTTTGGTTTTTCTATTTGAGTATGAAACAAGCAAGATCTATTTGTGTAGGAGAACACCATGCAGAGAACAGCATGTAACCCTGCCAACACCTTCTAAAAATGAATGAGTACCAGATTGTGTTTAGATGCCAGAGTGGCATGGTTCTCTTATACCAAAGCAAAATGCATTAAAGCATAATGGAAACTGGCAACTGCTGGGAATAGGTAAGAGGAAAACACATCTCAAAGGGATACCTTGACATTTGGATAGTTAGTGCAGTTTTCTTCTGAGTAAGAACACAATCTTTTTGATGTGGTATGCTATTACCTGCCTCTCATTAAGGGCTATGATCATTTTTATGTTATTGTTATCACTTATTTTAATAATTTGATGATGTAGATGTCAGTTTTTATGTTAATCACATCTTTTTAACCTAATAATAATAATAATAATAATAATAATAATAATAATACCTAAAGATCACATTTTATTCAAATTTGGTTGGTTTATATGACACATTCTTCTTAGTTCTTAGCATGTAAATTATTTCACTTGCGTCCGAAAAAGCACATTTATTTCAAGAATTATGACTTCATTTGGCTTCTTCACATGGCCACATATTTTAGACATCAGTCTAGTCTGAGACAGGACATTTTGTTTCTCGATGTCAAACACATGGCTATTACATGTCATAACATGCAGTGGGATTAGAGAGAGACCCCAATAAAAAGCAGGGTTTCAGTGTCTTGCTCAAGGGTACTTTGACAGTACGGTCACAGATATTCAGTTTGGGTCGCTTTAACTGTAAGATTCCCAGCTTTATCATTATATAAGATCTCCAACATTTGATTCTTCAGAAACCACATTTTGAAGACTGCTATTCATTCAAGCATCAGTAAATCTAAACAGCAAACTAGTGTACACCCACATGCTCAACATTTATACATATTTGATGGTGGTGGGGTTTCATATGAATCAGCACTACTGATGATCACTGGCATGTAATGTTACCAATAACAATATTATTTATTGTCATTAAAAGAAATGTAAATTCAAGGGTGTGTGAGAACCTAAGCAGCTGGAAATTCTGCATAAGGGAAGTGCTGGCTAGTGATCACATCAGTGAGAGACTAAGATTACGAAGGGCAGTTTCATTGTCTTGTATTAATTGCATGGGTGGTTCATTTAAATGTATCTGTCAAATAAAAGAGCCAGCCGTGAACAACTTCACTGAGCCTTTAAAAATACTGATGTATTCCAAGATGCCTGGGAATTATTAGTCACTTTATCATTCTTTTTACATTCCCTCCTTTCTTCTTTTTTTCTATTTAGTTTATATGTTACAAAATTCATTTGTTTGATCTATTTCAGTCTTTTAATTGTCTCGACCTTAGAATCCTTTGTTTCTTGGTTTCACAGCTTTTGACTTTTTTCTCTACTGTGATGCATACCTTTTTAGTTCCTAATCATATATCCTCAACAGAATTTTCACTGCTAGCGTATGAGTATGAGTATATGTGTATTTGTACACACAGACCGAGACAGTCATGAATATTTCTTTCTGCTTCAGATTAGATTAGATTAGATTAAATGACACTTTACTGATCCTCTGGCAGGGGAAGTCAGGTGCCACAGCAGCAAGTAAAACAATCACAATATAAATAACAAGATAGATATTGTAAAGCAAGACAGACCATGGAAAAACACATATAATAATAGCAATAATAATTATTATGATAACAAAATAAAAAAAAATATGTACAAATACATTAGAATAAATAGTTAGGGGAGTTAGTAAGATGAGTAAATATATGCATGTATATATAAAATGTATGCCAAAGGCTGGTATTGACCAAGTCAATCCAATACTCACTAATCCCTGAACCCTTCCTCAATTTTAATCTCCCTCTTCCTCACTTTCCCCCTCCCTTCCTACTGCCTTTTCAATCATTCACTCCTCACAAGACTTTGGAAACATCTTTTATTCATGCACTGGAGGAATGTCCAATTCCTCATATCATCATGCTGACACACACACACACACATCTTGCATTTGAACATTCACATCTACTTTTTTTCTCATGCTTTGACAACTCAATTGAGGAGTAAATATGCTGCTGGAATGCCTCTCTTTTACCTAGTCTGTGAAGATTCTCAGTCATTTAATAGCTAGAAGCACGAAGAAGCTGTACTCAAAACGCAACAGAGTCGCCTCATACACAAATTTAAGATTATGCCTGAGTCATTCATGTCAAATGTCAAACGGAAGTCATTGGAATAACATGAGTTACAGTAAAAAAGTAATGGTGATATTGTCTAGATTCATTAACTATAACACTGTGGGAGCTTTGCATTACACTGGACAGTATTCATGGCATTGGTAAATATGTTTTAATCTAAATGTGTTTGAAAATAAATAACTTCATATGTTATAAATTACCCAATGCAAACACAAGGCGGCACAATCCAGTGTCTTCATGTCCCAAGTCTGGGTAAATGCAGAGGGTTGTGTCTGGAAGGGCATCCGACGTAAAATTTAAGCCAAATCAAACATGCGAATCACAAATATGACTTCCATACCGGATCGGTCGCGGCCCGGGTTAACAACGACCGCCACTGGTGCTGTTGACCTACAGGGTACCAGTGGAAATTGGACTACTGTTCGTCGAAGAAGGAAAGGAGGAAGGTGTGTTCCTTGGCAAAGAGTGTAGGACTTAGAGAAGGGACTTTGAATGTAGGGAATTTGTCAGGGAAAACTAGAGAGTCGGCTGACATGATGGATATGATATGATCTTGTGTGTTCAGGAGACCAGGTGGAAAAGGTAGCCAGGCTTATAGATTAGGAGCAGGGTTCAAGCTGTTTTATCATGGTGTGGATGGAAAGAGGAATGGAGTAGGAGTTATCCTGAAGGAGGATTTTGCTATGAATGTTCTGGAGGTGAAGAGAGTGTCAGATAGGGTGATGAGTCTGAAGCTGGAAGCTGAAGGTGTGACGTTGAATGTTGTCAGTGGTTATGCCCCACAGGTAGGATGTGAGTTAGAAGAGAAGGAGAAATTCTGGAGGGAGATGGATGAGGTGATTCAGGGTATCCCTAGTGGTGAGAGAGTGGTGATTGGGGCAGACTTCAACGGACATGTTGGTGAGGGAAACAGAGGTTACGAGGAAGTGATTGGCAAGTTTGGTATGCAGGACAGATGGTGGTAGACTTGGCAAAAAGGATGGAAATGGCTGTAGTGAACACATTTTTCCAGAAAAGGGAGGAGCATAGGGTGACATATAAGAGTGGAGGCAGGAGCACACAAGTTGATTACATCTCGTGCAGACATTTCAACCTGAAAGAGATCAGTGACTGCAAAGTAGTGGCAGGGGAAAGTGTAGCCAGACAGCATAGGATGGTGGTGTGTAGGATGACTCTGGTGGTGAGGAAGATGAAAAGGACAAGGGCAGAGCAGAGGACCAAGTGGTGGAAGTTGAAAAAGGAAGAGTGTTGTGTGGCTTTCAGGGAGGAGCTGAAACAGGTACTTGGTGTGTCATCTGGAAAGAGGAAAGCAGGTAAGTGTGTTAAGAGGAAAAGATTAGCTAAGAAGAAGTGGGACATTGAGAGGACAGAAGAGAACAGACAGGAGTACATTGGTAAAAGGATGCTGAGGTTAGAGCTGCCAGGAAGGAGGCCTAGAGGAAGACCTCTCAAAGCCTCCTAGGTTCTTGGATGTAATGAAGGAGGACATGAGGATAGTGTGGGTGAGGAGGATACAGAATGGAGGCTGATGATTCGCTGCGGCAACCCCTGAAGGGAGCAGCCGAAAGGAAAAGAAGAAGAAGATATGTTATAAATTATCCCATGTTGTCTGCTGTTTTGTCTGTTTTAAAGCCACTGTGAGATAATGGTTCTCTTGTCTTTGATGTTTGGCTATCATTTAGTTATTCGATCTTGAAAATGAATTTCTAACTATATATTGCAAAGTATTCTTAGGGAAGCTGATTTTTTTTTTTTTACCTGCTTGCTGTGGGGTAATGCTATTTTTATCACAGCAGGCCATGCAACAAAGGCTATTTACTTTTGCAAATTCACACACATGCCTTATACTGTTTATTTCTGCTGTGGTAGAAGAAATACCTATTTTTGCTGAATTCCCCTCTGAGGGAAGAAAAAATGAATACCTAAAAGTGCACCTTAAACAAACTGGATTAAGTTCAAGCTGAATCAACCCCTGCTTGTGTTATAATGAGTTGTCAAAATCAATAAGCAAACAGGGGCACAGCTACACACACATTTATAAAGAGTGACTTTCATATATTTGCACATGTGAATGCACACTGAGACTATGTGTGTTGACACACAGACTGAAAGATGGGCACTTCCTTATGGTTTCATGATGAGGGACAGGTGAAGCTGCAGACACACACTCTAGTGGCATTTTTGCAATTAAAGTGGGCCCTGTGGCTATCTTTCCGCTGAGTGCACAAGCCAAATATCAGGGCACGGTGCGGTGCTGCTTTGCTCCCCTAGTGGAACTAATTAGATGTTCCCAAAGGACAGCCCTGTCATCACATTGTTCTGCCCACAATACAACCTCAGTGGCCCTGCAAGGGAAGCAGTAGGTCAAAATAACCCAACAAATAACTAAATTATATGACGGGCCTCATTCCAAAACGGTATTTTTAAAGAACCTGAGACTCAACAGTCGATATTTCTAAACCAGCTCTTCCACTTGTGAAAGAATTGGTAAATTAATTAAGTGATTTAGTTCGCAGGTTATAGTTATACACGTTAGGAGAGGCACTGGATTCGCTATTTAGATCACCCACAGTATAAGATCTACAACATGAGAAACATGCCAATGTTAATATATAAGACTGCTTTCACGCAAAATAAAAAGTTAATAAAGTATGTCTTTTTGGCAGTCAACAACAAAAGTTAAACTATAATGTTTGGAGCAGAAAATCAGAGCTTGTTCTGAAATGACCAACATGGTCTTCCAACATGTTGCTTGTGTGTTTCAACAACCCCTCTTTAAAGTTTATGGTTTCATATCTATTATCTGAGCAGTATGAGAAAGCTAATGATTAGTGCGTTTAAGCTTATTCGATCATACATTCTAGAGAAGAGTCTTATTCTACTTGCTGGGGGTAAGTATTTCTGCATGGATGATTTCTGTCACTGATTTTTCAGAGAAAAACCCTAATGGGTTTCTGTTGCTATACCTACTAATGAGATTCTGAAACACACAGTCATTACCATATTTACAGCTGCCATGATTTTTTTCTGTCATCAGACCTCATAAGAGCTGTAGTTGTGGCAGGTGAAAAAAACTATTGTTATAGAAATGTTATAATGTTCAGCTCTTATTTGCGAGCCTTGTCATTTAATCAACAGATACAAATGGCATGGCGCATGAGTAGGTGGAATGAAGAACAATGCACACCTTTGGCCAGTTAGTTCACAACACAGCATTAGGCTTGCACATGTCCACTCACAATTTTTGCAAACATGACAGTGACTTTAACAACACATAACTTGCAATTAGAAAGATATCTGAAATGCAGTAAATGCTGCAGTTTGGTCTTAATGCAAATGATTGAAACTACACAAAAGGAAATGTTTCTCATCCCTTTACTTAATATTTATTTATTTATTTAGATTTCCTGGTTTAAAACCCAGCAGGGGCCTTTCTGTGTGGAATTTGCATGTTCTCCCGTGTAGGTTCTCTCCGGGTACTGCTTCTTCACACAGTATATATATGGTATATACATTGTAGGTTGATTAGTGATACCAAATTACCCCACAGGAGTGGGTTCCAGTATATCCAGGCATCCAGTATAAAACTACGCCAAACAAATCATACAGATCAATTGATACGCTGTGGCGACCCCTAACCAGGAGAACAAAAAAAGGAGAAAAAAAAAACAACTATATTTTTAATATATAAAGAACTGATAAACCATGATATGATAGCTCGATGCAGATAGAGCTATTCATTAATTCCAGATGAACTCATTAATTCATCATGAACTTTATGTTTACGAAGGTCTTATGAGCAGTTCATTATTTTAAGTGTTTCTCATTAGCCTAGTATAATTGGATGCTCCTCAACAACATTCATCCTGTGACTCCTATGTTGGGCTAAACAAAGAAGCATTGCACAGCAAGAGTGCACAAAATGGGTCCATTATTCCCAGAGAGAATGTTATTTTTAGAGAAAAGAGTGGAATTTGTACTCCTAAAGTGATGTATAGGCTCCAATCCATATTCTTAGAGTCATTTGCTTACTATATTTCCATTATCTTCATTATCTTCATTACCACATTAACATTAGTGTGCAATTTTGATGTTTTAGCTTCAGACAACAAAGAGCCTTGAGATGAATGTGATGCTGAGAAGTGCTGGTCACACATGTCCAGCTTTGAGTGCAGCTGATGATTTCATGGAAGTGAATGTGCCTGGTCTGCTGTTCTTTAGAACCAGCACAAACCCTGGCTGGTATAGCCAGCAACCACAGGGGATCTGAGCATCCACAAATGAATCCGTAGGCTGACAGGGGAGGATAGACAGGCATTCACCTCAGCAGGGCCTGTCATCCTAATCGCATACGCTGTGTATCAACAGGGGACCTGCTGGGATCAAACAGGCTGAGCAGGGGTCACTGCAGTGACAAAGAGGAGCATTAAACCACAAATAATACATACTGCTCAATGGCTAGCAAATAATTGTCTAGAGTTAGAATATTTCAGACCATGGCTAGAAAGACATATTTAGTGCTGTAAAACTTTATGGAAAAAAGGCTAAAAATGACACTAATGTTCAAGAACAAATATGTAAAACAGTTGGTGTGGCTAATAAAACTGGCTTACAACAATAGAAATTGTAAGACTGTGACCAACTGAAATTTATTTTGAAATGTACATATAGTGCCCTTTTAGTACATTTGACACAAAGAGTAGGTTGCATACTGACACTGTTACAACTGAAGTAATTGCAGCCTTTAAACTTTGAGGAGAAATTGACTATATACACTGTTTGACTTGCTGTGACATATAGTTTAACTTACATATAGTTTAACTTACATTTAACTGTGTGGGTGGTGACAGTATGGTTTTCATTCAGGGCTTTGACTGACTGACAGTGCACAGCATTATTAGCATGTGACCTGCACTGAAAAACGCAGCTCAAGTTAGATTTTAAGTTAACAGTTTACTGCCTTGGCCAATCTAAACGAGATTAACACTACCACTACCACTGTTGTGCCAGTGTGTTTATACTAATGTTAATATGAATATACATGCTGTTCTATAGTTTCTGTTTGGTGCAGTGCAAAATGAGACTTTAAATAGTCTCCACCCTAGCATGCCTAAATTGTTGTCTATTCTGAATAGAGTTCAGGTTTATGCTGCTTGTCCTGGTGAATATGGTGATATAGTCAATATTTCAGTATACTTCCATCACCACCTATTTTGCTGAAGCATATCAATAAATTTTACTGTCACTGTATAGTGTAACAAATCCCGATGTGATTTGAAAACCTCCTACCTCCTGCCTTTGCTTATAAAACACAGGTACAATTACTGAACACTAAACCAGTCCCAAGTACGTCGCATCTTGACAGAGGAAATAATTCACTAATATGACATCAAACTAAATGACAACATGATTAACTACTCACTGTGCAGATAAAGCAGATGTAAGAGCTCATCATTCTTGTGTAAACAGCTACCACAGAGGATTTTAATTTAACACACCTCAAAAGTGAAAACCTACAATAATTCACAGAGATCTCCGTTGGAGGTCTGTGCTTTACATTAGCCGTGAGTTTATGGAAGGCACAACGAGGTACGTTACCCAGTGGACCTGTTTCAAAACAGACGTTTTTTTTTTTGACTTGTCATAGCAGGAAAAAGCACAGCTGCAATTAATTACAATAATGATGGCTCCATTCCATTTAAGTGCATTGATTTCCCCAGCTGCACAGTGAGCCAGCGTACACAAGAACAGGGCCCAGAAACAGACACCTAAATCAAATGCAGCCATTTGTACTATTATTAATTATACTTGTGTTTATCCTGCTGTTTAAGTATCTGCTGTGAAAAAGCCCTACTGCGAGAGCAATGGATTACTTGACTATTATATACGAGGAGAGTGGTAGGTAATTATTCTGAGGATATCAAAATCCAGGGAACATATAAATGTTTAAGGGGTGTCTTGCATGTAATTAAATGTGTTCACAGGTCATCAGAATTAATCAAATACCTACATAGGTGTATCATGTGTTGTCAAAACAGAAACACAGACTTGTTTTTTTACTGCATGGGGTACTGCTACCTTCCTAACCCTAACCCTAAACTAACCCTATCCTTAAACCGCTTGTCTCAATAAAATTCTGTGGTTTACAGGATATGGCAGAGACGTGGCTTTTGTCCCAACAAGGAAGCAGAGTGCACAGCTGGTTGAAGATGTCCGACCACAGCTGTCTCCTTTTGTCCCATGGAGAAAGTGGTAATACTTGGCTACATATAAAATAAGTAGACATGATATGTTGTACAATATGTAAATCCCAAACTGGAAATAGGGCCACTGTCTTTTCAAGATTTCATCAGCTGCTTGCCTACTTTACTATGAGACGCCTACACATATGTATTAATACATTACCAATGCATTTACATTTTTTTCTCTGTCCGAATAGCCTAAATGAACTTGGTGAACATGTGCAGCTTTTTTTTTAAAACGAAATTTCAATTTGTTTTATAATTTTCTGGATAGTTTTTACAGCCACAGTATCAGTTTTATTTGTTTTTATGTATGTTTTGTTCTTTTATGTATTTATTGAAAGCAAACTGATCTCCTCTCCCCTTTTTGAAGAACAATATGCTTTCTAATCCTAAACACCAGACAGTATGACTTAAAATATCCTTTTTTTGTTGTAAAGGCTTCACTATTGTAAAGCCTAGGGCAAAGAGTTGTCCCTCAGTTGGCGCTCACTCAAAGTGAAAGTAATATCTGAAGAAGTGAGTTTGTGATTCACTTCATTTGAGAGGGAACAAAACCACTAAAGTTGAGGTGGTGTGAACAACGCAGTAGTAGCATTTTTTGTCCAATCACAGCAAGTCAACAAAAGCAAACGCAAAAAGATGATATGGCACATGGCACCTAATTACACATTACATAACATGAGAAGCAGAGTAATCTGTCCTGAAGAGTGTTTCATGTCTTCCCCTGCCATACAATGACTCAGATATGATGATACACAAATGGACAGGTCCTTGTATTCAACATGCAAATTAATGGTAAGCAAGAGTATTCTGCCACACAGAGCTGAAATGTGCTACACTACCCTGCAGCCCTTCAGACAAATGGGTGCATCAGTGCTGAAGTGACAGCAATTGTGCAAGTGTGTGAGCATAGTTTTATTTTTACTAAAAGCTACAGCCTGTGTTAATGTGGATATTTTGACATGGCATGCTTATATATGAACATGTACCAACCAGTTTTTATCAGTGAAGAAAACACCTCCTATTTGAACAACCACCTTGTGGACAAAAACTTGGCTAATGTAGCAGAAAGGGCAAAAGACTCTATACAAGAAGATGGACACTGTACATAAAAAACTCTGCACATTCAAAAAACATTGTACTACATACGCCATGAGAATAAACATTTAATCTAAGCTGTTCTGGTACAGTTGCTTGCAAAAAATAGCTTACTAAAATGGCCATATGTAGACATGAATATGCATGTATCTGTGCTCATGCACTATGCAACGATGCCAAAGAAAACTCAGGTAGAGAAGATAAGAAAATCTGAGAGCAAATAGAAAAGGAAGACAACTGGGAAAGGATGATGAAATCAAAGTATGATGTGCATTTGTAACTAATTAAATGTTTTAGACTGTTAGTTTATAACAGTAATGTGGTAGAAGTTATTAATGAAATAAAGGCATTCAATTATGTAAAATAATGCACAATTAAAATAGTACTTTAAAATAACACAAGCCACTGCTCTCAGAGTGAAAATGCCACAGTCTTTGAGCATTAGGAGGTCAGTAAATTGGTAATTATATATAATATACAGAAGTGAGGATGTGATCCCTCATAATATAGTAAATTATTAACTTGCATTTAATGAAATAAATATATTCCACAAAAGAATTTAATTTGGTTTGCTAGATGGAACAGGAAAAGTTGGGAATTGTCAGTATGTGGCAGATATTTCAATTTTTATTTTTACATTGAAAAGAAAACAGTTATGAAAAAAGCATAGAATTTTACTTATCCTGATTGTTTATGTTCCAGCAAACTGGATTATACTATCACTTGGTATGCACTAGTTGTGAAGGCTTCAAGCTTGCCAAAGCACTAGCATGCTTTATGAACTAACACCCCCTTTGAAATAATCTAAGTAAAATCATATGAAAATCGAAGAGTTCTTATGCTCAGTATTGAGTGCTTCTGCTTAAAGAAACTGTAGTTTATATTGCTAGAAGCATAAAACACAAAACCTCATGTAATAGAAAATAGGTGTTTTCTTTCCTAACACTCAGTTTTTTGAAATCCTTAAATCCTAATTCAAATTAGAATTTAAATCATAATGTTATATCAGCTGGAGCTGCAAAAAAATCAATTTATTCATATGAAAACTGTGACTCAGTTTTCTTTTTAATGCAAATCAAGTAAAAGTTATAGTAACTGTGGACACTTCTGTCTGATTTGCTTCTTTTGGCATGACAGAACGTGAATAAGAGACTTGGTTCACTTGGAAAAAAAAAGAGAGCATGTATCATTCATGCACGTATGTTGAAGGATCTCATTCGATTATCTAACAGAGCTGGTGACCATAAAGTAATCATTGTCACTTCATGTTTGGATATGCTGTTGTGTAATCCTCAGCTAAGACTCCAACAGCCTGCTGGAATGTGGAGGCGCTCGAATCTGGAGCTCAGCCTTAATGAGATGGAAATATAATTGGAAAATACATGTGAACAAAGTATATTAGGAGTGATTACTGACCTGAAGGAGGCTGGCCATCAGTCTTTACATGAAAGGACACTTCACATTTTGGAAAACCTCATGTGTTGTGGAGCAAACTACTGTATATGTGTCATTTATGTAAAAAAAAAAAGAATTTCCATTTACAGGCCAAACCTCTGTCCCTCTCCCTTTCTCTGTTTCTCTTAGACACATAATCTGTGTGTATCAGTACACCTGTACACTATTCATAAAGACTGCAATATTCTTGTTTTTCTTCTTACTTACACCAGAAGAGACCTGCTGTCTTTTTACATAACTGCTGCTCCTCATAATCAGGTGCAGATATTCCCCTCTGGGAGCTGACTGTTACAGCCCTGTCTTCTGCTGTTGGCAACATAGCATCCAAAAAGATGATCATATGTTTTTGCATAAGGACACCTTGGCAGCAGTACTGTCCAGGGATTCAAACTACTGACCTCATGGTTAAAGGTTTATTTATCAGCCTTCATCATCTTGTCAAGCTCATAAAGAGTCAGAATTTTATTCTCAGTATGTTGCTCAAGGCAGAATAATTCATGTTTGCTATTCTAATTTACAGCCTCTAACATTCCTATAAAACCCTGCTCAAGAGCAGCACAGAGACAAAAGGAAGAGGAGGGTTCAGGGCTCTGTCTCTGTGTCAGGAAACCACTGTCCTGCGCTCAAGTGTCCTTGAGAAGACACTGAATCCTGACCACAGTGACAGTTTTTTTTTTTCTATCCTCTAGTGTCAATGTGGAAAATTGTGCTTTATTACTCACAATTATCTTTCACTCAAGAGGAGATGGCTAGTAATTACCAAAAATTGCTAAAAATGGCCTTATGATTTGAACTCGTCAGTGAAAGAAAAAATCACTTTAAATATTCATTCTATAAAAATATCAAGTTATGGATTTTTATGGAATGCAAGTTGTGTTACTGACTTTGTTCACTTTTCCCCACAATCCCTTTCAGCAACCAACAAGACCCACAGAACAGGTAGTTAAAAGACCCTCAAGGCATTTTACTGAGGAGTAGTAGCATCAGGAAGATTTTGCATTGTATATTCAGTAATATAATGTATATAAGCTTTATGTTAGGAGTATATTAACGTTTTCGTCCTTATGAGTGTACTCCTTAGCTGGGCTGCCAGATTCTTGGAAAAGGAGTTTCCCAATTTCAATGCAGTATTGAACATGTGTATACAGTATGTATATTTCTCTCTAACCTTTCCAAGCTACTTGTATTATTGACCGCTATGGTGTGTATACCAGCTATTCAGCGGTTTGCACTGCACAGCTCCAATGCTTCTGAGGATGGTGGGGGTTACTGTTAGTTATCCAACCTTCAGCTACTCTGTCAGTACAGTTCAATAGCTCTGTGCTGGAAAGTTGACGTCTTCTCCCTGGACCTGCCCTGAATGTGTTTGGCCTGTTATGGCTGAGGGGTGTAACAGATTTCAGACTTTAGTTTCAGCATCCAGTCACAGTCCTCCATCATGGAGTGTTTTGGCAGTTAACCATTTGTGACTTATCCTAAGACAGCAGGCCAGAAACCCTGGTGTCATCTTTGACTCAGAATTTAACTTTAGTCTTTTGTGGGGTTTGTAACCAAATCTGTTTTTTTACTACTGAAAAATATTATAATGCAGCTATTTCTCTCTCTGAAACAGATAAACTGTTACATGCATTATATTCAACAGGGTCTGTCTGGTCTAGCAAAAAGTGTGTGTGAAACCATGCTTGCATCACATAAACAAACATGTTTTTATAGCTATCACAAGAAGGAATAAAATGGCACATACCTTTAGAAAAAAATCATGTTGGCATCAGCCCTCTGAAAAAATTCAACATCTGTGGCTGTGCCACTCAGTTTTTGTGGCTCTAGCCAGGTGTTCATTCGGAAACCTTGTAAATGCCAAATGAGACCCATTATTTGGATTTCAGGTCCCCATGGTCAGTAGGAAATGTTCCTTCCCTGACTACCTAACAAAACCCGCGTTTCTGTGTGTTTCAGTGTGTGTGTGATGAAGGCATATATATTACAAGACCTTTTTTTCCTCTGTACCTTGATTTGTCCCAGCATGCTGCTGAGTTTGCATAGTTCTTTTCACTATTTGCAGTGCTTCACACACACATTTTATACTGTTCAGAGAGCTGTCCATACAACTACATTTTTCCAAGTCTTGCAATTATAGCTCTTTTTGATTAGTCAGGGGTGCAGTTCCTTGCTCAAAAACATCCATGTTACCGATTTGGAAAAATGACCCCAGATAGAAAAGACTCTCAAACTGCCTTTCTTACAGTTAAAACCTAGCTTAAATGGTTTAAATTAAAATGCAGATTTACAGCCTAGCAGAAGGGTGAGAAGACTAAAAGCTGCTAAAGCATGTGGTGCACTTTTCTTTTGAGAGTGGTCACATAAAGCACTAGATGCAAATGTGGCCTACTGTAAATTCTGTTGTTTGGTGCAAAATAAAAGTGTAGAATATGTATATTTAAAGATGAATTGGAAGTCATTATTATCAAGAACACCACAGTTGAGATAAAAGATAAATGCAAATATGGTCAAAGAATAAAAGTGACTTTGTAAAGCTACCCATCAGCACTGGTGGCAGGAAGAATAATTTGTAGTTACGACACATTCTCTCCGATTATCGTCACTGAAGTTTGCCTTGAAAATGTCAAGAGTCGCCTTGTCCAATTAAAGAGCAGTCTTCTGCGTTCTCTGTTAATTCTCATTTCAGGCATTGGCTGTCTGAATAGGCTGACAAATTACATTTTGTCCTCTCTGATTCATTCTCTTCCTCTTTTCTTTAGCTGCTCTCTCACTCTCAGTCTCCAGTCTCCCCCCTTGTATCTGTCCCTCTCTCCTTGTCTCTCATTATTTCAAATGAAATAGGAAATGTGCATAGAATATTTGAATAAATTAAAGGGCTTATTTAAAAACATTTCTTAACCTGATTAGCTAGATCATTAGTGGATCCATGGGGATCGTGGCTTGATCTGAGAAAGTCTACAACCACTCTTTGAAGGTCAGCATGCAGAAAAGGAAGCACTGTCATCTGCTCATGTGTTCAATAATTCATTCTTTTTATGTCCTATTTCCTTTCCATCTGGCTTCCTTTCTTCCTTTATATCTTTCTACCAATCCACATATTGAATACTGTATTTCTTTCTGTGCAGCTTTAATGCCAATCCACATTGATATACTGTACATACACTGTACTGTATGTGTAGTATAGTGTGGTAGTAAGGTGTGCATGTACTATATAGATGTTTCATCTATCTCTTGCTTCTTCTTAAGTGGTTATTTTTTAAGAGGTTTTTATGCAACAGGTAAATTTAGAGGTACGTTGGAGGTTTGACACCTTGTAGCCTCTCTTACTTAAATATATATGTATGCTTTGTAACTTGCCTGCGCATGGACTGTGCTACACAGGTTTTTTTGCATCACATCAGAGAATATAAATAATGCCTGAAGTGAACGCTGACCTCATGCACAAAGATCATATATAAAGTTCTCCTGCTACCAGTCAAACTAACATAACATATATTTTCTAATAGTTGTTATTTTCACACGGGGCTGGACAGTGCTGCACAGGGTGGAGACATTTTTGTTCAATATGGTTATACAAGTAATAATAAAAACAGTTTGACTGTCAGTGTGACTGTCATGCTCTTAATCATGGGCTTGTCTTATCTATGTGCTTGGTTGTGAATGTGGTTTCCTCATTCATCTCTTGTATTATGTGTGAGGTTCTTGGCTGGCACACCTGCAATAGAGATTTGTATTAAATCTGTATCTAACCATTTATGAAACATATTTTACAGTTTACTATTATGACCATATTATTGCTATTTGATATTGTTCATATGTTTTAGGTTGACACGTTCTGAAAACCTGTAAAATAAATGCATTTTAGTGTACAAGGTCAGACGCAAGGTTCATATCCATTAGATTAGTTTACAAAAATGTCTTTGTTTAATATTATATGTGAGCTTGAAAGGCAAGAGCTGTTTTTTCCATTCATACTTAATTCACTGTGTCCAGAAAAACTCACGCTTGCAGAGTATTTCACTGTGTATTCGTATGTTCCATAATCTAACATTCACAGTTGTTTTAACTAAATCTGATTAAATAAATGGGTTTCGTCTGAATCAGTACTACCCTACCACATGTTGTTAGACCCAGTTTCAGATAAGATACAGAACTACACTGGCTTTAACCTCTGAAGTGTGAATAAGCTCATCGGCTCATCTGGAATTCTTCACTGAGCATCCACCAGCGTGTGATCTTCTGCAGCTGATATAAAATATCAAGTAATTGGCTGCGTTGCCTTATGGGCAAGTAACTCCATTTCCTTTTCTGGTTGATTGCTTCTATTTACATCTCTGAAGCTGCAGTGAGTACAGCACATTTTTATGCAGTGATGTGTTTGACTGTTGTACATGCATTGGCACTGTTACCCACTCATCCCAGTGTTGTCCCAATGTTTTTCTAATAGATAATGTTTCAGTACTGGGATAGGTAAGGAAGAACCCAATATACTTCCATTAGATAAGAATAAAGTAATACAACAGCAAAAAGTATATAATAAATATTTAAATATACTACTGTATGTTGTTATTAAGAAAATAAAAAAGGCAGATGATAACTTTCAAAACTTCTGTGTATAATTTATAGACAGAAGTTTTGAAAGTTATCATCTGCCTTTTTTATTTACACAGTTTATATGTAATAATTTACAAGAGCTACTGCTCTTGCTATTGCTAATGTTGTGCTGCAGATCTAGTGTAATGCTTATAGCCAACTATTTCAGCATGAGCTCTTTGAACGCCAAAATGAATTAACACATTAGGTACAGAAAACAACTGTGCTGGTTGTCACTAGATACAGTGGGTACGGAAAGTATTCAGACCCTTTTAAATTTTTCACTCTTTGTGTCATTGCAGCTATTTGCCAAAATCAAAAAAGTTCATTTTATTTCTCATTAATGTACACTCAGCACCCCATCTTGACAGAAAAAAACAGAAATGTAGAAATTTTTGCAAATTTATTAAAAAAGAAAAACTGAAATATCACATGGTCATAAGTATTCAGACCCTGTGCTCAGTATTGAGTAGAAGCACCCTTTTGAGCTAGTACAGCCATGAGTCTTCTTGGGAATGATGCAACAAGTGTTTCACACCTGGATTTGGGGATCCTCTGCCATTCTTCCTTGCAGATCCTCTCCAGTTCTGTCAGGTTGGATGGTGAACGTTGCTGGACAGCCATTTTCAGGTCTCTCCAGAGATGCTCAATTGGGTTTAGGTCAGGGCTCTGGCTGGGCCAGTCAAGAACGGTCACAGAGTTGTTCCGAAGCCACTCCTTTGTTATTTTAGCTGTGTGCTTAGTGTCATTGTCCTGTTGAAAGGTGAACCTTTGGTCCAGTCTGAGGTCCTGAGCACTCTGGAAGAGGTTTTCTTCCAGGATATCTCTGTACTTGGCTACATTCATCTTTCCTTCAATTGCAACCAGTCGTCCTGTCCCTGCAGCTGAAAAACACCCCCACAACATGATGCTCCCACCACCATGTTTCACTGTAGGGATTGTATTGGGCAGGTGATGAGCAGTGCCTGGTTTTCTCCACACATACCGCTTAGAATTAACGCCAAAAAGTTCAATCTTGGTCTCATCAGACCAGAGAATCTTATTTCTCATAGTCAGGGAGTCCTTCATGTGTTTTTTGGCAAACTCTATGTGGGCTTTCATGTGTCTTGCACTGAGGAGAGGCTTCCGTCGGGCCACTCTGCCATAAAGCCCCGACTGGTGGAGGGCTGCAGTGATAGTTGACTTTGTGGAACTTTCTCCCATCTCCCTCCTGCATCTCTGGAGCTCAGCCACAGTGATCTTTGGGTTCTTCTTTACCTCTCTCACCAAGGCTCTTCTCCCACGATTGCTCAGTTTGGCTGGACGGCCAGGTCTAGGAAGAGTTCTGGTCGTCCCAAACTTTTTCCATTTGAGGATTATGGAGGCCACTGTGCTCTTAGGAACCTTGAGTGCTGCAGAAATTCTTTTGTAACCTTGGCCAGATCTGTGCCTTGCCACAATTCTGTCTCTGAGCTCCTTGGGCAGTTCCTTCGACCTCATGATTCTCATTTGCTCTGACATGCACTGTGAGCTGTAAGGTCTTCTATAGACAGGTGTGTGCCTTTCCTAATCAAGTCCAATCAGTTTAATTAAACACAGCTGGACTCCAATGAAGGAGCAGAACCATCTCAAGGAGGATCAGAAGAAATGGACAGCATGTGAGTTAAATATGAGTGTCACTGCAAAGGGTCTGAATACTTATGACCATGTGATATTTCAGTTTTTCTTTTTTAATAAATTTGCAAAAATTTCTACATTTCTGTTTTTTTCTGTCAAGATGGGGTGCTGAGTGTACATTAATGAGAAATAAAATGAACTTTTTTGATTTTGGCAAATGGCTGCAATGACACAAAGAGTGAAAAATTTAAAGGGGTCTGAATACTTTCCGTACCCACTGTACGTGCAATGAAAGAGACAGTGTCTCATTTTATTCTCTGCAAATCAATGAAACCAAACTGTGGGAGTGAAAACAAACTGTGGAAACAGGAACCTGAAGGAGAAGAGAGGTTTAGGAGAGAAACGAGAAAAGAATTAGAAATTGAAATGTGTGAAAATCGCTATTGTGACATTTTATTCAAATTACAGACAAATCCATCTACAATACTTTCAGTTGGCAGGGTACCAGATGACTCATATGTAAAGTTGGCACATGAAAAAAAATATGTAAATGCAGGTGCAAATTATGCAGTGGGGGTGTGGAGGCAGTTGACTGTTTTCACATTGCCCTGTTGGATTCTCTTCCTGGAGAGATGGTAATGCGCACGATGGCTCACGTAAACAAAATAAACAAATTCTACTTTTCACAAAGTGACACACACCTTTTACAGTATTTGTGATATAATTATTAAAAGCATTAATTTGAATCAACTTTCAAATCCCAACAAATGTCAAAACACTTGTCTGTTTTATTTGATGTTTTTGCTTTTTATTACTGCATTTTACAATTTTCAAAATAAAGTAAAACATTAATTGACAGTGTGAAAGAGTTACAATATTAATTGAATGAATACCTAAAATAAACTCAGGGTGAGTGCTTTTTAAGGGAGCACTTACACTTTGATTGTATGAATATAAAGTATGAGTTATAGGATTGAGTGGGAAAATAGGTGGCAAATGACACATGACACTTAAGCACTTGAAGCCCATGGGATGTACCACTAAGAAAAAAAGGGTACAGTGGTTGAGGGTGAAGGAAACACTAGCCAAATGTCCGAAGGAAAATTACTAGAATAACAAAAATGCTACTAATGCTAACAATGTTAGGTAACTAAGTTCAAGCAAAAATAGAATCTGCCAAACTGGCAACAACTAAACAAAATCCGCTTCTGACAAACCTTAAGTGTATAAAGTGTTACACAGTACAGGTGAGTATAAAACTAACAAAAGAAGAGCACAAGACACAGCGGGGCCCAAACAAAAGGCAGCACTCGAGCACATGGCAGCACAAACAAAAGAAGTGAATGTAGCTGGTTGTAGAGCAAAATCTAGCCACAGAATTACTACATACAATCTCCTAGCACTAAGCAGCAACATACACAATCTTATCTAGAGCTACAGCAGGGCGGACTGCACACAGTACACAGAACAGACGCCGAGAGAGGTGGTTCCTCTTTTGTGGTATGCGGAGAAACAGAGTATGATGAAAATACAGAAAACACAACAGCTTGTGGTTATATGGATATGGATGCTAACATCTGATAGCCTTTCCTGGTGCTTGTATATAATGATGTAACGGTTGAGTATGGACAAGTGATGTTTATTATTCAATAATTGCATCATGTGGTCTCAAGAGAAAGAGTCAGACAAGTAAGTGATGGTTTGCTAAACTTACCAACACTGCAAGACTGTGTTTGTTTTACTTCACTTCCAATCCAAATGCCCTGAACTGATGTTTCCCACAGTAGTCTCTGGTGCAGCCTCTTCACCTCAGGATTAAAGCACAGGACATATTTCCCATACACAGTATGGATTATCAAGGGTTATGCTATTTGGACGGAGTGGAACTGGAGGGATCTTGTAGTGAGAGAACACTGACACTCAAGACTCCTTAAAAAATTGAGCTGCTTGCTCTATGCAACTGCTCCTAGTGTATATTCATATAGCTTAAATTGACAGATACTGTTCATGGAGATACACATTTTTTTACTGCATGTCTTTTTCCTTTATAAATTCAGCTTTCTCTGTGAAAAGTGACATATTTATGTGATAACACATGATTTAACACATCTGGCTACTGGCATGAAAGCAGTCAGAGAGTGTGAAACTAAAGGGTTCAAAATCGAAATTATAATCAAACACTTTTCAATGGCGGTTCAGGCCAAAGAAAACAAAATACATGTGTGAAAGCATGCTAGTAGTCTGCTGAACAATGTGCTATATCACTGAACACCTGCTAACAAAGCAAGTATCACACTAATACTGTAGCTATGATGGAGAATAGTTAAAGGTCAAAAATAGACAACTTTGGAAATACTCCACCATAACAATGATTAACACATTTGGGCTCGACATAATGAAGCTGTAACAGGCCAGAGGAAAGCTCTACTCTCAACCATAAATGTTATGGTTCCTTATAAATCTTTTAAAAAAACAGCTGCTGCTCATGGATATGAGATATGTGGACATCTCATTACACAGCTATCAAAGTCTGCTTACTGTGGAAAAACAAGTCATTTAAAAGGATGCACTTTGTCTACTGTGCTGTGTTTTCTGGTCAGATATAACCTAGATGCATTTTAAATATGACGCCCTTGTAATTACTATTGCATTGCTGCTGAGCTGCACATTTTTTCTGATTCTTTCTTTGACTTCCAAAGATACTGCTGATTCCTCGGGAACTGATGCCCTGAGGCACACCAGAGCAAAAAGTGGCTCTGACCAGCAAAGTAATGTTTAAAGTTGGGTACTGCTAGAAGGGCACTGGTTGGGGGTTCTAATCTGTGGTCATGCTCAAAGGGTCCAGAGGGCTGCTTGCCTGTTTTCTTTTCCTTTTTTAACATTAACAGGTCTCAGAATCAATTCCTAAACAGTCAGATTGATGGGAGCTAGTGCTGGGAAGCTATAATAAGAAAAACAGCATTGAATTCAAATGTCTGGCTGCAGCATTTTGCTTGAACTGCAGATAGCTGAGGGAGTTCTATTTTATAGGAAAAAAAAAGAGAGCTATGGTGCTTAAGGTGCCTCTCTGATGTAGTTATGGATTACTTTTACAGATCAGCTAAAAAAGAAAAGGTCTAATTTTAGCAATGCTTAAGCTGTAAGAAATAAATGAACCCGAAGGTCTATAGCAGACCATAGGTCAGGTACTACTGCCAGATTTCTGGCTGTGTTGATGTGTGAGAGTGGTTAAAAATTCTACCTTCTCTGCATTGCTTTTTCAAATAAGGGAGTGCAGACTGGAACATAGGGGAACTGCAGCTTCCTTTCAGCTACTTTGTGTGCAGCTTGGACTGTTAAATGGGCTGACTGTGGATTCATGCCATAATACAAAAGCTGTGTATCTCCCACAGTACATACCATACAGTACACATGCTATATACTAATGTTCAAGGTATACTGTTTTTGCATTTCCTCTCAAACTGCTAAATTATAACATCACTAGATCATCACAACATCACTTAATAGAACTGTGACAGCAGGAAAATCACACATGTAATCAAGAACAACTGCATCCTATTTAAATAAGAATTCCAACAGCCTTGAAATTATGGTTTCTAATCCAACCGTGTTAAACTGTGTTTTTTTAACACTTCATTTACACATTAAACATGTTATTGCATTCTAATCCAAATAAAACAATCAAGAGATTTTAGAATGTAAGCAGACTGACTTTATGGAACTTTATGGACACGCTTCATGTGCTTGTGTTACTGTTAATAATAAAAACCTGGCAATTATTTTCAGATTTGAACTCACACAAAACATGAAAGAAAACCACACACTATGTTTTTTTTAATATAAAATAAGCAGTGTCTGTGTTTTGATTGTTCATGTTCAATTAGCTTAATTCTCAAAAAGTAGAGACCTAAGGCTGAACAAATGTCTTTATTTTTGAGAATAGAGAGTAGAGCAAAGGAAACACAACAGTTGTCTGGACTTTGAAGAAGAGATTTGCAGCAAGACTGTGCTGTCACTGGCACATACGCTCCAGCTGAAGTGTTGGGCTTTGCAAGGCTCTAATTGCCTAAGCGCATCCGAATTTTCTCAACAGTTGACACAAAACAAAAGTTTTACTATGAATGTTAAATTTATCTAAAAACAGTTTCTCAATCGGTATCTTCTGGTTAATTTTAACAAAAATATTGAATAAATTGTTTATTAATGGTGCCCAAAAGATGCAAAGGGTACATATACTGACTACTACTGTATATTTTCTTCCATCTAAATAGTGCTTGCATTTAGTATAAGTTTCTCAGAGGAGTTCAAGAAATGTAACATGGTGTTACCAGCTATCATAATTTTAAATGTCTGCATGTCACTGCTTGTCTATACTCACATGTATGACCTTACGCTGGAACCTGTGTGGCCTTTGGTGTCACTTCATTGCTCCCCCATCTGCTTTCTGCTTTTCTGTTAGAGCATAATACCAGGGGAGGCCTTCTGCAGCACAGACCTGCCCGGCCTGGACCCATGATGCACCAGACAGGCAGCCCCTTTTAGCTGCAGTGACAAAAAACTCTGTTGGGTTTGTTTTTAATGAGGCGCTACTGTGTATTCATTCAATAATAACAGCCATATGGTTGTCATTACTGAACATGCCTTCCCTCTTTGCTAGAAAGTTCAGCAGCATCTCCAAGGGAGGACAATTAGCATGATGATGCACAGTGCAGTGCAGTAAGCATAGGTTGTTTTTTATGTTTTTTAATTAGTTAGTGACATATTAGTTTGTAGAAATTTATATAGATATAGATTTATTGACAGCAACATTATTATGTTAGCCAAAATAACCTATACCTATTATCTGCAAACTTCTAATCCTACCTAATATTATCACAAGTATGAAGTTAAACCATATTGTGGCATTTCTGCTCTCAAGTCATAACAGTTTCTATCGACCAGCAAGCTTCAGGTGTCCCTGTATTTAATTATGTACTCAGTATAGCTTTTTATTCTTTATTTTTCCATTTCTCTCACCTCTTCCACAAGCAGACTAAAATATTATTTCAGTGTGGACCACGGAGGAGACTTTCTCAAATTAATACATGAAGCCAAAATAAATCCCAATTTCCAATTCATTGTATGGTTCAGTTTGAGCTGGAGCTCTTTTCTTTTTATTCAATCAAGTGTCACCAGGTGGTTCACTTATGTTAACTCCTTATATGCGCATAATATTAGTGGATGGATATGCACATTTATTTGCATTTCATTTTGACAATTTCAATTTCAATTAAAATGTGTTCAGTGTTTTGGAGTGAAACCCGGGTACAGATGATATATTTACCTGCTATGTTGGCATTGAGAAAATTCCGATCTCAAATACTCATAGATAGATTTGAGTCATGGAACCTGAGGAAAAAATGCAGAGAATGAGCCAGGTTTCTGCTCCACAGAGAGGGTGTAGTATATTCTGTCATTACACCTCCTTGCTCTCCTCTGTGTTTCTCAGACCATAAAACATCTCCCTATTAGCATCCCAGACACTTAGAGAAGCAGCTTTTCTCTTAATATGCAGGCTCAGGCATATGATCATTTCCATTACAATCATTTGGGTGAAAATATGCAGGAGACACAAACATGACATTAATTTTAATGTGATGCCACAGCACTGTTCAATTACATTGCAAAATATTCACAGGGAAACTCAGTCTGATTTAGGTAAAGAGGGGTATAGCACTGCTGGAACTCCATTTCTGCAAATGCAGTACACGCATGGTCAGTTATCTAAAATCAATCAACAAACCCTGTCACGTTAATACAGTTTCATTTCTTTTTGCAATGAGCCCAATATGAATTAAGCCAATGAATTTGAAAAACGAAATAAAACTGTTTTAACTGTTGTTTTAAACTATAATGAAAGGTGAATTTTTAAGAATTAACTGCAACAAAAGTCATGACACCCTAAGTATTGTTTTCTTTTCTTTTTTGCTTTTTACCTATTTGGTAGGTCTTATTTTTGATGACACACTGGATTCTCCTGGGCATGGATGATAACAGTCTTGCACAAATCTGTGTAGAGACGTTCTGCCATTTTTCATCGATGATTCTTTTCAGCTGCTCTTTGCTGGAGGGGTTTTGTTGCTCTAACTCCTGCTTTAAAGGGATTCTATTGGATTCAGGTCAGGCAACATATTTGCTGTTCTTTGTTTTACTACAATGTGTTTGGGATTGTTATCATATTGGAAAATTCTTCTCCCGCCTCTCCTCCTTGACACCTGTTTTCATTGTGTATTTGGGTGGCCTGGACAGACCTGCATTAATAGTGCCATCATGTCCCCTACAGCTTTTGCACTCATGCACACTTTCACTTATATATTTCCGAGCCAGTACAGAAGATTACTGTAAATATTCTTCAGTTCAACTTAAAAAATACAATTATTGTAAGATGGTAGAATTTTTTAAACATTACATTTTTGTAATTTCACACAGGATGTACCCATTTTGGCTGGGAGCTTACATGGTAGGGAGGGCTAGCTTCTAGCTGTTACAGATCAACTCTCTGTAAAACGGCTTAGCCAGCATTGCAAAGATTACAGACCACTGGATAACAATGAGGAGCAGGTGTCAGTCATGATGTCCAAACAGTGAAGTTAAGTCAAAACAGACAGAAGCGCTGGGATAAAGTCTTCAGGCCTCGTGCCACTAATCCTCAGCTCCTCAGGCCTTTAACTAATATAGTTAGTTATGATTTAACTATTATAGTAGGTTTTTAATAATAATATGACAAATTTGTATAGTGCTTTTCAGGGCACTTAAAGATGCTTAATGTAACAAAAGAAAAAAGAACAACGAACTAAGATGTGTAAAAAATGACTTAAAGGCTTAAAGGAATGTTAGTTTGAACAGGTGGGTTTTAAGCAGTGATTTGAAAGTTAGTAACAAGTCGTAATTTCTGATGTGTTGTGGAAGAGAATTCCAGAGGGTTAGGGCAGAGGCGGCGAAGGCTCAGTCCCCCAAGGTTCAGTGCTTGGTTATAGCAATGAGGGCCAGGAGGTTGGAATCAGCAGATTGGAGTGGGGGAGTGGGTGGAGAAGGTCAGTGAGATAAGAAAGGGCACAGTTATTAAGGACTTTGTAGGTGATGATAAGGAGTTTGTATTGAATGCAGTATTGGACAGGGAGCCAGTGGAGCTGTTGAAGGATGTGGGTGATGTGGTCTCTGGAGCAGCATTGGGTGAGCAACCAGGCAGCTGAATTCTGCATATATTGGAGTTTTTGGAGGCCAGTAGAGGGAAGTCCATAGATAATGCCATTGCAGCTGTAAGATTGGTTATAGAGTCTGGGCAAAATGTAGAGGATGAAGAGGAGGGGGCCAAGCACCAAGCCTTGAAGGATACTGTGGGTGACTAGGGTGATGTGAGATTTGCAATTGTTAGCGGAGACAGTGGTAACGATCAGAGATCATAGGAGGTGAACCAGATGAGTGCTGAACCGGTGATACCAAAGGATGACTACAAATGGTTATTACACTAGGATAAACCAAGCTTGCCAGCACACAGGCATGTGGAATGCCCTGACTTAGTCAGTATGCAAGTCTCCTGTTTCAAAAGGGCACATATCATTTCACTGTAACAAACAAACAGCTGCAATGAGAATCACACAGCATTTCTCACAGGATTCTCTATTTGATCTGTCAACAATAGCGCAAACCAGTGTTAAATGGAGCCAAAAGAGGAAATGAAGCTTTATTCATGACAAACACAAGAGTCTATTTTCTGAATGAGCTGACTCATATATCTAATTTCTGTCTGTCAGAGTGTTAGTAGCCAAAACAAAACAAGTGTTTTGTTTAGACTTTCTTTTGCCACTGGCATTTTACAGCGTAGATCAACACTGCATCATTACAGCACCAATTATTCATTTGAACATTCAGTCAGTGTTTATTCAGTAAAATTTTGACTTTCACATTTAAAATACTCATATACCACACCTTTTATGGCTTGTTTTATGTAAAATGTCCAAATAGCTTGATGTTAAACACATGCCTATTTGAATTAGCAGAGATTCAGTCCCATCTTTTGTCCTCTTTATTTAAAGAGAAAATAGGTTTTATGGCCCAAAAACCAATTAAATGTTAGTTAAAACTGCCTGCAGCTTAAAATAACACAGATAATGTAGAATGATAGTGTAGAGAGTAAGACTTGACATTTACTATCATGATTCTGATGAACGATAACCCGTCACCATCCACCAGCAATCGTTCAGAGTTGAAATAATGTCACACACTGTGCCTTGACTATGTTTGTGTTTGAGATAAAGTTTCTGTTTCTGTCACACTGTAGACTTGCCCAAGTCTGCAGACTTGCTTAAGGTGAAGTGTTCTGTGCAGAGTTGATCAGTGATTGCCACACCCTGTGTGCTGGTTCGTTTTCCATCCCCGTGCAAGGAAAACTTACTTTGATGTCATGCAAACATAGGCAACTATGACCAACTGAAATGAAGGCAGCTGCCTTTTTTTTTTTTAAACCAGGCACCACAGCTTTGCACTGACTGAAAAAACCTCAGGGCATTATGAGAAACACATGGCTTCCACCATATCTATAAGTTGTTGATTCATTTAGATGTTGAATGAACAACATAACATTTTATAAAAACTGAGAAATTCTCATTTTTTTAATAGACTTGGACACTGAGGTTTTATTTAGATAGTTTTTATAGATTTTATAGATATTCAATCTATAATCTGTATTTCTACGGATTTCAACTAAACATTGACATACCAATAAAGTATATCTTATGGTTCTCTGTATTGACTACTGATTACTAATTTGAATTTATCTATGTAGTTTCATATGACAAATGCTTTATATGAGGATTCTAGCTAGTCTAAATTTTCTTGTAAAGTATGTGAGTGATATGGCGATTAAACCATAAAAACAGGTCATCTATATAGCATTTTAACAGTCTCCCTGTCATATAGAAGAGCATCATTAAATTTGGACACTAAGTACAAGCTGAATAGTTTGGTTTGATGACATTTTATTAAATCACGGTTGGGTCTGAAAGAATGTGAGTACTTCTGTGAAGGCTGTTGGAAAGGATTTAAACTGCCTGTCTTGACTGCAGCTGGCCCCTCCTACCATAGCCTACTCTTGTTTGCTTCCCAGGCAAGGTGAAGTTTAGTTTATCCAGTCTAATTTGGCAAGGCACTTTATGATGCAATTAGAATTCAATGAAAAGGATGATTGAGGATTCTCAGCTGGTTTACAGTAGTATAATTGATGGTCCCATAAATAACCACCTTTTTCTCAGCAGATACTCACACTTAAAAATTCACAATGTTCATGGATTGACTCACATGATGTGGATAATAATTTAAGGAGCTGTGAGGTGGCTGAACACCTTGAACTCCCTGGTCTTTAAGCTGATGTAATGGGTATTTGAGCTGTCTCAAGCTGAAGAGAGAATCTTTTCTCTTAGAAAACCATGTGTATGCAGGTGTAACTCATTTCTCTAGAAAGACTCCTTTTAGAAAAGAATTGTAAATCTTATCAGCTCCCCAGTGCTCACTGAATTTGGATTTTCAGCAATCATAAGTGAACATAAAATCCTTAACAGTAACTGTACTGTTAATAGTTATTATAATATCGATACATAAATACACAGTTGTACTCAACATGTTCTGCCCTGACTGTCGACAAAGGTATTCAATGACAAACAGGTGTATCATATCCAGCAGAAACCAGAGAAATTCACAATGTGACACTGCATACATGGTGCCCTACAGGTACTTCTTGCTACTGGTGAAGAGCTGAAAATAAACTTCTGTCCCACTGACAAACTGTCACCGATGCAGCATAAATCATCTTATTCTGTATATAATGGTGTAAGGGTGAATGGCTCTGCTTACCAGATGGACTGTAATGTCAGCTAAATCTACCAATGCCCACAGCTCAACTGAGACAATCCTCCTCTATCAATATCAGAATGTGTCCACCTTCTGCTCAAAACAGAATTCCTGTTAATGTTAGCATCCATGCCAATATTTTTGCTGGGTGGATTCAATGCCAAAGAAATGGCATCAGGGTGGTTTTATCAGTGGTGATGTGTGTCTGCATTTTTCATACAATTTCATTCAGGTCAGAGGGGTTATAGAAATAGGCAGGAACGTTATGTTTAAACATCTTTACAAACTATTACTTACAGTACATTGGGCATACTATTGTCCTAAACAAACAAAAACAAAAAAAAATACAAACAAATATACAAAATCTACCTCTGTAACAAAATGAAGAGAAAATGTGCATAAAAAAAACATAAATATGAAAAAACACAAAAAAAATCCAGGATAAAGAGACAAGCTACAAGCTACATGCAGTGTTTACATTGTTTACAAAACTGAGCATATTGCCTCAGAAAATACCTTTCTTTCTTTCTTTATTAGTTTATTTAAACAGGGCCAATGAATAGCCAGTGACAACCCCATCAGCTAGTAGCTACATTTTATCAGGGCAGGGGAAACAACTACAGCAATATAATAACCAATTAAAATATTACTAACCAACACAGTAATAACATAAAACATTACAAATTGCACAAAGTGAATAGATAAACATCACAGTCTGTCTAGAGTATTACAAAATCAATCTAACTTGTACTAGACAAATGATAAAATTAATTAACAACAATCATAAAGTAACTAAAATACTAACATATCAAAATACAAATTACAGGAAATACAAATCAGAGAAGCTTTTTCACTGATCTTTTAAAAAAAAAAAAAAAAGATTTACTTTTTGATAATAAATTGATGATATGTAATTGTTTTTTGTCAAATATTTTCAGAGCACACTTACAAACTCATGTAGTGACGTTTGAGCTGTCTTGACACCAAATTTTAAAACAATAAGAGAAGTGAAGAAAAATCTGTGAATAAATAGTTAGTGACAAATAAATAATAAATAGTGAATAAACACACAAGCAGCATCAACAGGCAATTGATTTCATAGAAATTTGAAATCCCTAATATTAAAAGCCACTACATGGATTCTGATTTCTGATCATACATTGAAAATAACCTCTGAAAAAACATTCAAATACAGATTAAACAATAAAGACGCCATGATAGAGCCCTGTGGAACACCACAGATGATCCATGATCATCTCAAATATTTGGAGTTTTACATGGGGGGTTGCAATGAGCTGATTCAGCAGAGCATACATGCACTAAAATTTCAAGTTAATAATATTCCAAGTTAATATTCACACACACAGTAGATACTTATTCTTGTATTCATGCTGGGTTATATATTATGCTATTTGGCTAGCAAAAATAGCTGTCTTGGAGCATTTTCTATGGTTTACTATAGAGGCAGCTCATAAGTGCATTCAGCTAATGAATTAAAAATGAGCACACAAACACAAAGATTCCTGTATGATTATGATATTGTGCAATTTACTATTGTTGCCCTCTTTTTTTCAATGCATCACTTTTTAGTCATCCTTTATATTAATTGATATATTTTAGGTAACTATGTCAGTGCAGCTCCCTGGACGTCTTGACTGTGTGCAGTCTCTCGCTTTTAGTCTGCTATCCTTGATATTTTTGCAAAATAAAGGTTCATTTGACTTCCAAATCCTCAACTGTTTTGCACATGCACTTATGATAAAATATAGAAAATATAGAACACACAATAAACAAAATATGGACGCAAAATATAGAACTTAACACAAAACCGCAATCGATGTGATCATACTGTCATTGGTGCAGTCGTCACATGCTGTGGTGCATACTTATGTGATGCATATTTTTTATTTTTATTTTTGCCAGTTTCTTTTTATTATTTTAATAAACAAAGTTGACGATGACAATATAAAAAGAAAATAAATAGGGAGAAAAATAAGAACAAAGCAATGTTTGTGTGTGTGTGTGGGGGGGGGGGGGGGGGGGTGTCTTCTAAATTATCAACAAGAAAACATCACTTGTTGGTTAGGGGCAAGACACGTCACACTAAAAGTCAACAGAAGGCTGGTGATGGCGATAACAGCTGCAGCCCAGGCACTGATCTTTTGCTTACAGGCAAGAATTACCACTTTAATGTTGACATTCTGAGTGCATGCACCCCTAGTTACAGGGTGCATACAAAATGAGGGGCAAAAAATTGGCAGTATTTGACTGACCTTTGCACCAACACAGATGACACTATCATATTTTCCCCTGTGGTGGCAAATATCCATGCAGCCTTTGTCTGAGATATGAAATCTTTAAGGACGTTACTCAACTGTACAACCAGTCAACAATTTGAAATATCCCCTTAAGGGAAATCTAACTTCTCTTTCCAGATTATACATGGTCAGTATCAGGTACTACACTGTTACAAAATGAGGTAATGTTGTGATGTCTGGTGCCTCTTGAAGTCTGAAAGCCCAGGTGACGGCCTGCCTTTCAAAATGGCTGACAGCCAAATAATGCCACTGTGGTGACTGGCTCTTCCTCTTGCCCACTTCATCTTACTCCCAGCAATAGGTGAGTTAAAGGACACAGCAGGTAACCAGGCCAAAGGGCACTGGCATGGTCCAAATGCCAGGTCATATCATGTGTACTCAGACCCTGAGACAGGCATCCTAACACTCTGTGCAGCCAAGCATGTTTGTTTACTCATGTAGGTCATCACATCAGTGCCTGTCCTGCACGGTGCTGTGCATCGGCAGAACAAATTGTGACACATTATAAGGCATGAATATCCCAAACAAAGATGTGACTAACCAATGTTTCCTTCCAGACACCAAATTATCTTGGCTGTGAGATGTTATAAATTGCAGAATAAGGAGTATTATGACACAGACTCTGTCCATTATATTTATAATTTTAATAAATGAGAGTGATATTTTTTTAGATTAGATCAGACCTTAATATTGTATTTCACTAAAATGTGTTATCACAGGCCATCACCCAACAGGAAATTAAATAGAAACATCCCCGAAACACAGGAACACAGGATAGACAGCTGCAGCAAATTAGATTGTGCTGCATATGATTGCCAATAAGTATGCTACATTCAACACTTCATTCAATCAGTAAATACAAGATTAACAGTAATACAACCTTAAAAATGACCATCGGCCCAACCAGGCCAACTGCATGCCTCCTGGTTAATTCTGATTCTTACTATTTAGACCAAGTAATGTTCAGTAAAGGAAGTTGCATGACTGTATTTAGCAAGAGAAAAACTTCTCAGTAAAGACTTTGTGGCAGTGGATGGTCATATATTATGTATTGTTCTATAATCTGTGTGTATCAACAGACTAAATTCATTTTGCAGAGTGGCCTGACACCATTCTGTATAGAGAAAAAGAAAGACGCATCTGGGCTACAAGCAAACTTTTCATCTTGTCTGTGGAGCACAACCAGACAGGTGGAGTAACTGCACAGCATAGCCCTAACCAGAGAGACTGAAACAGAAAAGCAAAAACCAGCAAAAAATAGCATAATAAATGTTACAGCTCTTGCATTATAGGCAATAAGCACAAAGGAAATATTTATACTAGCCTGACAGTAGGAATTTGGCATTCTCCACCTGAGGGTCCCAGAGGACGCCTTATAGCGGCCCTTCAGCATGTTGACAGATATCACAGCAGACAAGGCACCCACTGAGAAGCTCCTCACTTCCTCTTCTCCTCATTTCCTTGGGACTGTAAATAGTTAGGACTTACACCCTAGTGTCTAAGGTTTTATATAAATGCAATTTCTAAGAACCAGGTTTACTATTTTTTAACCATACTGTTGGCAAGTTAGAAAAAAACTCAGACAGGTATGTGCTGTTTTTAGGACGTCATCAAACAACTGGGAATGTCTTGATGCTGCTGCTCCTTGCAGTGATGACACATGTCATATTTTGATTTTGAACTGGATCAAGAAAATTCTTATTCTCTATTCTTATTCTTATATGTTTAGCATGTGAATGATAGTAGTGTAGTAGGAATAGAAAGGGTGATTGGATAAGACACTGAATAAAACAATAAAAAAAAAAAAAAAATACAAGCTGTTCTTACCTGTCAAAAAACGTTTTCATCAAGGTGCCATGAGCAGAAGACCTCATTCACTTAGACTATGTTGTGACAGAAGGTAGAGGGAGAGAGAGAGAGAGAGAGAAATAAACAGGAAGTACTAAAGCACTATTTTCATTGTTTTTTTCTGACCGCCTCACATGTGTGTCAAATAAACTCACTGACGTAAAATTCCATTCAATTACATTTGCTACTCTTCTTTCAAAAGCACCACAGCCCCTTTTGTCAGATTTTGGGTAACTTTAATTTATACCTCTTACTGTTGGAGGCTAGATAAAACAATGTGGACTCCTACATATGTGGTGTTGTCACTTGTTTTCTCATGATCCTATATCACATATAATGTTTATGCTCCAGATGTTTTACATGGTCACATCTGCGCAGACCATATGCACCGGCATCCCAGGAGTGATAATGACTTACATTATTGACCTGAGTGTAAAATCACTTCTTTCATTAGTCTACATGTATATTAGGTGAAATGGTGGTTTACCCACAAGTTTTCATTTCTTGCTGAGAGAGAAGTGTACACGACTGAAATGCTCTTGCACGAACAAATCTATGTGATGTCATTTTGTCATTTAGTGGATTCAAGATCACATCGTGACTTTATGCTGCGGGAGATTTTTTTTAACAGAATTCTTGATTAGCGCAGCTGCAAGATAGCTAATGGCTTTAACAATGTTTTGGGATTATGTTTGTCTCACTGAGAAAAGATCTCAATCAGATCTATTTCTTAGCCAACTGGACACCTGTCGTTGCTTGTCTTTTTTCTTTCTATCCAGCCATTCATTCATGCCTACCCTACCACTCCACTTCTCGCCAGCCTCCCATCCACCACCTATTTCTGTTTCTTCCTTTTAGTCATCCATTTGTGACAACCTACACCTCCCTCTCACATTTTAAGTTTGTGCTTTTGTTTCTCTCTCTCACAATCCAGACATATATCGCCACTCGCCAGTTTTGTATGTCTACCTGTTTGTGCCTGTTCATCCTACACACACTCACACTCTCAGGCCTCTTCCCTGACCTTCTCCTGCACTGAACCTATTTTGTCTTCCCACATTGTGGGTGGTATCAAAATGTTTGTGTTACAGCTATAAATGCATAATTTCTTAATTTTCCCTACAAAAGCTAAAACCAGCCAAACCACCATTTCTTTCACATGTCCACACAGTACAAAATAATGAATTAATTGTGTGCTGTCCATAATAGTGGAAGCATTACCTACCCTTCAGTCTAATTTGGAGTTGGCAATGTGCAACACTTTACTACTGTAGATTCAATTTCTTGGTTCCACTTGTGTGTTACTTTGAAATGTAACTACTACTGTTTATGTAAACTGTTTCATGGTCAAGAGATCCTTTTTATTAGTATTAATTATTGCAGAAACATATGTATGGTTTCATTTATTTGTGTATTTCAACAGTTGTTGACTGCTGTGGGCTATTTCTCTGACTGTGGAGCTAGCTGTCACTTCATAGACCCTGCACAATTAGAAATTCTCTTGCACACTTAGCACAAAACACCCTTTTATTCACATTATATGAAATAATAGTGGAGCCGCTATAGAGTGCTCTTTTCCTAATTTAGCACTGACAGCCTGAAACTGTCTCCATGTGAAAATCACCCATATTTTTTTTCTGTTCTTCTTGGCTGTTAAGATACATATCAACCTAAAGAATGACAATACAAAGAGACAATTACATGGAAATTTACTATTTATTATGAAAAGAAATTATAAATGTCACACTAATAAAAGTGATGTTTAAAAATAAAGCAGTCTAGGCTAAGGACAAATATAGCTGTAGACTTGTCTGAAAACTTGTAAATTAACCATCAGGCCTCTCACTCCATCATTATATGACCATAATGTCAATGTAACGTTGCCCTCACATTTACATGCATTCCTCCATTTAACAAAAAATACAACAGGAACATGCTTTTGCTGCAGCCATAGCTGTGGTGTATTATATATATATATATATATATATAAATAAATAAATAAATTTCCCTTCTCACCCCTATGGGTGGTGTGTGTCTTCCCCAATCTCGGGTCCTCTACCAGAGGCCTGGGAGTTTGAGGGTTCTTCGCAGTATCTTAGCTGTTCCTAGCACTGCGCTCTTCTGGACTGAGATCTCTGATGTTGTTCCCGGGCTCTGTTGGAGCCACTCTCCCAGTTTGGGGGTCACAGCCCCTAGGGTGCCGATTACCACGGGGACCACTGTTGCCTTCACCTTCCACATCCTTTCTAGCTCTTCTTTAAGCCCTTGGTATTTCTCCAGCTTCTCGTGTTCCTTCTTTCTGATGTTGCTGTCACTTGGGATCGCTACATCTACCACTACGGCTTTCTTCTGTTGTTTGTCCACCACTACTATGTCCGGTTGGTTAGCCATCACCTGTTTGTCGGTCTGTATCTGGAAGTCCCACAGGATCTTAGCTCGGTCATTCTCCCTCACCTTTGGAGGCGTGTCCCATTTTGACCTTGGGACCTCCAGCCCATACTCGGCACAGATGTTCCTGTACACTATGCCGGCCACTTGGTTATGGCGTTCCATGTACGCTCTGCCTGCTAGCATCTTACAACCTGCTGTTATGTGCTGGATTGTCTCAGGGGCATCTTTGCACAGCCTGCATCTGGGGTCCTACCTGGTGTGGTAGACCCCGGCCTCATTGGCCTCTCTATCGATCTTGTGCTCAGGGCCTGTTCTTGTGCTCCTACGATCAGTGCCTCTGTGCTGTCTTTCAGTCCAGCTTTTTCCAGCCACCGGTAGGACTTTTCGATATCAGCCACTTCTTGTATCTGTCGGTGGTACATGCCGTGCAGGGGTTTGTCCTGCCATGATGGTTCTTGCTCTTTTTCCTCTGCATCGGGCTTCTGTTGCCTGAGATATTCACTAAGTATTCCATCGCTTGGGGCCATCTTCCTGATGTACTCATGGATCTTTGCTGTTTCATCTTGGATGGTGGCTATGACGCTCACCAGTCCCCGGCCTCCTTCCTTCCTTTTAGCGTACAGTCTCAGGATACTGGATTTGGGGTGAAGTCCTCTATGCATTGTGAAGAGGTTCCTTGTCTTGACATCAGTGGCTTCTATGTCCTCTTTTGGCCAGCTTATTATGCCAGCGGGGTATCTGATGACCGGCAGGGCGTAGGTGTTGATGGCTTGGACCTTGTTCTTCCCATTTAGCTGACTTCTTAGGACTTGCCTTACTCTCTGTAGGTATTTGGCTATGGCTGCTTTCCTTGCGGCTTCTTCCTGGTTCCCATTTACCTGTGGGATTCCAAGGTACTTGTAGCTGCCCTCAACATCCGCTATGCTGCCTTCTGGGAGTTCAACTCCTTCAGTCCTGACAACCTTCCCTCTCTTTGTTATCATTCGACCGCACTTGTCCAGTCCGAATGACATTCCAATGTCGTTGCTGTGTATGCTGGTGGTGTGGATCAGTGAGTCGATGTCTCGCTCAGTCCTGGCATACAGCTTGATGTGATCCATGTACAGGAGGTGGCTGATGGTTGCCCCATTTCGCAGTCGGTGTCCGAAGCCAGTCTTAGTGATGATCTGGCTGAGGGGGTTCAGGCCTATGCAGAACAGCAGCGGGGACAGAGCATATATATATAGCATATATATATATATATATATATATATATAAAGTTGCATATATTTTTAAAATTCACCCTAATAATGTGTGTATAATGCATAATGTGTCTATATAATGCATCCTGTCATGAATGTCCATTAATTTCATGTGAAGTGAGCATGCAGGGTCATCACAGGGGACCTATGACTTAAGTCTAGAAACTTGATGGACCTCACAACAGCCAGTTCTCCTTGAAATGAAAGATATGAGGAAATAGGGAGTTAAAATGGAGGCCTTCAAATGTTATTTGTCCAGCAAGATGAAAAGGGAGTCTTTTTTTCCTTTTTTGTAGTGAGAGTGGCTTCCGTGTGTTGAACTGAAAATATCTGGGTGTTATTCATTGAGTTTCAAGACACACTTGGGATAGAAGCATTGTAGTTACTTCAGAGAAAGAAAAAAAGCCCTTCAATCTTTTTCTTTCTTTCAGTATTTTTATTCCTCCACCAAAATGCTACATAGAAGAGATAGCACATGTGATTGCTGCTGAATACAAAATATCCGTCTGAGTATTTTACTGTACTGTTGTCATGCAACCAAAAAAAAAAAAAGTAGTCATAGTCTAATTATACAGACAGACAAAGTCACAGTAATTAACAGACGAGCAATTATTCTTTCAAATCTTGACCATTTTAATGAAGGAGTCATTGTATAAAGCTGAAAATTAAAGTTGGTTTATTTGTTTATGGAGCTAAAACCACCATTTTTGTCAATGCTTATGACTTGCCCAGGTTCATGTTGTTCACAATATGATACCTTGATTGAATCACAGAATTTACACGGAAACATGATATAATTATACTTTGTCACCAAAGTAAGCATATGTGTTAATGGGAGAGACGTAACATAACAGTATCACAGGTTTTATCTCAATTGCAGTAAGTCAGAAATTCAAAAGTTTTAATTGCACCTACTGTGAGTCATTGAATATGAGCCTCTCAATTTAATGCCTCCACTGTTACAGTGGAACACACATTTGAAATATAACAAAGAGATTACACAAATAATGATGCACTTTAAATGCTCATATGGGTCCAATAAAAGTACAGTGATATAAATAATACCAATATGAAACCCTGTAAGAAGCAAGTGGGTTTGGTTGCTATTGGAAACTGCAAGGGAGTGGCTGGTATTGTCCCTAACGCCTCAGAATGGTTATATTGTGTTATGATTTCCTTCTGAATATCTTGTCCTTATCTTGTCCTGGATTGGTCTATCCATTCCTCACCATGTAACATCAACAAAATGTGTCCACAACAATAGTATTGTACTGTGAAGTTTCTGACATTAGTTGCTTGCTTAGTTTCACTCTCTAGTTAACATACTCTTTGATCAGACCATTTGAAATATAAATCACAATGCCACAAATTGTAGAGAGATAATAATAAAAATTATTTTTTAGAAAACAGTTTATATTCGTAACATCAAGAGAGCTATTATTATGGTATTGTTACCATGAAATATTTTATTATTATTATGATATTGTCATTTTTGCATTTCAGACTTAGATCCCACTTCTCAATCTGCACAAACATAATTTCTCCAGCTTTTGGTAAACGAACTGACCAACCTTAAAAACTTGTCTCTCTAGCAGAAAACTGTAGATGCTTTTAACATTGACTTATCTCACACTTTTTGGTGATCGATGGATGTGTCATTGGCAGCGGTCAGACTGAACTGTCTCTTTAGGCATTACTTCATCTCTCCCTCAATATTGCGGCAAGGCAAGGCTCACCTGGCCCTGCAGAAATGTTTAATATACCTATCCCATCACCACCATCGCCACCCACCAGGAGCTGACTGGCCCTGACAGCCTCCTACTGTGGACATCCAGCAATCACTGGGAGAATAAAGCTGGGAAGAAGAGATGGATGGATGCATCCTCAGTGTGTGTTCAGAATAGGATTTTGTAAGTCACTGGACTAAGAACAGATATAAGACTAATTCAGGACAGTTGAGCTGAAGGTAGAAGTTATTATAAATTAAAAATTAAACTGCTGTGTAATGCACATCATAAATGTGGCAGGAATTGTATGAAAATATATAGTAAGTATAAAATATTTACCTTCTTGAAAAAAAAGGTGTAAAATGGACAAAGGCTGCTAGAATATGACAGGTGAGTTGTGTGGTATGGCAGTGCAAATGTAAAGAGGACTGGGCTGTTTGTACATGGTGATAGTGTGTATGTGTGTGAAGTGGCAGTGTCAGGCTGTCTGAGGAAGTGCAGAAAGTAACACAGCTTTCTGCAGCAGGTTAGAGGTGAGAGATCAACACAGGGTGAGAAAAGGAGAGACTCGGTGAGAATGAAAGAAGAGCTGAAAGCAAAGAAATTGAGAGTAAGCGAGACAGACAGAGAGAGGGATGATCATGGTCGATGCATGGAGAGACTGAGTTTATAGCATTAGTATGATTAACTGCCATGCTATATTCTTAGTTCCTTATCTCTTTTTCTTCTGCATTCTTGTCCCACTGTTCTGTATTATTACTCCTCTCCACCTGCTTATAGACCCATTTAACCAGAGGAAGATCATACACGTGGCCAAGACACTGAAGAGGCTCTTATATTTCGGCCCAGTCAGAATGCTAAACATTCTATAACGCTAGTAAATCCATGGCCCACGTAAAGTGCAAAAATCTGTTACAGAATAAACTCTGAAGCTAGTTATATCAGTATGACTCTTACAGTGACGGCTTCCATTTCCATGTATGTTCACTAATTTGTTATTGCCTTCCAATTAGTCAACTCTGGAGAACAGTGATGAATTTAATTTCTTCCAAAAGTCAGCAGATAAGTGGGATAGATTTTGAGAGCATGAATAGCTTTAGTGTGGGTTAATGGAGCCAGAGGCATGCCAAGAGAAGTTATTCATAAGAATGCATTGATAGAGAAGAAACTTATGCCTTATTACATACAGTGCATTTTTAAGCCTCTTTTTTCCAAGTATATTCTCCAATTTAGCAAATCTCTGAGTATTTTATTTGCCTAACCCTCATAGTTTACTTAAAGAAAGGCTCACAACTTAAATATTGCAAGGGCAGAGGTTTGTGCAAGCAGAAAACAGATATTTATTCCAAGGTATTACCTGCACAGTTTATAGTCACACAGTCTAAACAACATAATTTACTTGTGTACAGTATACACCACTACGACATACAACATCAGATTATGCATAACCTGCAATTACTGCAATTTCACATCGGAGCTCTCTTCACGTATGTTGTTGTCAGTTCACCAGTGGCAGAGAAAGATATGGGCATTGGACAGTGCATTGTTAATATTCGAGACAAAGTGGATATATAAATTGAACACTCTGTTCCTGAATGAAATCTATAAAGAATTAATCAAAACTTTTTAAATGAATATTTTCAACTGTGTACGAAGAACATCTGTGCTCAAGCATGTAATTTAGTCAAACATTCAATGTGTAATACTTAGAGCGATTTATTAGCAGAAATGGAATATAGTAATTACAAATATCTTGACATAGTGTATATTTGCCACTAGATAAGCAATATTGAAAGAGCTAAGGCACTAGAAACCTTGGTTTAGTGTATGGAATGCCTCCTGCTGCCTTCACAGTTAGACGGCACCCTACTTTGGCCTGTCTAACACCAGGCCTTTTCATAGATTACCTATCAGATGTAATCACATCACACCTGACTGATCCCTTCAGCTCAGCTGTTACTGTGTCATCCAGGAAGAGGCACAACTTACAGTTGACTTACATCAGTTTTATTTCATCAACTGTAGTATAAATATGTGTTATTTATATTATATTAATCAGCATCTTATTTGAAGCCCTAAATGCAGGTAAACATATTGTTTCACTGTAGTAAAAATACAGCCAAAAATTACTCCTAACAACTATAGTTTCCATTTCTTAATGGATATTGAAAAGTTGAAATAGATAAGCATTGATCGCAGGGGCCAATTTCATAGTTGGCCAGCACTAACTCAAAGATTTTTGTGTGGTTTTGCACAGGGAAATAAACATAAAACACTCTCATAAAAAGAAGACATTAAGAAATTACAAAAAAAAGCATGGATCAACAGCCTGTTTGTTGTTTTATTTTGAAAAACAAAATGCAATTCAATTCATACTAGCCTGTATGTTGACCAGTGTTGTGTGTAATGCACACCAGTTACACATTTATGGCAAATTAAATTCCCCATTACACAATAAGGGATTCTGTCTTGTATCAGATGGCGTACGCTCTTTTTATAGCCATGAATGTTCAGTGCTTACTGGTGCTGTTGTCAGTTCATTAGTAACTTGGTTGCTTAGGTTTAAGACTTAACAAGATTATGACCTTTTGTGGAAGAAGCCTACCTTTAGTTTCTTAAATGGTCCTAGCCATGGGTTGTATAATTAATCTTTATTGTGAAGTCTCAATATGGTAGTTTCTGTCAGAACATCCAGGTCAGATCAATAAAAATCTCATATTTAAATGTCACTTGATTATGAACATGATTCCTGGGGGGGGGGGGACTTCCAAATTTGAAATAAAGCCTACGTATCTCCCTCAATGTTTCATGCATAACTAACTCCAAAACAATATGGATTTAAAACATGTCGGTGTGTTTCAGCACTAAACTACAACCTAGAAAAAGGGGACATTGTAGTTGCATTGCGGATTGAATAATAATTGTATTATTATAATACAATAAATATGGAGTGTCTTCTCACATTGTTGAACAATATATTGGCACTGGTGTGATTACACATTACCAGTAATTTCTCTTTTAAAATTTGGGTCTGTTGTCGTGTTGTCACAAAACTGTAAAACTGTCTGCAAATTAGGGTATTCATTATAGAATGAAGTTTTCATACCATGTGAAAACTGATACACTTATGAATGTCACTGGGTATAAAGTAGTAGTTTTATCTGACATGCCCTGCTTTCTGCTCTCTCTGTCTGTGTGTGTGTGTGTGTGTGTGCTTATACTAGTAGTAGTTAAAAGTATAACCAGAAGCAAATAGAATTTATATAGTTTGAATGGTTAATGAAGATAATGGCAAACCACAAATTCATTTTCTGACAGTACAATTGATTCTAGTTCTATTTCCACATCCAAATACAAACTGTGTTCTCACTAGGGGTTAATCTAACAACAAAGTGTTTATTTATTTGTCTTTTTAAACATTCTAATAAAATAATATCAATTTATCATCTATAAAATAATGACTCTTGTGTTCTCATGCAGCCAAAATGCAGTCAAAACATTTCAAAATAATGGCAAATAAAACTGACAGATTCTTAATATCTAGCTCTCCAATCTTGCTAATATAATTTGCATAATTCTGACATCTTCACACAAGATTGGCTACATCTGGGATAAGGGGGCTAAGAGGAGAGAAGCAATTGGCGAAAACAACAATTTCACCACTGAAACACAGCATTGCCAGTTTTTTCCACACCGGGGACAGACATAGAGATGGTGAATGAGAAATAAGCCAAAGGAAAGAGCTGGCGAGAAGGAGGAAAGAGAAACATCTGGGTTCGGTTGGAGACTGAGGAGGTTCGCAGCTGTCACAGTTTCCCAGCTGCTCTGCCGACCTTCAGTGTGCCAAAGAGAGGACCATGGGAATGACTTTGCTGCTCACCAGGTCTGGAGCTAGAGCTACAAATCCTATAATGATTGTTTTGCCTCATATTGCCCTCTATTCTCCCTGTGTTTGGGAACAGTGGAGTTGCACAGTATAGTGTTGAAAGAAGACTTATGTCACAACCTTATATGAATGTTGAGGCTGTTGAGACAAAATCAAGCTTTGGAGTAATTAATGGTGACTGGTGTCCTGTCTTGATACTAAGCTGCTCCTTTCAAAAAGTTTGGACCTCTAAAGTCACAACATCACATTAACAACCATCCATACAGTGCCAATTTGCCTAATAAGACCCAAAAGCAGACCACTCTTAATGCATATCTTTAAACCTTAGATCTTTAAGGTTAACACAAAAATTAACACTGATCTCAGATCTGACTGGGGTAAAAATAGCTCCAGTAGCTCTAATACTCATCAACTGGAATTTAAGCAAACTGTGTATACAGGGAGCATAACATGAGAGTCAACTGATGACCCTGATCAATAAAGCTAAATTATTAGTCATAAGTCACCACCAGTAGGGAGCTAGCCTACTAGGTCAACTGTCAGCAAACACCTTCAGAATCAGCACCCTAGACAGCAATCACAAGACTGTCAAAACTAGAGTTGGATGTAGCAAACTGTGGATTAATGAAGATTATGCAATGGCAATAATTTGCATTAAGTTTTTTTTTTTTTTTAAGCCCATGAGATAAAAGGTCCAGATAAATATAACAGAGGAGCAAATTCAAGTCAAGTCAAGGTAAACATTAAAACTACTTAAACTAAATTTGTAAACTATGATGCATGTATACTGATTTTGTAAACAACTAAAACTATACTGTACACCATCTCTGTTACACAGTATGTTGAGTATTTCAGCCTTCCTCCCTCTCTCTTTCTCTGTCTCTCTTTTTCATGTCTGCTATTTAGGGCTGCCTCTTATGTAAGTTCCTGTTTAAACATGAACATCTGGTTCAATTGGCAAACACCATTGTTTTATCTCTATTAGAGATGACTCATTTATTAAGAAAAACGTAGAAGCCATCTTGAGCTGTCACCTGGAATTTTAAAATGTGTATTTATAAACCCAATGCAGGTTTCAATTATAAAATACCTGTATGAGAAACAGATTGGAGGCAGTCGTAATAAGATTGGGAACTACCAATTAACTCCCAAGGAGTTAGTACAGTCTTGACAAATTTAATCAGAGACTCTTGTGGCTGACTGTGTGTTTGCATTTTTCCACTGTGTGTTTATGTGTGTGTGTGTGTGTGTGTGTGTGTGTATGCGTGTACTTGAAAATTGCTGTGTACCTACATGTAACAGACATGCATGTGCACATACAAAGTACTTTACTGTAATGAACAAATGAAGACAGTTAATAAGTATATGTGCACATTGCAGGATCTATATCTAAATTATAGTAATTAGCCTGTTAAAAGCCAGATTTTTTCCAGGTTTTGTTTAAGTACATTTATTGATGTGCTATGTGCAGTTACACTGTCTTTGTTTGTATAAATGCCTTTAGATATAGTCACCATTCTACAGTGGCATCTGAGTTAGAAGCTTAACACTATCTTGTATGTCACTGCTCCATGAAATCACTTTCATTTTGGTAATTTTTTGTACTTACTAACTAACTAACTGCTGGTCAGGGTATACCAGTTTGACAATTTCAAATATTTCATTTTTTATTATATAATATATTTCATTTGGTTACATTGTAAGAAATTGTGGCTTTCAAATTGGCAGCTTAGGCTTTTCTGGAGGTTGAACAAAGTAGCATTTTCCTCTGAAAGCCTTTGCTATTATGAGAGTGAAACATCAATTTTCACATTTTGAAAGTTGGTGAAACTGTATTCACTTTGACTATGCAGCCACTGCAAATTCAGTGTCACTATGAAGTGCAACCCATATTTACAATGTTCCTGAGCACGCTATCATGTGTTTCCTCAGTGTCATCAGGGGTAACCAGACATATAGTACTCCAGCATTGTGGTTGGGGGTGGGGTCAGATTGGGGGAAGCGGCTGGGTACAAGGAACCCAGTGGGAGAAGCTGGCACAGATGGAGACCCAGACTCACAGAGCAGCACTCTACGTCAGCCTGCACTGCTCAAGAGAGCCCCTGGGATCCACAAGACCTTTGGCAGACATGAGTACTCTGTTTTAGTCAGCAATTAGTTTAATGAAGCAAAATCTAAAATCACTTCAGACCAATATAGCTATGAGAAAAATGACAGGGGGAGTGACTTTTGGTCATCATTCAGGTCTTAGTCTAATTCAGGTTAAGCTGTTCACACGGACAGAAAGACAAGTTGGATTTTTGGTTCTCAGGAGTCTCTAAAGTGATTTCTGGCACTAGCATTTAGGTATGTGGTAGGACACAGCCTGCACAAGCACCCCAGAACAAGTGCACTGACCCTGTACCATTTAAAATATTTCCTCACAACTTAAAAAGTAATGCAGATGGTCAGTTCTCATTTATCAGCACATCTCTGAGTAGGTTTAGCTGGAGTCAAGTTTGCAATAAACACATGCACTTCCAAAATCTAATCATGTAATGCATGCACATCAAAAGCCTCTTAAACCGATTATGTTGTGTTACTATCTCCTAATACTGTTGTTACAAGGGTTATTTAAACTTAACCAATGAATGTTGGTAAATTTCATCCAGCAAGAGAATTTCTGCTGCAGTCCCAGTTTGTTATATTTGTCTCCAGCATCTGTGCTGCAACAGACATCATACAATTTCATTTCTGTTAATTGACTATTTTGAAGTGGAGCAAAGAGAGTTTTCCATCATCATATTGTCAGGAAGCAGCTGCCAGCTGCAGAGTAAGCCCATAATGCAATCAGCTACTTTGTGGAGGGCTTCACATTCTCGTTGTGTAAGGCATTGCTTAGACTGCTAATGTCGCTCAACTGGTCAAAAGATGCATCATTTTTCTCAGATGGTATGATGCAGCCGCAATTCATCACACACTTTGCCTATGGTTTAATTATATTATTGCTGTGTTTTTATTTAAATCTTTGCTTGGTAATGGCATTGTGAGGTGTTTGCCTTTGTTGAGCAATGGATAAAACATGGCATTTTGGCTTTTATATCTACCAAATGCAGTGTGCAAATGGTTAGTGTATTTAAAATTATTATTAAGTAAATATCTTCATTACAATAATCCACCAAAATTTGAATAAAAAATGTAATCTGTGTTATTGTCTTTAATTTAGGATCACAGTCCAAATAACCAGGACTCTCCAAGACTCTCCCAACCACTCCCATATAAACAATATACATTTCCCCATTTTTTCCTCCATATATGCCAATTCTGACATTGTAAACCATGTTAACTTCAACTGAAAGAGTAGATGTTAGGTTACAACATCCAGTTTTCATTTTACTTTGACTAACCTACCATGAAAGTAATCCAGTTATGCCTTGAGTAATTAATACGTGAACAACTTATGTTTTTACTATCTAGAGCAAGGGCCAACATTTCTGATAGCATTTATAGTTTTAGATTTTCTGTCACTCGAAAAACGCAACATGATAGTCTGTGTTGCAATATCCATACAATAAATAATGCAACATTTTAATCATCAGTTCTAAACCACTTTTGCAATAGCTTTACATTCTTGCCTCCTTTTATTTGTTTATTTGTGCCATCTCTCTGAGTAATATCCTGAAAGGAATTGTGGATAGACAGAAGACAGTTTAGTCTTCAGTGGGAGATAATTACCACTCTGAAGAATTTTCATGGTTTAACTGTCTAAGAGGACTCTAATTGTTTTAATATATATATATATATATATATGCAGCAGTATATTAACACATCTTTAGTTGTCACACTATGAGTAGCTGGCTTAGAATGAAGCAGGAGACAGATTGCAGATGATTTGTACTGTAGGAGGAAATATGGATAATTAGTAGAGACAGTAATGCAAAAATTAATGGCAGCTGGATCTGCTGTAATGGCAACTTTGACTCACCCAGTGAGTTTGCTGTGTTAGTAAAATGTAGCAAGGCTAAAGAACTTTACATGCCAGCTCCCTCATTGTCCAGGCATCACATTGCAAACCTGTTGAGCACTATAAAACAGACAATGATACTGTAGTAACTGTGGCAACAAATCAAATCCAAAAACCTGCATTAACTTTAAGGGTGAGATATTTTTATATTGAAACAGCTGTCATGCAAAGTGTCAGTGATCCTTGTTGGAGAAAGCTACATGCAAGCTAGTCACCCCACTGCACAACCAAACTCACTCCAACATCATTGACCCAGCGTGTACCCCACACATAAACATTCTCCTAAAGCTATTAAGTAACCGACAAGAAAAACTGTAAAGCAGATAACTCCGAGTTAATGTCTTTATGTAAGAGGTTGAGGCATGGCTTCCTGAGTGTGCCGCTCCAACAAAAAGCAGTTTCATTTTTAATCTCTAACACCACCTTTTAGGGTTACCTAAGAAAGAGATTCAAATAATGCAAATTACTAATACATTCATTTGTATATACAGTATAAATACATTGTATCCCAGTAATACTTTTTCCCCCTTGCGTCCATGCATCTGAGCATTTTATAATATATATATTTTTTTGTTTAATCCAGTTCCCCCCAATGTTTCACTCATTCATCCCCTACACTACCCTTATTTACCAGCTCTTTTCATCCTCTATATTTTTTCCTATCCCTCTCCTCCTCTCATATTGGCATCAAACCTCCTTTCATCTGTTTTCAGGCACACATTGCCTTCATCTCTAGAAGTCTTGTTACAGCAAGCCATTTCCTGCAAGTTCCTTGGCTGCACGGTGGCAAAGAGAAATTTGTTATTGACCAAAAGGTTCAATCTCAGTATCTTATATTTCCCAGCAATAGCTATTGACGGTGTCCTGTTAAAGTTTGTTTTAACGAGCGACTGAACCAAATTACAATTACTGTTTACTGCTGTGGATGAGAGTGCCTGCTAATTCTGTCACACTACTCCTGCATTTAACCATATCTTCTACACCAAATGTCCTTGAATATCTTGCCCACATCTTAAATGAAGGTTAGGGGAAGATAACAAAGGATGTTTGATGAGGAAAACATGGTGAAATAGAGTGGAAATATTTGCATGTTTTATAAAATGTTCATAAAATGTTTCATAAAATGTTCAATGTTTAATAATTAAAGTGATCTATTAGCAAAAATGGAATATAATATTCAGAAATGTATTGACACTAATGTGTAATCACTGCAAAATACCAACCGCTGCATTTCTTTTATCTCAAAGAGCCTTTTATATCTACACACGGAGCGGATCCCCTTTCACCAGGGCAGCCATGTTGCTCTGCCATGTTTCTACAGCAGACCAGAATAAACAAATCCAACACTGACTCTAGACTGGGAATTTGGTTTTAAAACATTTGGGAATTGGGCTCCAACAGCCAAGAAAGGGATACCTGATGGCAGTCTAAGTAAATAAAGGACAGAGTAGAAAATAGGGACAGAGAATGGTAAAAAGAAAAAACAAAAAGAAAGAAAAGAAAGTAAGAGAGAGAAGTACACATCTCAGATGCTTGTGGGAAGAGAAAAGCTGTGAGGTAGAGAGATGAATGCGTTTTCAGAAAGTTTGCAATAGTCTCATTAGCAGGACTGTTAGATTGCCCTGTACTAGATTTATTCATAAATTCATTCCATTAAAACATTTTCTCTTTTTTTGTTTTCATTTTAATGTTTTTACCATTTTCTGTGATGCAAAGTTGACGAGAGGATCAGTAATGATTTCAGAAGCTGCTCCTCACAGATGTAATGGTATATACACTAAGGTTTCTTAAAGGGAAATGAAAACATAATTTGAAGCTATGTTTTTTTTTAGCAGGTTCTTACCAATTATCCATTACATAAGCAGTGCTCATTCTCAGCTGGGAAATTGATCAAATCAATCAAATGCTGGTAAACATAATTCTGAGGTAATTACAAAATTACCAGCTTGTGTGTGATAGTCTGCAGACAGAATGATGAATAACATACATGGCATACCTTTAAATGGTGTTTACTCGACAAGGCTACAGTAAACACAATTTACATCCTTTTTTCTCAGCAAGCAGGATTTGCTGGGGTAGTTTATAATTGAGTCTAGCGGTGCATGAACTTTCTACAGCTGCAATCTGTCTAAGCACAGCTTTTTCTCCTCTGCAGGCCCCGGCTTTCTTTTGTCGACTCTGCCTAACGCTGCAACAGCTCCCAAATGTGAGCGATCTTGATGAAAGCAGAATGTAATTATTAGTGTGGTAGTTCTTCGATGGTGGCTGGATCTTTACATGGTTCAGCGAACAACACACTCCTGTTTGAACGAAGAACATTCACCTCATTTCAAGGACAATTATTTCAACCCTCAGTCAACCTCTTCCTTCTTCCTCTGAATGTCAGTGAGGAAAAACTAGACTGATGTAGAAGTTTTCCAACTATCTCTTTGGTAACTAATATACACTTCCCCTACCTTCCATCCACATTGCTTTCATCACATGGAGCAGAATAGCACATCACATGGAGCAGAATAGCTAAGTGGGATATCTGTTGCATGTCATGCCTCTTCCCAATGTTTCTCACCTCCTTTATGAGTCTGTAAAACCGTGTTTAAAAAATGTCATAAAACAATGTTCAAAGAACTGTCTTCAGGGAGTGAGGCAACAATACTGCAGGAAACATGAAGTACATTGTGTTTTCTGTGGTTATGTTCAGCTCTACAAAGCTTTCCGCTCTCGCTTCAGCATTAGATCAATGTTAAGTGGCACTTTTTAACCCAGCAGCCCTCCAGCATCACCACTCGGCTAGATGATGGATGCATGCTCGCTTTGCATGTAAAAGTCTGAGAATGCTGGATGATGTGATCCATAATGTGCAGAAACATGGGCAGTGTGATAGGTGAATTTCAGTGTACTGGGGTTATGGCAGTGTCAGGATTTTTTTTTCCACTTTGTTGGATAGCTTTGCTCTTCACTTTAGAACACATTTCCCCAGCTCAGAGAATTTTTATCAGTCCTCTGAGAGTGCAGTGGATGATGACAGACACATGTAAGTGCAAAACAATGACAGTGGCAACAAAGAAGGAAATTCCTTAGGATTAGGTGCAGTATCTGCATTATTTCAGTTGAGCAGTTTTTCTGCTTTTCCCCCTGGTTTAAATACATTAATGCTTGCTGTCTGCTTAAGTAGTAAGAGTAGTAATTGAGAGCAGTTCATCCATACTTTGACTGTGACTTTTAGCAGTGTTACTAACATCTGGAAACAACAACCGCTGGACTCTTCAAATGCCTATTACAAATTCGAGCACTTGGAAAACATATAGCTCCAAAATGTGGAAGTCGATGTTCCCACAAATTGGGAACCACTAAATACTGAAATTGCAAGTAACAAGCACTTCAATAAAGGCAAAATATAATTACCCCTCTCCAGCACAGTGCCTACAACTTCTGGAGGATCCTTATTTTTGATAAAAGACTTACCTTTAACCTGTTTAATCCCTGAGTATCTGTTGCTAGTCTCTTTAAACCCTGACACAAAAACCTACTACAAAATGAGACAGTAACTGATAATACCCAGGTATGCAGACTACACCCAGATTATCTTAGATATGCCAGCAAATGACTGGTCCTGGTGACTGTCAGTGCTGTTGGACAAAACTGTTTTGATTTTATAGAGACAGTAATTCTTATTTGGCAACCAGAAGGAAAGATTCAGTTATTTCAGAAGACACGTCGACTCGGATGTTCGTATCAGCTGTCATACAGATTTAATAAGAATTCTTTTAACATCTGAAAAAAACTTGCATGTGTATTTACCTTCACCAGGAACATAAACAGCAAGAGGATCTTGTCTTATCAAAAAGACCATTTGACAGCTAATTAGCTCATTAGTCTGATAAATGTACGTGTAGCAGAACATCTATCCTAAACATATCCTTCTGGATCAAACTAGAAATAATTAACACATTTTTGCATGTTGAACTAATTGTATCATCACTTTTTTAATTACGCAGTCACACTTTGTTCTTAGTCTATACTAGGTTACAATAAATAATTCATGCTCTACTAATCCATGTCTGGTTTGTTACCTATAGTGCAATACAGCAATGGAGGTCTGGAGTACATGGGCTATTTCTGTCCATGTCCTAACTCAAAGCCTTTCTTTAAATTAGTAGAGCGGACAGCTAGATTAAAGATGAGATTAGGACAAGATGAACAAAGACTTAAAACCTGTCTCTATTGTTTTCCTGTCCTCAGAAGGTTACATAGATGTTGACACGATGGTGAAAAGCAGAGCTGTTAGAGACAAGTCAGAGTTAGGTGAGGGGTAGTTTTTTTTTTTCTCCCTTTGCTATTGCTGTTTAATTTACAAATCAGTACTTTTCCTTCATATAATTTAGCTTTGTTACCGCTTGGACAAAAGAACAAAGAACGAAATGTTAATAAAATCCATCTGTTTTCAACTCGCATTTCCTGATTATAGTTACATTGGCAGCAATGAAAGCAACCCAAGTGTACGTTGCCTGAGTAATTTGTTCCAGCTACTCCTAGTCGCTTGACATTATAATGAAGCTGGTCTTTTGGTCACGACATTTTCATTTTGTACTATGCAACAGATTACAAAAACAGAGAGGTAACACTTCATCCAGACAGTATTAATGAGGAATTATTCTTAACCTGTTATTTTTCTGTGAAGGATTTTGCCATATATGTGCATGTATTTGTGTAAGTGTGCAGACTATTTATAGCTTGCTCTGCAGCACCTGCATGCATGTCATGTGATCAAACTCAAGCGGTTAATAAGCTCATGTAGAACACCTTGTGATCCTGGCTTCTTCTGTCATGTATGGTCCTTACTGACAGCCTGACAGCCTATTTATGTCTGTAGAATGAGAAGGTCTGTAAGATGGTGTGTTCACTGAACTGTTCATTTTCATTAACTTTTTTTTCACTTTGTTTTTTATCGTTTACCTGCAATAAATACATAAATTTGGCATGTGACAAGCCCGTTTTTTGTTTCGCCAGCAATGTGACCAGTTTTTTTCAGATATGTTACATCCAGTTCCTCCTAGGCTAGATGAGCTATGTAACTTCTAACTTCCTAAAGATATCAGGCACAGTGCTCCAGTGCACATTCAAGAAAACAAAAAGATAATGTCATCAGCCTTGTAGTCATTTGATATTCTGTGAATGTCACAACAAAAAGAGGTGACAAGACAGTCCCCTGTGATACTCCACTGCCCTGCTTCAACATGACTAAAGCGGTTTTTAATCAAACGTTTTAAATGGATGTTTTAATTGTAATTCAAATAAGGTTTCATAGGTTATGCAGACTGAAACGTCAAAAAGTTACAATCTCACTATCAGTGTCAGCTCTGTGTTTCCTGTTTGGGACTTTTGTTTTGTACTGTTTCCTGTGTCCTTGTAGTTAGTGTTCTGTAGCTTTATGTTTTCATTTACTTGCGTTGCTTTCACCCGTGTCTTGTTGGTTCCTTTGTGTGCTTTGTTCCTTGTTTTCCACCACCTTTTCTCATTTTGTGTATGTGTGCTGCTGAGTCAACGAGGTAATGAGCCACAATACCCAGCTGGTTACCTCCTGTGCCCTCGTCTCCATTATCTGTGTTTCTTTAAGACCTCATTGAGAAGCCTTTTGTTCTAGTTTGCCTTTCAAAGTTATTTTGTTTTATTCTCTTTTGTTATAATAAAATCCGCTTTTGTCCGCAAACTTGGCTCCAGCTAAGATATTTCTACCCAACGTGTGACACTGACAAGCTTTAAACTAAGTGCTTTCATTTAAAGTAATTAGGTGATCTTATAACAGTCAGTGTTGCTTTGATCAAATGGTGGACTGTACAAACTGAAAAATATATTTTTAGGGCAGGTAAACATGGAGAACATAGCATCACCCACATGTCTTTTTTGGCACCACATCAAAGCCTTCGGATTTGGGCGTTTGGATGCATTTGCTATTCAAGAGGGTGGACTTATTTTAAGAGTATGAAGTTGTGAGAGCTGATATAGCATACCTTGGTGTGAATGTGAGATTTTGACATTTATTTAGGGTGTAATTAGTTATCCCCCCTGCTAACGATAATGACAGAGGCAAATTCAACAAGACGTGAGACAAAATTAGAACTATAACGCTGAACTATAACACCCAAAACATTATCGTTACACATATGTGTGGAATTATCTCATAAGTAATGGCTAACACTCTTCCCTGCCTTTAATAAAGAGAAAAATGGGAGATTTAGTTTTAAAAATGGAACATGGTCCACCTTGTTTAACCACCAGTCAGTGGTGAAATGAAAATCTGGGCCATCTGACAAATAAATCATTGAAGATAGAGTAAAATATTTGTTTTTGTTTTGTTTTTGTTTTTTTTTTTAAATACAAAACCCTCATTTTACTTTTAGGGCCTTAATGATGACACCCTCATGCAGACAAAAGAAATAATCTACCACTATTATATTATTACTTTAAATTAATCACAGGGCCACATCTTGTTTTAAATTTGTTATGCGAGTAGCTCACAGCAAAACACTGAAAGCAATTGTATTCAAATGACATATTAGTCTTGTTAGATCTGTTTGGCCGGAACACTTCAATAACATAACAATACTAATGCACAGGTGAGATGCAAGATGACAGGAAAATTGGTATAATGTGGAGCTTAAAATATTACACTTTCATTACTGTGGCAGGTGTGATGACCTAGCATCTGCTATTGTTTCAAAAGCTTTAAAACTACTTTATCATCTAAACAGAGGCACACCTGAGGCCACTGGTTTATACCTGTTATCGACATGTCTTTCTACAACGTTGTATTGGGGTGGCAGTAGCAACACCTCCTCACCAGCAGTGGGAACATCAGACTTTGGTAAAGCATAGTGTTGCCGTTTACTGGCCAGATCTAAATTAGGGGTGGCATTTTAATTTAATATTTTGTATGTTTCAAATGTATGTAACCTGACTACAGGACTGGTCTAACTTTATTTATACCAGCAGAGGTGAGAGAAAACAAAAAAACCTGAAAGATGCTATAAAGCTCTACACAGTTAGGCAATGAAAATAGGTTGATAATTCACAGTGATTTTATTGCTGCCAGCAACACCTTTCACAGTACACTTAGTTTGTACTATAGTCATTTTCTGTTTCAAATAGTATTTGCAAAAGTTTGATTGTATTGTATAATTTGTCCTGTTTTTAAAAAATATTCATAGAAAGTAATCCCACTGTAGTGTACTATTGCAGGCCATCATACACAGTATGCAAACATTGACTCAGTGTCACAATATTAGCAGGTTTCATTTTCCACCATGACCTCCTATGATAAAAAATTAGATGATTTTACCCAAGGTGTTTCATCATTATGTTTATTTCATTTATATCATAGTGAAATGTGAGAATACCATATTCTGCTAATAAACCCCACCAAAAATTCTAAGAACCTATACAAAGCTCTTTCATCTGATCCGTTACTAGAAATAGCTCCAAAGACAGGGATGCCAGCAGAAGTTCCTTGTTTTGTTCAATGACATTCCCTAAACAAAAGCTGAAAAAGAACCCTGTCTTCTTTTAGGGGGGAGACAAAAAATGAGGATATCTTCCAAGAGGTGCCAGAGGGATCTGTCTCTCTTTCCTTTCCATTTCCCTCCTGCAGAAAACAACGGTGCTGTCAACAGCTAGTGCCGTGAGCACTGCAGGCCAAATGGAGGAGGAAGCAGCACTTAATGTAAGGGAATGGATTAGAGAGGCTGATTATGCCTTGGAGGTGAGAGCAGAACAAAGTCAAAGAAAGGAAAAGCTGGCGCGCACAAGAGTGAATTTGTCTGAATATGAGCGTGCATGGATTTCCAGTAGGTCTGTGAGCTTTATGTATGCATGTGTTTAGGTTGTGTTTTGTTTGTGTGTGTAAGGGTGTGTGTGTGGGTGTGTGTGTGTGTGTGTGTGTGCGTGTGTGTGTGTGTGTGTGTGCGTGTGTGTGTGTATGTGTGTCATAGTCGAGGCTTCTGAATGTTTTACACTGGTGAGTTTGTTACTCATTCATACATATCTTATAAACTTGCTCATCTGTCAGTTTTTGTGTATGTGGATGTATTCACAAAGAGTATAACTCATGAACTGTAAGTGAGTACACTGCATGTTTTTCTGACCATGTACATTTGCTTTGCAAGCCTGTTTGTACATGATGCAAGTGTGTGTGTGTGTGTGTGTGTGTGTGTGTGTGTGTGTGTGTGTGAGTGAAAAAGCTTACATTCTCTCCTTGCAGTGTAACCTTTTCTCTGTGTTGTGAAAAACTGAAAAGGCAGACATATTCCTCCGGAGAGGCTTCTGTGTACAGACTTGCCCCAGGTCTTAGCATGAAACAGAATCATGCAAGTGAACAGAATCATGCAAACCACACAATGTGCTTTGCATTGCTATGTGTCACTGAGAATGGTGCCTTTTCACACACACATCAGTTTCTATGGATGTTTTTCTTTATTATTTTAGTTTTTTCAGTTTGAATTTTACTGTTATTTGTACATTTTTTCAAAAAAAATCTTACCTGATATTTCCCATTTTGCATTGCAGTACATTGTACACTGAAAACTTTTTTTGGTACCAATTTTTAAAAAGTAAATAAGTCTTATTTTTACATAGTAGTTTGTGATCTAATAAGCATCTCTTAATAGTCACTGCTTTTATCAATTCATGGCCTAATACAAGACCAAACCACACAGAATTCAATCAGCATCTGAACATTAATATCATTTTGACTGAACCTGAAAGGTTTTCCAAATGCATTAATTGCAGATGAGAATGACTGGATTCAATATATATTGTGTCTATTAAATTGGCAAATCAGTTTGTAGCTTGTGAACAAAAAGACTATTGTGAAAACAAGCCTCTACTGCATCTCATGCTAGTGCTGTTATGTGGTAGTGTTTCTTACAACCACCGAAATATTATGTTACCCCTTAACCCTGTGTTCACATCATGCTGTTGCTGTCTTTGCTTTTGCTGAAGAAGATAAATGCATATGAAGTTACTTTCCTGCTGACCTTTCACTCCTCTCACATTTTGCCATCGTGAAAAACTCTGAAAACCTTAGCTCAGTTTGTGCTGCCCAAACCAAGAGCATCATGTCATAAATCAAAAACTGCATAATTCCTGCCAAATCTGCCCTAATGGCACATGATGAAAATGGTGGCTGGGAGAGGGTACAGTTTTCCTAGTGATATTCCTGTTTGGCTACAGTTTCAGTAAATCATCACATACTGATTAAGAATTCAATATAGTAATGATGTATTACTGTTAATGTTGCACGCAGCACATGATTTAAGTTCAAGGTAGTGGCTCTATGCAATACAGTCTATAACTCACGATGAAATATGTTTTTATTCTGACTTATCAATCCTTACTGAATTACTAATTTCCTAATTTCCCTTGGCTTTAGTTTAGCTGCACTAATGAGCTTATCACTACCAGCTACATACACAACATATAGCTTGTACATACAGTGGAGCACACCATATAAGCTCCCTGCTATCAGCATATCACACCAGCACCATCATTTGATGTACAGAGAGCTTGAGAGCATCATATTTACATTAAATAATAGATGCCAAGAATGAATTACTGGAATATGCCTGGCTGCCACTGACATGCCTAAACGGTGCCTGAGGGGGCCATGTCATTACGATGTGCGCTCTAAATACATTTGTAATCCAAGCACCGCAATTTGAGATATCTCATTACATGTTACAGCACAAATTACAATACTGTATGTGTCTTCAACGATAAAGAGAAGTGTTCCTGGAAATGAAATGGAATGAGCTATGTGCTATGTGGTTTACAGACCAATCTCAAAATTAAACCAACATCTAAATTGTTAAAGGCATCGAGTTCAATGTAGATATTTATGTTATGATGGAAACATGACATCAACCCATTCCTTTAGGGATGTTTACCTACTGTCTTCCTTTTACCTTCCCTTGCTGGTTCATTGCAGCCACTTGCAAACCTATGTAAAGACGTGTGTGAAACAACTGGTAGGACTGTGGTGGTTAAGGCATTGGCTAAAGAGAATGAAGCCAGTAGAAAAAGTGAAAAGAAGTTTTAGAAATATGTGAATCTTGCTGCAATTTGTACTAGCAAATTTCACCATAAAATTTATTCCAGGATCTGACAGATTAGGAAATAATTATATTTTTACACTTCCTATGGCTGAAGCCAGTACACAGTACAGTTAAATTAGAAGCAAACCTTTTATTCATGCCAGTACTGTGGTTTTAAAGGTTGTGCTGTTAATGTCAAGTCATGCAGTATGTCAGTTCTACTGATTCAAATTCCAACCTGGCAAAATATATAAATACAACTACAACGGCCTGAAACAAGCACTGACCAAAGCTTACATTGTTGAGAAGGTGGAAATGTATACTCTTACATTTTTGATTCAGTAAAAATATTTTAACTGAACAAGATATTAAGGTATACCGGATTTAATATTTTTGGTATCCATAGAGACCAGACACCACCTCTAGCATGCCTATATTGCTTTATCAAAACTCATATTGTTTGCACAAGATACTGTAATGAGTTTTATTTATACACTGACATGATGATGTTATTTTTTTTCTGACTTTTCATTAAAAAACATGGACTGTAGTGACTGGAATGAAAATGATTTCATTGCCAAATCAGTGGTATGTGTTAACTTCAGTATGTCTGCATAATAAAGCTTACACAGCGTAATGGGAAAATAAAAGCAAATGTAACCGCAAGCGGCGATAAGCGGCCCTCGCCTTGAGCGCACCGCGTCCCCCAGAGAACCGCCTCCCCGAACGAACCGCCTCCCCAAGCGCCTCCCCCTGAGCGGACCACCCCTCTGAGGGCAAAAATTGCTCTTTGGTAAGCTTTGTCACCTTTAATAATTAAATGAAAACAAGCAAACAAACAAAAAACTCACATTTAAAGTCAGATATTAGAGAATATTTTCTTACAGAAGATGAGGCCACCACCAAATTTGATTGAATGTAATCCTCTCAATTCTTGTGGTACTGTTTGAGTTTGTAGGAAGCAAATCCCAGGTATAGATTGATCATTTACAGAAGGATTGTTAGGTCCTCTATTATGGGCATATCACTGCACTTCTGCTTTAGTGCGTAAACCCATGTAAAACAAACTTTGAATTTAACATGCATGGATTTAACATTTAAACAGATGCATTTAATCCAGATATCTAAAGTATGTGTGTGTGTTTCTCACATTGGCAGTCTATCATGTGTCATGAGTTACACTTGTGGCTTAAACTATACACTACTTGTGTCATGTTTCTCCTCTCTTTCTCCCCCTCTCCCCCTCTGTCTTCCTCTGTGTGTACTCCTGTGTACATTCTTCATTTGCATAACTTACAATCTCAGGTTTAGTAACAATGCACCTCTCCTTTATTCATTTTTCATATACTCATTCCTTACTTTAATGATGGAGGTGAGAAAGGCTATGTGTGTTTGTGCATGTATGTGTGGGTGACAGTGGTAGTGGGGTGCTTAGGGGGTGCCTGAGGCGAGACAGAATGTAAGCACAGCATGGGTAATGAAATAATGAATGAAATATAAAAGGACGAGGCAGGCCGTGCTCTCTCTATCTGGGGGCCGACAGGTGTTTGCCAGAGTGCTTGTGCAGAATCCATTAGAGGGCTGTCAAAGGAAGGCTGCTGAGAAGTGAGGGTGCTGTAATTACAAGCAGTTTGCACCGAGACAATGCTTCACCCCCTACTCACGTGTCACTAGAAAGAAATACAAAGGGGTGGTTGTGTGGTCTGTCAGCTGTCTTTCTGTCATAGGTTTCTTTTAACCAATGCAAAGTGCATTTTTATTGAACATAGATGTGAGGAATGGTGCATGGACTTACTGTAACAGTGGCCTATACAATATTATAGTCTTGATCAACCCCAATCAATTTTCCTGTATGTTGGTCCCTAAATGCTGCCAAACCCGTGGTGACTGACACGTAATACTGTGCCTGAACACATCCTGTGTAGACACAGACGGACGACTGAAGCTGCTGCTGCTTTGCTAATGTGGTGTTCACACTGTTCCTCCTATGTAGACATAGTGATAAAAGGTTCTTGGTCCACTGAAATAGTTACTCAAGTAGAATCACCTTTTAAGATCCCACCATGTGATCATTGTCTACTGTATCAGGACCCTGGTTGTAATCAACTGTTCAAATTGTTCATTTTCCTTGCCCAAGAACATCTCAGGTGGTAAGAAAATGATGAGAGAAAATGCAGCAGCTATTTAGCACTGCATGCATAAATCAACTTTGTGATGTTCCCCCATACATCTCACTCCCCCTCCACTATCTTTGTGCATATCCATCAAGTTAGCAACATCATTAGCGAAGCCTCTTTCTAACATAGTTTCTTCATGCTGTCCATTCTTGTCAATCCCTTTTTGGTTTCAAAGCACTTGTTGGCTATGTAACGATCCATCAAAATACAACTTCTGTTTTTCTGCACTAAACTGCTAAGGTTGTACTTCATTTAGGTCAACTAAGATATGCAGGGTATCTCACTGATATGGCAACAGCAAGGTTCCTGTTTTCTCATGGTGCAGACAGATGAGAAGTCATGAATTTATATGAGTTTCAACAGCAATGAAGCACCGTAGAACAAGCCCAGTGCCAGGTTTACCAGAGTAGGGCCTGACACAGTAATATTATGGGTTCATCCAAACCTAGTGGGGTGTAAAATAGACTGTGGTGATGGCCCAAACATACTCAGTTGCAACCCTTGTGTCTCCACCAGGCTCTGAAATCATATTCAGGAATAACAATAGGTTCAGGAGCTCCACAGAAAGTCATAGCAACCTGAGACACAAGGTTTGCCTAAAATGGTTTGTATTGCATAACAATTTGTAGTGCACTCAAAGGACAGTTTCAAAGCAATATAATAAACAAACCACTTAAGTTATCATGGATATACAATTTATGAGAATGCAATAAGAATACATTAAGTGAAGGGTTTTTAAGTCAAAAGTCCATTAGTGGATTGAATGATGTTTCCAAAAGATCTCCCATGTTGTTACATCTGTATGACTAATTTGTAAAATAAAAGGATGGCAATCACAGTATTATTCTGTATTCCATCAACCCTGCAACCACTGTGTAGGTGGCTTCTGAGAGGGCTTACATTTCACCATGACAAAAATAAAAAATCTGATCAAGGCATATGAGAGGGATTTAAAATGTTTTACTAGCATTTCACCTGCTTGCATCATAAACACCACAAATGTCAACAACTGCACTTGGAACCAAAGTAGGTTGGAAAATCATTGACTGTAGACTTGAAAATAATTAACTCTTAAGTCAGAGTTACACACATTGCAAGTAGTTCTGCAACAGTCAATGTATATCAAAGGACTCCCTCCTATTTAAATAAATATTGTAAAAGCTAAATTCCCTTTTATTTTACTATCCAAACATAAAGCCTGAGCCTAACTCAAAATTTGCTATGGAATCTATTGGCCAACCAGAAAAATGCAAACAGATACAGTGTATCAGGTAGTTTGTTCTATGTGGAGTTGGGCTATTTCTGCTCTTTATCTGAAGAAGGAGAAGCAACTGATGTCTTCTTCTTTTCCTTTCGGCTGCTCCCTTCAGGGGTCGCCACAGCAAATTATCTGCCCCCATTTAACCCTGTCCTCTATTTCCTCCTCACTCACACCAACTATCCTCATGTCCTCCTTCACTACATCCAAGAACCTCCTCTTTGGTCTTCCTCTAGGCCTCCTTCCTGGCAGCTCTACCCTCAGCATCCTTTTACCAATATATTCACTGTCCCTCCTCTGAACATGTCCAAACCATCTCAATCTGGCTTCCCTGGCTTTTTCTCCAAAACATCTAACATGAGCTGTCCCTCTGATGTACTCATTCCTGATCCTATCCATCCTCTGCACTCCCAGAGAGAACCTCAACATCTTCAGTTCTGCTACCTCCAGCTCTGTCTCCTGTCTTTTTCTCAGTGCCACTGTCTCTAAACCAGACAACATTGCTGGTCTCACCACTCTCTTGTCCACCTTTCCTTTCATTCTTGTTAACACTCTTTTGTCACACATCACACCTGACACTTTCTGCCACCCTTTCCAACCTGCTTGCACACATCTCTTCACTTCTTTTCCATACTCTCCATTGCTCTGGACTGTTGACCCTAGGTTAGGTACTTAAAATCTTCCACCTTCTTCACCTCTACTCCCTGTAACCTCACCGTTCTACTTGAGTCCTCTCATTTACACACATGTACTCTGTGTTACTGCAGCTAAGCTTCATTCCTCTCTTTTCCAGAGCAAACCTCCACCTCTCTAGATTTTCCTCCACCTGCTCCCTGCTCTCACTACAAATGACAATGTCATCTGCAAACATCATGGTCCACAGAGATTCCTGTCTAACCTCATCTGTTTGCCTGTCCATCACCACAGCAAACAAGAAGGGGCTCAAAGCCGATCCTTGGTGCAGTCCCACCTCCACCTTGAACTCCTCTGTCACCCCTACAGCACACCTCACCACTGTCTTACAGCTCTCATACATGTCCTGCACCACTCGAACATATTTCTCTGCTACTCCACACTTCCTCATACAAAACCACAGCTCCTCTCTCAGCACCATGTCATATGCTTTTTCTACAAAGACACAATGCAGCTCCTTCTGGCTTTTTCTGTTCTTCTCCATCAGCATTCTCAAAGCAAATATTACATACTCTACAAGATCTTGTTAAGTAGCCCAGTCAAAATCTCTACTGCCACCTCTCCTAAACACTTCCATACCTCCACAGGTATGTCGTCAGGACCAATTGCCTTTCCACTCTTCATACTCTTCAATGCCTTCCTCACTTCATCTTTACTGATCTTTGCTACTTCCTGCTCCACAACAGTCACCTCTTCTACTCTGTGCTCTCTAACATTTTCCTCATTCATCAACTCTTCAAAGTAATCCTTCCATCGTTCCATCACAATTGTGGCACGTGTCAACACACTTCCATCCCTGTCCTTGATCACCCTAAGCTGCTTCCCATTTCTGTCTCTCTGCCTCGCCAACCTGTACAAATCCACCTCTCCCTCCTCAGTGTCCAACTTCATACAAATCCATACAAATCCTCATATGCCCTTTGTTTGGCCTTTGCCACCTCTACCTTCACCTTACGTTGCAACTCCCTATACTCCTGTCTGTTCTCCTCTGTCCTCTCAATGTCCCACTTCTTCTTAGCTAATCTTTTCCTCTTGACACACTTATCTGCTTTCCTCTTTCCAGATGACACACCAAGTACCCTCCTACCTGTCTCCCTGATCACTTTAACTGTAGCTGTCCAGTCATCTGGAAGAACCTCCTGACCTCCCAGAGCCTGTTTCAGCTCCTCCCTGAAAGCCACACAACACTCTTCCTTTTTCAACTTCCACCACTTGTTCCTCTGCTCTGCCCTTATCCTTTTCATCTTCCTCACCACCAGAGTCATCCTACACAGCACCATCCTATGCTGTCTGGCTACACTATTCCCAACCACTACTTTGCAGTCACTGATCTTTTTAAGGTTGAAATGTCTGCACAAGATGTAATCAACTTGTGTACTCCTGCCTCCACTCTTATATGTCACCCTATGCTCCTCCCTTTTCTGGAAAAATGTGTTCACTACAGCCATTTCCATCCTTTTTGCGAAGTCTACCACCATCTGTCCTTCTGCATCCCTGTCCTGCATACCAAACTTACCCATCACTTCCTCGTAACCTCTGTTTCCCTCACCAACTTGTCCGTTGAAGTCTGCTCCAATCACCACTCTCTCACCACTAGGGATACCCTGAATCACCTCATCCATCTCCCTCCAGAATTTCTCCTTCTCTTCTAAATCACAACCTACCTGTGGGGCATAACCATTGACAACGTTCAACGTCACACCTTCAACTTCCAGCTTCAGACTCAGATAGGGTATCTGACACTCTCTTCACCTCCAGAACATTCCACGCAAAATCCTCTTTCAAGATTACTCCTAATCCATTCCTCTTTCCATCCACACCATGATAAAACAGCTTGAACCCTGCTCCTAATCTATAAGCCTTGCTACCTTTCCACCTGGTCTCCTGAACACACAAGCTATCCACCTTTCTTCTCTCCATCATATCAGCCAACTCTCTAGTTTTCCCTGACAAATTCCCTATATTCAAAGTCCCTACTGCAAGTCCTACACTCCTGCCCTTCCTGGTGATAAATTTATTATTATAGTTATAAAATCTTGCCTACTGCGTCATGCATCTTCCCTCAAGAATATAAATTGGACTTGGTATCACAAGCCTTCAAATCAGACGTCCTGGATCATATTTCATCCACTCTGCAAACCAGACCCTTGCAACGTCTTGTAGGCAACATTCACCTTAGCCTCCCGTATCTGATCCACTGTGCTGAAATACAGTGCTATGATAATGCTGCTTAGCTTTGAAGAAAGGATTCACTGAGGGCATTCAAGTCTCAGAGAGAGCCAGAGCAAATCCACTGACATGTCTCTAAGAGTCTCAAAGAACAGAGAGAAGTTGTTCACTTTTGAATTTATTTTTTTTTTGATTGCCCTTGTGGTCTCTGTGCTGCCATCCTGAAAGTTTGATGTATTTATAAGCACTTTCTGTATGTGGACTGCAAGCTAAGATCCTTTCTGACCTTCCAGGTTGTGTGCGTGTGGTGGCAGTGATTACGAGAACAGTAAAAAGTTTATTGCAATATGGACATTCATGTGCTTGTTCTAATATTTAACAATCACTGTTGTCAAAATATTGGGTCTAAGTTACTTTTACATCCTCCTGAACATCTCTGTTCTTCACTCTAATCCATGTCAAACAATTTGAGCTCTCCGTCGTGGCTTTTAGTGTCAGAACTAAGGTTCTTCCTGCTGGTGGATTCATACAGTTATGCTGTTAAGACAGCATCATAAAGAGTTAAATAAAATGTAAATAATGCAACAACGTACTTTTTTATAATAATTCATCTTCACTCTTTTCCTGGCTGTTTCGTTTTTCTTTCCACTTTGACCTCCCTTCTCTCCTATCTCCTCCTCTTTCACCTTTCTTTTGCTCCTGCTGAAATTTTAATGTTACTTGTGATCATACTTCTAAACTTGTCCCAGCTTTCTAAGTATGCAGCATTGGGTTTCCTCAGTGATCTCTCCCTCAGCTTACACTGACTTTACCAGAAACAAAGTAAATCAGCCTATTCTTTGCCTTCATCCACTATCATCTTGATAAAATAAATTTTGTTTTGTATGAAGCACCAAGGGAATAAGGACTGTGGAGGCATATCTAGACAGCAGTAGTTTTGCAGTGAGTGCAGTATTAGAATTAGGATTTCAATGTTTTCTATTTTAAGGTGAGATGCTTTTATAAATAGTTTCATGTTTAACTGTATGTGTAGATAGTTTCTGTTTGCAAAACCTAAAGACAACCATGGCATGAATAAATCATTCACAAATATAATACATTAGAAACACTGAGCCTGTCAAATTTATTCTCCTTCCAACACAGAAACAACCAATGGCAACAGCATATATAATAACATAGGTCTAATCCTAATTCACACATCTGTTCATAGGTTGAATATGAAAGGGTTGGCCTCTTCTGAGAAATGGAGTTTTATAAATTGTTCTAGAACTCTTTAATATAACAGTTGATCTGAACTCCGGATTGAAATCACATCAATAATAATAAAAAGAAACAAACCAAAACACGCAAGTAAAAGTGGGTAAATGTGCATTTATATTGACTGCTAGAGAATAATGTGAGAATAAACAATATAAAAATGTATGAAATGGTAAATTCTTTTATATTTTCCCGCATTCAGCCATTTTATCCATAAGACAAACATATCCTTTTGCTCTTCTTTGTATTCTTTACACCAGCTTTATATACTCCCATGCAACCTGTTTATCATCCAAGTTTATTTATATACAAGATATCATAGTTGGGCTTCTCTGATCCATAAATGCACATAACTGAGAACATATTGCTGCCTACAAAAACATAAACTTTTACAAATAGTACAGCCACCCTTACCCAGCGAGATAATACAATCATTTTCAATTCTCCATTTACCAACTGTCATTTATGTAATTTATATGCCTGTAAGATAATAAAGAGGATCACTTTCATCCCATATGAGCATTACTGATCACATTTTGCATCCTTTTCATCCTTATTCTGCTAGTTAGCATTATTCTCCCGTATATTCATGAGTGCTCAGAGTGTGACTGAGTATTATGTTTGACTTTTGGGTCATCTTGTGCTTTCTTCGCCTCACTGTATTTTAAGAAACTTGGCATGGCATAAAGAGCAGAGGAATTACTCCTCTGCAACCTGAAGAATATTATACTCAGCTCTGTGGTATCAAAATAATCAAAATATGATACTAAAACAATTGCACTCACAAAATTTCACTTGTGATGAATACTGATGACTTTCCCAAATATTCACTACCTTGCCCCTCATGGCCATTGGCATCAGACCCAGTTCAGATGAAGGCACATTGCCATTCTACTGTGATACCCACTATCTCTCAGAACTAAAGTAAACACATATTTGTTACTTTTATTTTGTAATATTTAGTAATGGTAATGGTTTTTTTATTTTAAATCACTATGGAGCAAATTCAGGCAGACACCTGAAATCATTGTCTACTCTCTAATCATATTCTGTTTAAACTGACAAGCTCTCTTTACTTGTTATTCTCCTACCAGGCTCACTAGAAGCATTGTCGCATCATCCCAACTCACATACAGCATTTATTTAATCAACTTGACCTCCAGTACCAGTATGCACCTGTCGGCTTTGTCTAGGCATTTGTTTCCCATTGGAATAGTGTGCAAACTTTTGTTAATACATTTTCCCACTCACTCTAAGCTCTGTTTCAAGTACAGTATGTCCCTACTCACTTTTCTTTATGACCATCACACACACACTCGCAGCAGATCAAGCTCATTATAGTTTTTACCCTTAGAAGTTAACACTGTGCCATGCACACATTCTGTGTTACACACACATATCCCACACATCTGCACTGACCTGCCAATTATGCATTGTGATTAGGATTCGGTGACGGGCTCTGCTGCCACTTTCAATTGGCACTAACATGGCAGTTGTGTAATAAGCTAGGTCTGCCAGGTCAGCAGTGAGACATGGGGGTCACATCAGCCATCTGATATGATGTCAGAAGTGCAGGCTCTGGGTTCAACAGGCCTCACCATAGTAGGAATCAGACTGGGCAGGATTAGAAGGTGGAAAAATATGACAAACATTACTGCAGAAAGCAGTGTATGTGTAGAACTGAGTGGCAGGTAAGAAGGTAAGATTCTATAGTTTATTTGGCAAAGTTGTGGTTGTGGGCAAAGTAAGACACTCCCATACAGTAGTTAGCAGAATTTGTGCTAGTTTTGGTGTTACTATTTAACGAAAGGTAACTTGGATTGGAGTATTATTAGTTAAATTACAGTGTTGATTAAATCAATCAAAAAATCGGATAAACACTTTTATAAAGTGTATAGTCTGCACAATAAAATCTTTATGATATCTAAAGCAATTTAACCAATCCATACCGCTTATCCTTTCAAGGTTATAGGAGAGCTAAAGCCAGCCCTAGCTGACAATGGGCAAGAATCAGAGTGCACCATGGCCAGATCACCAGTCCCTCACACGGAAATAAAACATTTGATCTATTTTACTCTTTCTGGGAGTATCACATACAGTACAGAATAACAACATTTTGACAGCAACAGTGTAGTATGAAACAAACATCATGTAATATATGGATCATTCTGCTTATTTGGTCATAAAATGCCTACAGATTTACCAACATTTGTATAGGAGATAAGGACGTTAAGATGGTAGCTTTATTATTTAGAGCAGACACGGTGACACAAGTCATAAAGTGCATTGAAAAATAAGATGAAATAATTAAAACAGAATAAATGAAACAAAAGAATACATAAAATAAAACACAAAGCAAGTAAAAGCTGTAAAACTTTGAAAGGTTACTTTACGGAACAACATTATCAAGAGGGATTTAAATAAAAATACAATATGGGAAGGGTTATCCAAATAAATAAAACAATTGAATGAAGATATTACAAAAATCACAGATAATAGTACTAAAGGTTGACAAGGGAAGGATATGAAATCATAAAGGCTATTAAAACATGAGCTATCAAGAGAGGATTAAAAAATAAGAAAAACAACAACAACAAAGGAATGGCAATAAGTCAGGAATTAAACAAAAGCTTTTATGGGTCTCTTGAATAGAAATAAATGGCAGGGAATGAACTAGCTGAAAAGCCTCAGGAATGGCTCAGCAATCATAATTCAGACCTTTGAAAACACTCAGGCCAGAAGTACAGAAGTAACATATGAGGCCAATAAAATTTATAATTGTAAATTTGAAATTAAAAAAACACAGATAACAGATAAACACCGCAATAAAAGTGTTACAGGTCTACACCTAGTTGGCATCATAGGCAATAACTACAAAGGCAAAATTTTTTCTAATGAGCCAACTTAAACAGGAGTAAATATTGCTCTCATCAAACATTAGCTGCTCGACCATCAATTATACAAAATCAAATCTGTTAATTTACACGTTCTAATAAATTAAAACAATTAGCTTTAGAATCTGGAAAAGTAGCAGTGTGTTTAAAGTGAAAAATTTTTCAGCATCTAGTGGTGACATGGCAGAATACAAGCTAATGAGTACCCCACTCTATACTGTGACCTGGTGCAAGGGACGGTACAGTGGTCATCAGGTTTAACACCTTTAACATTAAATGTGTTTCCCTGTCTATTGTGTTTGGTTTGTCCATTCTGGGCTACTGTAAAAACCTGGAAGCACAACATGACTGCCTCCATGAAAGGAGACCCGCTCCCTATTTAGATTTAAAAGGCTCATTCTGAGATTATGAAAATGCATTACACACTGATGCCAACATATTTATGAATACTATATTCCATTTCATCTAATTGATCACTCTAAATATTAGACATTGAACCTTCAAAGGACGGGGCTACAGAACAATTTGGTTGATGAAATGTTAAAAATGCATCAATGTTTCATGTGATAAATCATTCCTGTTTCAATTTCTAACTTGCATTCATGTTTTGCTGTTAATCATCTAAACTTGTGCTGAGCTGGGCATGTCCTCTAGCTCAGCCTTAAGTCTATACTGTGACTATGGCCCTGTGCTATGGGTTACAATAAAGTTGTTTGTCACAATAAAGCTGTTCTCAAACCACAAGTGTGTTTTCATCTTCATATGTGCCATTGCTAACCAGCCACTGTCGCCTAGCAACGACAACCATTTGCTGACGTGTGACGTCTTGAGGTCATTTGCATTATTTATGTGGCCTCCTTGATTTCATTTGCATACAAATAAGAATGCCCCTCTCCTAATATATGCACTTTTGTCAGAAAAGCCATGATAAACTATAATGATGTTTAGCAATTAATTTAATTGAAATGCTCACTAACCAATGCATACAATATAGACCTAGAGACAAAATTGAAAATTGTATATTAGAACAATAAACTATAGACTGAAAAATGTCAGAACTATGACCTTTTGAAGGGGAAACATAAAGGCAAAACATTATCATGTTCAACATTGCTTGGTGGTTTACCCATGAAGACACCAAACATTTGAGGTGATAACACTGAGTTGAAGAAGAGATATTCTCACCTCACAGGCAACAGTGTGTCTATTCGAGAAATAGTGCTCTAAAGAGAAAAACATGGTTACATGGCAACTGTGGGGTGTGTTGAGAGCATGCCCATATGGTGAAAAATGTGTGTATCTAAAATTAATATTTATAGATAACAAATGAAAAGTGAAAAGCCAGTAACTGTTTAAGTATTTATATGTGAGCTAGGGTAGGTGTGTTTCTGAAAATACCAGTAATGTATTTCTTATATATGTAAACTTTTGAGGGCAGCACATCAGTGCAGTGGTGCACTGTTACATTACAGCAAGAAAGTTCAGGCTTTGAATCCTTTTTGGAGCCTGGGGCATTTCTGTGTGGAGGGTATATGTTCTCGGCATTCTTGGGCATCTTCACAGAGTCCAAACACATGCAGTTTGGGGTTAGGCTAATTGGTGATTCTAAATTGCCTGTAGGTGTGAATGAGAGTGTTTGTCTGTCTCTTAGTGTCAACCCTGTGATGGTGATCTGTCCAGGGTGTACGCTGCCTGTCACCCATTGTCAGCTAGGATGGGCTCCAGCCCCCTCCATGACCCTGAATTGGACTCAGCAGTATAGCAAATGGATGGATGTAAACATTTGTGTACATATATTCATATGTAGATCTGTATAAATGATATTGTGTGCTTGTCAGAGCTGTACCTAACCAAAGCATTTGTTGTAGCTGGAGATGATTAATGATTGGTGACACAAACACAAACACTGGGAAGCACAGACAGAGTGAGACAGATGAAGACAGATAGAGGCAGAAGGAGAAGCTCAAGTTAAATAGCCCCATATCAACATTGCAGACTCCATGGATGATAGGCCTCTAAGGGCACTTCTTTTTCACCACAACCACCTCCCTAAAGGGTTGCAAGAGTTCTATTTGTATAAGGATGACAGGGAGATACATTACTGAGAGGAAAGAGAAGATATAATGCTGTTATTCCAACACTTAAAGATTTTTAATTGACATTCTAAGACCTTTCACACTTTTTCTTTTCTTATTGTCTTCCAAGTTCAAAGATCATTTATCATCTAGTTGTCCCTTGGCTTCAGGAATTTTAGGACCTTGTATTAAAAACTGAACTCCATGTTTTTTCGAATGTCTTGTCAGGTATGGACCTGAAAACAAAATTACATGTAAATCTGTTATGTAATGTGTACAACAAGAGAGCCTCTGAACTAGATATTCTGAAAAAGCCCACTTTATTATTCTGTCATAATTCTTGTTTACTTGACACTGCTGAAAGTCTGGAAATGTAGAAGTTGAGTATAGTGCATGTGTGACAGCCAGATAAGGGTAGACTGCAGCATGCAGGTTAAGAGGGTTCAGGCATCAGTACAAGCAATAGTAGTAGCAATAACGAGGAAACCTTCAGCTGATCAGCTACTGGAGAATATCCTATCAGGCCAAGCCAATAGGGAATGCGTTCCATGAAAAGTCAGGTAAATTGCCAGCACGCAGGTGCATTTAAAGGTTAATTCACTTCAGCCGAAATCTTGTTTAAACATACCACCATGCTTTATTGTGTTATGTTGCATTAGTTGTCACAGCTGTTCTGATTGACAATGCCAAATAAACCATATCTGTGTTCAAATTATATGGTTACTAAGTAAGCTATAATAAACAGCTAGATAGCAACAATGAGGTGATATAATGTAAAGCAACGCTAAACGCTAAAAAAGATATTCCAGTCTCAAAATGCAAAATGGTAATATGCTGCTACAATACAGTACATGTGAAGGAATAAATGATTAAATTAATGTGTATATTTCAATATCCATTCATTTCAATATCTACTTTGCTAATCTAATCTACACTCTATTTATTTATGATTCTGTTCACATACAGCGCTTTTAAGTGAAAGCTATGTTCATCTTCAAATGTCATCAGCCTGGCAGCTTTAACTATCACATTTTAAACAAACACAAATTCTTCTAAAAAGTCCACACGTTTCTGTCAGGAGTCATATTAACCTTAGTCCTGGCAACAAACTCTGTTAACAAAAAAGTAAACCAAGCAGTTTTTAAGGCAACAGTGTGACCGCACAAATTACAATGTTGTTATTCTTGTCAGGGCTCACATTTCAGTTACACCTACCCACCGTATGTTGTGAATTATGTATTGAAACATTTAAAAAAAAAAAAAAAGGTGTACAATAACGATTTATATATAATTATCTGTTACCTGGATACCTTTAATGATGAGTAGCAAGCACAGGTTTATCACTAGGTTATCAAGTAGGCACCTCCCATCACAGATGTTTCACCGATTCAGACACCAAACACCTCCAGAGGGCTCTACTGTGACCTGGTGTCCCAAAGTGAATTATTATGTGTTGTAATGTATTCCATCTGACAACTGCTGCTGTATCTGTACTCTTACAATTTTTCCATTAACTTTTAATTACCATACCAGCTAAAGGGGATCCATTTAATTTTCAATTTCTCAAAATTTCATCTGTTATTAAAACCCATGAATAATAGCACATTGGCCTTCATCATTACTTGTCAGACCCATGAATACAGTATGTACTGGGATTTGTTAGAGAAGGTTGAAAAGTTCTATAAAATGAGTTCAATAAAGAAATAATACACCACAATTGATCAAACGCGTATAATAATGAAAGATATATTTAATACCTTGAAATGTAGTTCATTGCACAAATTACCACACTCGTTACATACGAGTCCTCCAATCATGTAACTGCAGAATACTAACAGTGCACAGCCATGCTAGTGGCTTTGTGAGGTTGTACTTACGCTTATGCTTTGAGCCTAATGTTAACATTACTGTACTAATATGCACTGATGCTTAGCAGTTAACAGGTAAAATAAATGAAATATGAAATATGTTCACCATCTGATTTTAGTGTGCTAGCATGCTAACATGCCAAATCCATGAAAAAATACTATTTTTACATTTAAAAAAATATATTAAGGAAATGATGATGAACTAAATGCTACATACAAGCTCAACACTGAAGTCAGTCCTTATCTGTTGAGCTTATTTCCTCTTCTAATGTTACTCTTATGCCCTGAAAGTGATGTTCTCTAGTTGTGACAAGGTAGTGTTATTGTTGGAGGTGATGCACCTCATCAAGGTTAAGTCAGATCTTATCACAGCGCTGGTGTGTGAGGGATGCTGTTTTTGCAGGCAGCTGTAGTGGAGCGAAAGTGCTAGGCAAAAGTTAGCTGTTAATATACTCGTGGTCTGACTCATTGCCTGATTCACAGCCTTCTATGCTGAGCTTGTACGTGTACATAAACCTTCTCTGCATAATGCTAAACCAGGTCAGGATGGCTCTAAGGTGGTTTAGTGGAGCATGACAACAGGTACATTGTTTTTTTCTCAGTGTTGAGACATGTTTGGGTAATGTAAAGCAATTTGGAAAAAACTACAAATTGTATGTAGTTTATAATTTTCTAAAATATCATTTTTGTTTATCACATTATCATTAAGTGTTGGTATGACCATATTCTTTAACACTGACATCAACAAAAAAATGGTCTTTAATAATACTTCAATAAAATAAGATAATAATAAAAGTTGATCGATAAGTGGCATACACCTACTGTTAAACATAATTTTAACTACATGAGCATCTGACATTATGTACTGACTGAAATGCAAAAGACTATTATCTTGTTAAATTGACTGATCAGGCTTACTGTGATTGCCATGGTAACAAAGAATCTATCCTCAAAAGCTATATTTGCATTTCTGCTTTATCTCGCTAACATGCCCGATACATACAAACACACGTGTTCTCTTTATTCTTCATGCCATAAAATCTTTTTTAAAACCTTTATATCATGTTACTGTCCCTCACTTTAATGTGGTTTAAAAAGTTCAAATTTAGCTCCCAAATTGTGCATTTGTTGCATTTCTTCCATATAGGATCATTGTTTACCTCAGTTGTCCTATCAAATAAACAAATAGCTGAACTCAAGCAAGTTGCATGCATTTAATCTGTTTTGTCAAATGTCAAGTACTAACTGAAGTGCAGTAATGCTCTGCGGGGAACATGGGATTGCTTTTTTTCCCCCAATCTTGTAGTCCCAGAAAAGGTCTGACCATTACCACCTCTTGTAAAAGCGCAATCTCGGTCCAACACACAAATCTTTCTGCCCTATCTTGTAAGAAAATAGGAAACATGAAACTGTTGAATAGAATGGCTTTTGCTTGAGGCAGTAGTGACTAAAGGTTGACTTTAAAAAAGGTATATAAATAGAAACATATAAATAAATGACATGAGATAGAGAAATTGGGTGAAGGTCATGTTAAATACAAATAACAAAACCTAAGAAATCCCAAACCCTGTCTTCCACACTGCTACCATCCCCTCCAATGGAGTGTGTGTGTGAGTATGGCTGTGTGTAACTCTACTATAGACCTATTTGTGCACTCATAAATCTATTTGTGTCCATGCGTGACTGTAAAAAAGAGAATGGTACAAATATGAAGACAAAAATATGACCAGAAGATCATAACAGCATTTTTCAAAACCTACCCAACTGGCAGACAGGACCAAATACAGGAGCCATTGTGAGTGCAGATTGCTCATTCACATTATGTTCCACTTGTTAGTATATTATGGATCCTAACAAGCCCACCCAGAACTATTTAAATCGTGTTATACTCTAAATAGCTTCTAAACTGCTGAGGTGACAAGCCACCTCTGTGAAGATCTTGTATTTACACAGATATCATCATCTTTGTTTTTGGGGTATTTTCCAAGGGATGTTCACACCTTCACCCACCTGAGTGTACTGTCAGGCTGTTGCTATAGATATCCACACAGAGCACAGCAAGAGAGAGAAGGCAATGGTGAGGAAAAAGTGTGAAGAAGAAGCAAATGAAGAGGAGGAGATGCAGCAGAAAAGAGACCAAGTCAGGATGCACAGGGAGCTTAGAGTGAAACAGTGAGGACACCGAATGGGGAACATTAATCCGGGTGGTAGTGAGTTTATCAAGAGTGAGAGAATGTGTGAGAAGTAGAAAGAAAAGATGACAGGGGAAGAGCAGGAGAATGAGCTCTCTACCTGTCAGTGCATCAAAGCCTTGTCATGTCATATACTCACCCGCTCACACACCCACACATCCCCTCAATGCCTCAACCTAATGAGCCAAGTGCCTCTCAATGGCTCCTGTATACACCAGCACCTCACACAGCCATTATAAGTCTGTGTTATAGACAATTTATCGCCCTGCACAGCAGTGCTTCTATTTCCATTCTCTGTTGTCTCGACCTGCACCCTTCATACTGTCATGTTACCTACTCACTAAGTTTCTCCATTCGTGTTGGTGAAATCTGTACATATGCCACAGTATAGTCTGTGGCACATAAGTGAAAACACATGGGTAAATGTGTAGCTTTGATGGGAGCTGATATCTTAAAGTTATTAAGACCAATCTACTCAGAACCATTTCGGAAGTATTTTTCATATTTGTTTTACTGAACAAATACACCTGTAAAAACACGTCACTCCAACACCATGTCTATGCTGCATGTGTGTGGGACTTTCCACATATGTGGTAACTTTCCAGCGTTACCTACAACAATAGTCATATCAGTCAACACAGTTTGGCTGGCTGCTGTCCTTTCAGCACCAACAGCTCCATTCACTGCTAAAAGGATATTAGAAAAATGTGTTATGTAAATTTACAACCAAAGATTTATACATATTATTGTATGTGTAACATTTTTTGCAGTATCTTAAAATTACACCTCAGCTGTAATGAATCAATAAGATTATATAACATAATATTATTAATCTTAATAATAAGTTTCGATGAGGGTAAAATTTATCTAGGAAAGGTTTGAAGTATTTATGGTATATACGCAGTGTGGAGTATGCATCTGTGCAACTTTAGTGCTTCCTATGTTGCCATGTAGCACTACCTACTGCAGCACTGTATTAACAATATTTCAGTTCTACCTACTAAAATAGCTAAATAGTGGAAGCTTATTTGTTGATGACTAGGATTTCAAGAAAGCTCTAATGGTCCCCTCACTGTAGTTACTAGGATGATTGCTTGCTCGTCTTTTATTTAACTTCACTTCACAAAAGCAGTTATCAAATGAATTATTTTTGCGGACAAGTAAGTGCAATTGGCAAGAATACATTCAGTCAGTTTATTCTATAGAACATTTTCCAAGTCCTTGCAAATATTGTAAGGACTGGGTGAATTAAAAATTCTTAGATGGACTCATTATAGCAAATTTCACTGATCTATTCAAATGTATAATAATGGCAGCTAGCACTGAGATGTTTATTTTAATTTAAAAAAAATCAGTGTCAGGTTGAAAGAATGGTTCCTTGTGTAACGACTACATGGTGGTTGTAAGTGTTGCTTTTGGAGTGAATTCTAAGGTAGAGCCATTCTCTTCCTACTAAATGTCACAACATCAAAACCCTCTAGCCCTGATAGCCTGCATATCATGCTGTAGCCATTGAACTATACGCCTAAGATCCTTCAACTGTTGATACGGTTGTTGTTGCTGTGTGGAAGGGCTTTATTTTGATTGTCATGGTAACAAAGAATCTGTCCTCAAAAGTCATATCTGCATTACTACCCTACATCCAACAAATTAGTGTTCTCTCCATTCTACTATTAGACTTTAAGAGCCAGTAAAACATTTAATTCAACATCTAATCTTATGTTACTGTCACTTCAGAATTTTTTGACAATATGTAGTTCAGAATGACCCATAATTCATACCTGCTTGCTTCACTATAGTGAATTCTTCCAATATCCAAAAAATACTGGAAATATCCTATTACCTTTTTTGCCATTAAAGGAGGTAAAATATTGACTACTCAATCTAATGCAGGGAGCTGTGAAACTGTCTGCTGTTCCACATCTCTAAATAAAGACACTACAATTGTGCAGAAATGAATGAATAGTGGTGATCAGAGTAAAATTTTACAATTACGTGTAGTGCTGGAAAATGTAAAAACAGCTGTTTGACATTGTTTTGATCTCAGAATATATCCTGGAATCTAAGTGGATGTAGATAATGGATGAACAGAAGGTAAACTCTAGGAGATACTATCACTACAAGGTAAAACTAGAGTTGGATTTGGACTTAGTCTGACAGGTATATAAAATATTAAAATCACATTGCACTCTCTTGAAATTATGAGCTAGAAGATTTTGATCTATATATGATAGCATCATCTGCAAGTCTTTTATTTTGACACAAAAAAAATGATGGTAGATCATTTATAAAAGTAAAAAAAAAAAGTATGCCTAAAGTAGAACCTTGGGGCACACCATCTTGCTCAGTTAGCAGGTCATGTTTCCAATTGTGAAGACATGAATTAAACCACAGCAATACTTTGTGAGAAAGGTCAACAGCATCAAGCTTATTTAAAAGATGACAGACCCACAAGGTCAAAAGCTTGAGTGAGACAAATAAGTGATTGAAAAAGGTATAATTCACATAACTGTTATTTTTGCAGCTCTATTTTCCACATTTCAACTTACTCTCAATGGTCAATCTCTTATTTCTACTAATCATGATTATCACATTCACATTTGCTACAATTATCCATGCATTAGCTATATTGCTTATTCTTGTTCGGGCTTGCAGGGCAGCTGGAGCCATAACCAGGTCAGGAAGAGGTTAGGTGCAACCTAGACAGATCACCAGATTAACAACGGGGCTGTTGCTGTGAGGCAATACTGCACCACCTGCAACTAAATCTGTAAAATTCTATATAACACTGCTTTATATTTATTTTTTTGTTTTTACACATTGATTACATAGACTTAATGCATTGCTTTACAATGATTAAAAAATATAGACTGCATATCTGTGAGTGATATTTTCTCTGTGCTGTGACCAAAAACAATCATAAATAACACAGCAGCATTTCATATATTATTATTAAAAATGGGTGTGGATGATTAAGTAGACATTTACTGTGGGGAACCTTACCTGCTTCGAAAAACCTACACTTTTAACCATATGTGCATTTTTATTACACATGCAGTAGACTGACAGTTGTGTAGAATGTAAAGTAAAAATGAAATAGAAGTGCTGCTTGGTTGTCCTTTGGCACAAAAAATTCTACTATAGTGCATTATCTTTATCCCTAATTTATTTTAAAGCTCTATCAGCATATCATGTAGACTAACACTCCTGAAACTCCATCAGTGAACAGCCCTCTAGTACTTTTCTTCAAGCCAGTGGCCCTTGATTTCCACTGCTCAGTGCACAATGACAAGACCGCAACTTCTCCTCTAATTAAACCACTAACCCAGCCTGTCTGGTTGGCGTGTGTTTCCCACACACAGGCAAACATATTAAAGAAGAAAGAAGGGCGTTGGGGAGAAGCAAGGTCAACAGAGCAGAGCAAGTTGGGAGATGTAGAAATAAGTTGATCGATGGAATAGAAGTAGGTGTTGAGAAAAGAAGGAATGAAATAGTAGGGACAGAAAGATGCTGTGAGATGATCAAAGACAATGTGTGGTCTCTATAGTTTTTAAAAGAGAGTGGGAGGACCATTTGTCTTATCTTTATTTAAACAGTAATCTGAGAAGGGGAAAGACTCAAGCAAACACAAGAGTAAATGTGGGGTACAAAGTGAATATCAGTCTGTAATTTAATACTTATGACTTGATCCAGGTAACACACACTATCAAGTATCCATGGCAATCACAGCCCTTTTCAAAGTATGAGTAACACTGAATTCACTCAGGTAGTTGGTCATCTGACTTGCTAAACAAGTTCATGGCTGCCTAACATTAAATTCACCTATATTCCCCTTACGGTGAGGTCAGATGTTAGCCATTGTGTACTATAGATGATTAAGGATAATAATAATCCACTGCTCTAGCACCCTGAGTTGCCAATCTCAGGGCGCTACTACTCATTTTCTTACTATGTTGTACAGTCTGATTTTTTAAAAATATTTCTCCTGCTTATGTATATTTAGGTGGGAGGGTTTGTGATAGCTGTGCTTTGAGATTGACAAGTTAACTGACCCAAGACACAATACAAATGAGAAAATTCTGCTCCACTCATTCTGCGATTAACTGAGAAAGATTTATGTTAGAAATCAATGTAAGATGTGTGCCCTTTGTCATGGTTAATGCTGTAACCCTGAAAAAAGCTTCTGCAGCTGAGACACATTGGCTTGTCTCTGCTATGTAGTACCTTGCTTTTTTTTCATTGCTTTGGTTCATCCACCTTGAAGACACGGCAAGTATACAATAAATGCTTTGCCTAGAGAAAAATATGTTATCTGTTCTAGTGATTAGTCTCTATAATAATGTCATCTCTTTAAATAGCACCAGTGAAGGAAGATTTTAACAAAACTAAAATTTTACAATATGCAAGTTTTTGTCTTTTACCACACAGATGACACATGTAGATGGATCACAACATAGAACACAGCAAAATCATACTTTTACACTATGACAATAATACTGTGACAACAAGCTCACTTACAAAATCCTAAATGCTTATTTTGACTTTTGCCTCACAATGCTTGAGGCCCCTTTACTGACCTGAGCACACATTATCAAGGGAGTGGCCATCTATTTGAAGTAAGGGCAAAAGACTGCAGGCAAAGCACAATCAAATTATCAGTCCAGGGGACTTAAATGATTTTGTTTGCCTTAAAGGTCATACATGGTCCTTCCAGCTCTGTGGGTATAGAATGGCTTCAGCACTTCCAAGGTTAGGAGCCTGAACCTCACTCAGGCCACAAATGGTGAAATTGTTGCCTCTTTCTGATCTAAATTTTTGCAGTCTCACCTCTTTGTTCCACCACTCTATGACACAGAAATCAATTGAGGTCTTCTATCTTTAAAGGACTTACCATACTTTTTCAGATTTTTAACCTATTTTCCCTTTTTATCATTGTCAAAATTTTACCTTATGTGAATTCAATATGACAATCACTGTGCTTTAAATAGGTAATCAATCACTTTGAAGAGAGAGGTTTTGCCTTTCTTTAAGTGTTTTGAAAAGACAGACAATAATGTAAAGTAGCTGTGTGGATGGTAAAATGTAGTCATCACTTTGAGGGCCTGACTGTGATATGCAGCAGTGGGCTGACAGACCATAAGTATAGTCCTTTAATGATGCTCAAGATACTCAAGTACAATAAAACAGAGTTCATTTCAGAAAGTCTAACTCATGTGTTTCTTTATATTTGTTTGATATCATTCTACTGTCAATTATATCCCCATATTCATTGCCACTTGCTGAACATTCCCCTTAAGGAACAAGTCCATGCATTAGGAAAAGCTTGAATGGCCAGTCTCCAGCAAAGGGCCACATTTCAACTTGTCTCTGTGAAAGCATCTGAGCACCAGTATATAGTGTAGGGGAAAGCAGCCGTGCCACTTTAAAGATTTGATTAAGTAAAACCTGCAGCTGAAGTTGATTGATTAAATGCCCTCGAAGTCTTTCGGTTTTTTTTTTTTTTTCATCAAGCAGCCAGCAGCAAAGTCAGTATGCAGAAAATAGTGTATAGCTGGCTCACTCATTATAGGGAATTTAAATGCATGTGAATATACTTTAAATGCTTTAAATGCCAAAAATAGACTTTCATATTTATTTAAAAACTTGAAACACACTTGTTTAATGGTTGGAAATTATAGATTTGGATCAATTACAAATATATTTTTGTTACGCATATTCCCTCAGAAATGAGAAATAAACTGAAAACTTATTTTCAGTTGTTTTACTAGTTTTCCAGTATTTTCTAAAAGTAATGCCAATAAGAAGAAACAAATTTGCCCAAAACAGATACATTGTTATAAACACTTTTGTTTGCAGTGTAGTAGCCTACACAACATGAAACGTGCAAAGAACCTCACTTATAATTGCGATAAGAAGATATGACGCTTTATCTTTAAGATGCTCCGGCTGCACTGGGGAGGAGGAGGCTGCCTTGGCTCAGTGCGCAGCCTGCATTGGTCTGTTTCATGCTGCCTTACCTCCCCTCTTATCCCGGGTAAAGCCAGGTTTACGATGCTACTGGAGGATAGCTTCAGTGAGGCGTGGGGGAACGGCATGACTTCATCACGTCAAGTGAAGCACTGCAAAAAAAAAAAAAAAAAAAAAAAAAATGTCCTTAACGACAAGTTGTCAGCCTTGTGTTCAAACTTAAACACGAATTTAAACCAAAATGTTTTCAAAAACAAAACGTCAGAATGTCGAGATGATGCATTAGAGAGTTCATTTTAATCCTAGGAACATTTTATAAAAAGATTGCAATAAAGAGTTAAAGTAACACAATCAAACAATCAATGTTAAAATATTTAATGCTACATTAAATGTATCTATTATTGTCTTTTTTTTTTATCAGTGTAAACGTTAAAATAACGTGCCATAAAGAAGAGGTGGTTGTGGGAGGGGTAGATGGAGAGAGCCTTGAGTTGAGGGGTGGCTGGAGAGGGAGGGCCGGACGCATGACATCATTCCCTCAGCTTCCCTGCGCGGACAGAGCATTGGCTTCTCCAAGTGCTCACGGCGGCTGCTGCTGAGGGAGCGACTCTTCCTGCCGTACCCAGACGCGTCCTGAGCAACCTGCGCTCTTGGGGTGGATTTTAAAAACATTATTTAACCCGGCAGAGGAACCTGTGAAAACCTCCTCACTGGACCTTCCGCAGGGACGCGCACGTTTAACACGAACCCGAGGATTATAGCTTGTTTAAAATATGAAGATGTGAGGGTTTATTAAGCCGAGAAGAAAGAAAGAGGAACTCCCAGGCTGACAAAAAAGGTAGGCACTCTTCCCTGTACTCTTGCCCAGCTACTTTTGTTTGCCTTTTTTTCCTCTTTTACAAGAGCTGGGAATTTAATTTATCTAAACTCCTAAACAAAAATTAGGCGTTTGGGCATATGATTTCGGAGCGCAGGAGCTGTTCGTATTTCTGCGCACAGAGACGCAGGCAAGTGCTCAAAGAGGAGCATCATTTCAGAATACTGCAAATAAGCTTGTTCGAGCAGTTCGATGGAGCGAGATCATGGATAGTCCAGGACCCATGCAGTGGGAGACCCCCGAATGTGGCACCACAAACCTGCTGCTGGTCTTGCTGTTGGTGGCAGAGCATATCTGCTCCTTGAGTGGAAAGATATTATTCGGAACAACGGTCGTAATAAGCACGGCTTCCCTTTTATTCCCTCTACTGATAGTTCATTACAATTTCATTCTCACAGGCAAAAGTGCAGCGGAAAGAAGAACGAAGACTGCCAAGAGTTTTTTTTTCTTACCTTTATATACGCTTTTTAGCTTTTGAGCATAGCGCATATTTCTGAATCATCTTTTTTTCGGGTGGAGGTGTGTATGTGCGTGTGTGTGTGTGTGTAAGAGAGAGAGAGAGAGAGAGTGTGTGTGTGTGTGTTGGTGGGGGGCTGCTCCATCTAGCAAGTGCATCTCCACAGGGGGGTGTTTCATTAACCAAGTCAACCGTGAGAAGCTTTGCATTAGAATCCATCGATATGAACATACCTGTAGATGATGACACATTTAGTCCTTCTTGTTGGGATCGACTGGAAATGTCGTTTTCGATATTTCACTCATCCGCTCCTGTCCATATGTGTGCGTGCATGCGACCCGCTGTTTGATATAATGTTAATGGTATATACATGGTGGATGTTTGAAGTACTGTGGCGTCGGTCTAGACCCTTTAGCCGGGGTTGCCTATGCGCACCCCGTTGTCAGTGGCGTGTAGAACGGAGTTGGACTGATTTCGACGTGCGCCACTCGAGCTTTGCACAGAACCACCGAGGTGGAGTCAGCACAGCAGTGACACTGACTTTTTTTTTTCTTTGTAAGTGCTGGTGATGCCTTGTTGAATGTTGAAATTTGTTGAACGCAACAGTAAACGGAAACCGTGTTGTTTCTCGTCGAGATTCGTGATGTTTTGTTATTTTATATCCAGCGAGGAACATAAAAACGCGCTGATGATCGTGGCGATTTCTAACTTTCCATTTGTGTATCACTTTGGAATAACACTGGTTTGCCGTAGGCTATTTATCTTTTTTCTTCACTCGTCTTATGATGGTTCTTGGAAATTATGCACACACTTGCTGCCACATGCTGGTTTGACATATTGTAATGATAAAGTTTTAAAAGATGTGGCGGAGCCCTTATTTGAAGTCCTTTTCGCATATCATTCCAATTCATTATAATAAAGCATCGGTTTGAAGCATTATCTTAAAGAATTCCAATTATCTGTGATTTTTTTTTTTTATTATTCGAAGCTTCACTTCTTGTTCCATGTCCTGCTTCGATCGCAATGAGCGCATCGCGCGTCTACAAAGCTCATAAAAGCCAAAGGAGAGAACAATATCTCGCCAGCGCGCGGGTTGTTAAAAGAAAATGGCTTTATTCATTTTTCTCTGTACCCGTGGTAACTTAGTTATAGCTTTTTTATGGAGCCTAGAAATGGCTTACAGGCTTGCAGTGAAATGTAATGTAATCAAATTTATGATGTTGCTGTGTATTACAATTCCCTGTTATGCTCCGTCACATGAGAAATTTGGAGTGACCCCACCACTCTCTTTCCTCCCCAACACACACGCGCGCGCACACACACGCACACACACACACACACTCACACCCAGGAGCAGACTGCTCAGGAGCCTTACAGCAAGGCAAGTGCACACCCAACTTCAAATTTTATATAGGCCTTATTCAGGCAACCAATGAATATTTTATGCATATATTTTTCAATAACAATACAAAGTTTGGCCTGAACCACACGATTTGTTGCATAAGTTGGTGTGTACAGCTTAAAACACAAAGAGACAGATTTGCATTCACTCTCTGCTTGCCTTTGTGATGTTACATCATTTTATGCACGACAGCACCCATGGGAGCTTAGGCTACCGTTTGTAATAAGAGTGTTTAAATTATAATTTTGATCCTTATTTCAGCATGGACGTGTCTGTATGTTTCAAGCCTCCTCTTGATATTAAGATGTGTTGCCACCCAATGATCACTATGACAGGAGGGAGTCACTCACTCAGTGCTGTCTTAACAGGCAGGCCTGTGGAAGGACAGCCAGACTTAATGGGCTGGACATATTTTATGAAGCATCTCCACACTCAGCCTTTGTTCATGGAGCAATCAAATACCCATGTTGGACATGGTCAGAGGCTGCACACTTTAAAAAATAATGGTGCACCATCGATTCTTCTAAGATCTGGATAAAGGAAATGAGGACTTTAAGGTTCCTCACAAGTTAAAATAAAGGATTTCTTTAAATTTAGTTTTTACACCTTTCATACCACACTGCACTCAGAAGCTTTCAAATATATTTTAAAAAAAAACTAACCCTAACCCTTTATTTTGAAGCCTATTTTATTTTTAGCGTGCACAGCATCATAGGTCACCTTTTAGAGGTGGCTCCAGGAGATTGAGATGAGCCAGCTTAGATTTTTGCTGTGTACATTTCTTAACTTTACATCAATCAACCAGCCTCTCTGTATATGAAGTGGGTGTTTAGATGGATTGCTCAAGCATCTGTTGGCTTCTCCTCCAAAAGTGCACTTCAATCACGCTTACCTGTCACCTAGAGCAGCATAAGCAGTTTGAGGTATATGAGGGGGAGGCCACTACTGTTAAAAATGCTCAACACTCATTGAAAATACAAATACTCATTGTGACAGACATGCTCCAGCTCATATGCGTAAACATATACAGTACTTGTATCACATTTATAATAAGAACTAAAAAGTTCTGTTTTGCAGTCTTATTACAAGTCACCAAGCATATGCGTGTGGCCATGTCATTAGAGAAGTCAAAATATAAATATGGGGATGGATGCCACCCACAAGGACACACATGCAAAGCAGAGGAAGCAAAAAAGATAGAGAGAAGAAAATATTTAATCATAAGCACACTTTATGGAGTGCTTTGGCCATGTGCACCGCACCAGTCTAATTACCAGGAGAGCGCTTGTTAGCTGTCACCTCCAGATAAACAGCGGACATTTTTTCTCTCTCATGTTTTTCTCCTACCTCTGGCAGAATTTGAAATTCTAAGTAGCAGAATGTCAATTTCAGAGTATCTCCTTCACATCCCACCCTCACCACCACCACTTGAGCCACATGCAAACACACAAAAATAATTTGTTTACCATATGTGTAAATGGTGAGAGTAAATAAAACCTGTGGAAGATTGACACGTATAACTAAACCACCAGTAGCTGAACCCCCAGGTTTAATTTAGAGGGACTTTGACATTTAAGAAAAGCAAAAGAGAGGTAGTGTAATGCATTTTGGTAGTCAACCTTCTGTCCAATGCTGACATGTTGGACAGTAAATCTTGTCAGGAAGCATATGGTCTTCAAGTCTGGATGTAAATGAATGCTGGAATATTCCATTGTCCTTGCATCAACAGTGGTTTATCATCTAAAATGACTCCGATATAAGCACTTTAAATGTAGTTTTGACTGCCAGAATGAGGGCAAAAATGCAGTATTCACAAATTTTCTGAGCTGGCTTGATCCCACAGTAGAGTTCAGACACTTTAATGGCTGTGATGCATATATATTGCCCTGGTACACACCAAGATAACACGAATAGAGAAGCTGGGTTTTACTGTACAGGTACATCCAAAAATGTCAGGAAGCCAAGGATCTGAATGAATGATGTCTTTGATCTGTATTACAGCTATACCCATTGTATAAAGTCTTGCTGTCTATTGCGTGCTGTTGCACCTTGGTGCCAAAAGGGAATAGCGAAAGTAACGTTCCTAGCAGTTACACTGAATGGTTTGGTGATTGTATACATCTATTGACACTGTAACAGTGTGTTACTCTGTGCCTTTAAAAATAACTTCAAAAGGTTTTTTGTTCATGTAAGTTAGAGGAGGGAGGTTTTCCAGGATGCAAAAGCCTACAGCATAACACCCTTAAAGGACTGAAGGGAATCGTTTATATTCTTTTCTTTATTTACCACTGGAATCCAGCAGAGCCAAATAACTAACAAGCTGTCCATGGTTGTCAGCTTGGCAGGATGTTTTCTGGAAAGCAGACAATTAGGAAACCTCTCACTGGATGAGACAGATGTAAATCTCCCTGGGGAGAGAAGCTTGCAGAGAGTTATTCGCCCTTGCAGCCACAACTTGCCCCCAAGGGTTGCAATTCTTGAAGGTCACGGTAGCATCTCGCCTCCCCTTTTTTCCTCTGGGTGTTGCCCGATGTTTCCCGCCATGCTGATGATTCGGGGGCTGGAAGTCTGTGAGAGTGATGCATCGCAAGAACAGCAAGAACAACAAAATGCTGTCTCGTCTGTTTATTGCTAGCCTGCATCATAGTCAAAGGCATCATAAAGCATGAATGATTAATACACTGTCTTAGATAGTAATTTATGTTTAATTCAGAATTGTACTGCAATGGTCTTCTTGTGGTATGGTGGGGTCATCAATGGGAGTGAGTCCTCGGGTCAAGATGCATGGTGAGAAGAAGGAAGAGGTACAAAGAATGCCATGCAAGAGCAGGGCAGAATTAAGACAGAGAGAGGAGAGAATTGTTGGTGGCCTTGTGCATTTCATCTGCAGGCCCCAATAAAACCCTCACAGGCCGGCATTGATCTCTCCCAGAATAATCCATTTAGACTGAGCGTGCCTACCCATGTGGGCCCTCTTCAATTATTTATGGCAGAATGCTGCGCAAGCTTCCGTTGGGATGCAACAACGTGCCCTGGGAAACCTGTGAACTGCTTATTGAAGGAGAGCAGGGGAAACACGAAGGGACAGAGGAAGGGAACGAAAGATGGAGGAAGACAGATTTGGAAGGCAGGTGAAAGACATGGGGAGAAGTAGTTCAGAGAGAAGGGAAGAGTGACAGGAAAAAAAAAGAAGGAACAAAGGCATGGAGGTGAGGAGAAGGGTAATGAAAGAGCTAGGAAACATGTAGTGAGAAAATGCATGCAAGAATGAGAATAACAAGGTATTTAGGGAGAAAGAGCTGATACAAAGCACATCAGAGGGAGGAATTTGCAAATGAATCCAAATAGAAAAAGAAGGTGAGGGAATGATGAAGAGAGGACATGGAATGAGGGACAGATGAAAGGGAACATAGATAAAGGAGGAGGGAAAGGTGGCAAGGAGAAACAAGATGTAGGAGTATTGATGGATAAATAAATCAAGAAATAAGGGTGAGAGAATGATAGGGAGAGAAAGATAAAGTAATAAGTGGATGAAAGAGAAGTGGGAACACAGAAGCAATACTATCAGAGATCTAAGGAAAAGTCAGGAATTGGGGAAAACAGGTGAAGAGGTTTGGAGAAATGGTAAGGAAGCATGAGATGAAAGAAGGCAGAGTTCTAAATGAGTCAAGGATGAAGAGATAACTGGAAATAAGGGAGAGATAGATGGATAGGAAGAGGGTGGGGGAGGGACCTTTTCAAAGCAAGTCATGAACAACTATTGATCATGGCAGAGTTATTGTTGCTATTGTACTAAGTGGAGACATGTCAGCTTGACTGCCTGTGGAGTCGATCATCATTTCCGCTGCACTCACCTTTAATGCTGCGTTTTATTAAAAATAACACAAAGTAGTCTTATGTTTTCCAGGACAAAGTCATAGAACATCCGGATGATCAGATAGTTTCACTCTCACTTTCTATAGCATTTATAAACTAAGCAACATTCAAACTGTTTAAAAATGAAACAAGATTATTGGGATATGATGATTTCAGCTCATTGGCAAATTTCTTTTATAATTCCAGATCTGAATATATATCATGATTCTTTTGCAGCGTATAGAAATCCTCAACTCCAAGCTGAACTTTCCTCCATTTGCCTGGTCTATATTCTGCTACACATAAACCCAGAGAGATTTGTCTTACCTGATTCCCACATCATTCACCATCAAGCTCTCCTCCTATTGCTGTAATTCCCCTATTAGGTTTCTACCCATCGTCTGCTGCCAAACCCAGATTTCTGATCTGGTGGCTGACAACTGGAATTGAAATTTCAGTCTTTACGGTTGAGTGATTACATCTGGCACATTTTGAGACAGAGTATACCTTTAATTCACAAGGGCTTTAACCCTTTGACCTCTCTAAAGCTCTAGCTGAAATGTAACAAGCCATTTTAGTTTCACAAATTTAAATGAGCTTTCCTACCTTGTGCAGTAACTGTAATTGCAGAAGTAAGTCATTAATTCATTTAGTGCAGTTTGCATTAATACTGTATTTTGAAGGTCCCTCCGTATTTAGCTTTTATCTACCTTATATTAATACTACAGATATTTAACTTTGAATCACATTTAGATCCATAATTATACATTACAACCCAAATTCTCTGGCAGTTAAACACTCATTAATTTCTAACAGCTAACAAAAGAAAGCTCACAAGGATGGAGCTGTTAGTTCAGTAGGAGAGGAGCGGGCATGCAGTAAGAAAAAAGGAAAAGGATATTTGAATGCCTGTTACATAGCCTTTGTCACTCAGAAACTATGTAATCAGATGGGCTAAATGGTGCTATTACCTAACTTGAGCAAAACAGCGGGTTTCTGTTTAATTAGTAGAAACCTATTTTCCTCCACTTGTCGTTCTCTGAAGCAGCCACCAAGGATTTACTGTTTGTCCACAGACACTGATTATTGGATTCTAGTAATTGTTTTGCCTGTGCTACATTAACAAACCTGTGTTTCCTCAAAGGCTGGCTCAATAGCGGCCTTTAATGGCAGGACCCCAGTTAAACTGAATGCTAACTGGGTCTTTACTATAATTACTATGGAGAATCAAAGACCAGGGAAGAAGAGGGCAAGAAAGACCTTTCTTGTTTATTTTCCATCACAGTTAAATTCATTATCTATGTTTAAAATGTTTAGTGAATGGTTCCATCCACACATCTTTGTGTGGGTGGTCCCTATGGCTCATGCGTCCAGGTGCACTGTGTGTTGCAATTCCTGTCCAGCAGTGCAGAGAAAGAAAGAGTGATATTCAGATCATGGCATTGCTGGTGTGTTAGGAATTTTTAGTCTCTGAGGGAAGTTCCAGAGATACATGGGGTGCAAAAAAAGAGGATATCCCTGCAGTGGAGGAATAACAAGGAGGAGGGATGATGGAGTACCTTTGGGGCTGTTGAGATGTAGGCCTGATGCAGCATTCCCTCCCCGCACTTATAATACCTTGACTGAGTTTGATTTCCATCCCAAGAAACTGTGTTTGGGGAAAACTCCAGTTTTCAGTCTTTAATTGTCATACCTTACAATGTATGAAACCCACATTGCCTGGAAAGGTGAGAGCATTGTTTCATTCTGTTCAAAGTCACCATCATTTATACAGCACACAAGCATGAACTGGTACCTGAACTAATGATATAGTACTGTAATAGTATTATGACCATTCAGTAAGAGACCACTGGCATGGTGCATGTGGTGACACAGAGAACTTAACCAAAAAACACAATGCAGTCAATTGGAAACACACATGCCCCTAGGTGGAATACTACATCATGTGAATGCCATAATGAATAGTTGTATTCTTTGATCTTACATGCTTGCTTTGCTTTGTTTGTTGAAATTTAAGTTAATCCCACTGTCAAGGACTGAATGCCTGAAATAAATTCTAAATTAAGCAATGATTGGTGATAAAGGCATGCAGAGGGACTTTTATGCAGGCAGACCCCTGTGACAACTAACTTATGGCCCCAATCTGCTACCTCATGTTGTTGATTTTTGCCTTTTTGCTGTCCGTCAGTTTGTGCCGTTAGCTCAAACCAGCTGCTGAGGCAAGAACAGGATCCTGAGGGAGAGGAGGAATGAGGTCTACTTAAAGGTAATTTATTTCTGCTGTCGCTTTGTTGGGTGAAGAGGAAGTGACAAATGCGAGCTGGTTGTTTATGAGGCCTGGCTAAGTGTTGGCAGGGCTGCTTTCCTCTGAGGTAGTTGGCTCCCTGTTTAATTCATGTCCTTGGGAGGTGCATTGCTTTGTGGCATAGTGTGTGGCAGGCGAGCTAATGAGAGGTGAACCTATCTGCTTCCCTTGTGCTTTCTCCATGCTTTCACTCTCTTTTTCCCTGTCCTTCTCATGTCTTTTTCCTCAACCTCTCTCTTTTCCTATTTTACCTCTAACTTTGCTCATTTCTCAGCCAATCCATCCCTTTTTTCTTTTTTTTTGTTTTGCTGTTCTGAGACCTGGAGTCAGGAAGGTAACATATGCACACAGGATCTCCTTCCAGTCGCTCCTACTGTAGTTTGCTCTGCTGGTCTGGATTAGAAACATGGACAAGGTGAACTCTCCATACGATCCCTTCCTTCTGAACACATCAGTCACACCTTTTACAAACTCCAAATAGGCGTACTGATTTTTCAAAGCTGTCCTGGTCATCACATTGATACACCTTTCCACGGTTGAAGGGCCTGTTTTCTTCCTGTGACATTCTCCCCTTCCTTTGTACATTTACGGTCAGTGAGTTAGTTTGGTAGGCTAGGTCACTCCTTCAGTTTTCAGTCTTTGAAAAGAAAGTTCAGTTCAGTGCAGCACAAGTGGCCAGGGTGTAAGCTCTAAAACACTCCGAAAGATGGACAGCAGAAGGGCAGGCTGAGCTGAAATGTGCATGTTTCTGCCACCTCAGCTCACCTACACCTTCTGACCCCCCTCTACCCTCTATATACTTTTGTAAAGTGCTGTTTTAATTGACACTAAGAAAAAAAGCTCTCTGGTTATATGACCGCTTGCTCCTGCTGCTTTCAAGTCCATTGAGGAGATTTTTCTCTCCTCTTCTTTGTCCATCATTCTTCTTAAACTAGTGTTCATTTTCTTTGTTTTGGTTTCTTTCTGCTTCTTTCCTTCCATTTCTTCAAGCTCTCCCTCTTTCTGCCTCTCCTCCGTCAGCTCAACACCATCCCATTCCCCACTGATTGCCTGTGTTGTTTCTCCCTTTCACTCATCTCCTTGTCTAGTTATTTACTTATCCTAGTTGTTTCTCCCTTTCCCACTTGTCTCCCCCTGCTCTTCTCCCTCTCCTTGGCTCTGAATATAAAAGTTGTATTTGGTGGTCTTGTGAATTATGAAATGAAAATTGCAAATAAATACAGAAATTTCAGTTTGGGAAACAAAACAATGAGAGTTCATCAAAAGACTGGTAAATTATTCCATAAATGTGCATGAAACAAACGTGATCAGAGTGATATTTAAGTGTTAAACGAATTCTGGGTGATTTCTGTTACCTACTTTTACCACACATGAAGTAACTTTACTGATAAAATAAGGGATGGTAGTGTGTCATAATAAAAAAATGCATTACATTTATAGTACATTGAATTTGTGATGATAGCTCAACAAAATATATTCACTTACTTACAAGGATAAACACTGTAACCATTATGTAATGGTTAGTAAAAGACTGGTCTAACACTCAGCAGTATCAGCCTTGTGACTGTTGAAAAACCAGTTACATCAGCCATACAAGTTGACCCTCTCATCCCCTGTACAAAGCTCTCTGTTCATCCATCTGACATCCGAGAGATAGCTAACAATAGCATAGGTAGGGCCTGTCTGGCAGTGGAAAGCTTTCTCCTCTCATCCTCTGCTCTGCAGTGCATGAAGAGTTTTGTTTGAATGTTTCTGCATGTCTTCCCTGTGTTCAGGCCCTTCAGCCCTAAAAAATAAAATGGTCACCTGAAACATACCTTCCCACTTTAATATTGTGTGTTATCTATTTCAGTGCGGTCAAGAGCAGATGACGTTTATTCATGACTGCAGACATATTTCCTTCTGTGATAGGAGGCAGGACTGACAAGAGACAGGCAGATGGTGAAAGCATTTCAGAGGAAAAGGATGTTAAAAACCTGATTTGTAGATCACTTTAACTAAATGTGACAAAGTTGTTGAGTTTTTAAGATAAATATTTTTTTGGGTATGTTGAATGCCACAAATTTCTGCTTGTGACATCAGGTATATTTATAGCTGTCATCTTCTCATACCTGGATAACTAGATGCACCTTATAACAACACTGTCATTGTCCCATTGCAATACTTGCTCTTGGTGGTATAGAGATTAATGTGAACAGTATATGTTTAATCTGAAATGAGTCATAGTGTTGTGAATTAATTAGAAAAATATACAGTAAGAGAATTAGAATACCTTACAGTACTTAAACAACAGGAAAGTAAAAGTACCTGTTTGACATGCTGCATAACTGAACTTTGCATTATTCCTCTGCTTTCCAGGCCATAGGTATTCTGTCTATATGTCACCTTCCAAAAATAGCTCTTAAGAGTACAGGCTGTCATCGGGTTGTATATACTGTTCCCGGGTCAGATGCCAATCCCGCTTAACATAGTCACCTGTCATGTATTTTTTATAGCTCTCTCTTTTTCATCCTTCATTCTCTTTTTTCCTCCCTTCCCTCTAACCAGCCTGTCCTGTCACTCTGAGATGTGGCTTTAACCTCTGGTGCAGTTTTTCACTGAAGCCCTTTGTTTTCATCTATTGTTCTTAAATGCAATTATAACCATCAGGGCTATTAAATATTTAGCTGGGGCTACTGCTTTCACTGGCTTCAGAGGAGCCCGCACCACAGATGTTCGAGTCATATTTCTATGGAGCAGCAACATGCACAGTTGCTCAATTAAACAAAAGTCTTTACTTGACAAGGGGTGTGTGTAAAGCATGTGTGTCTGAAGGGCAGTGTTTTATGTTTCTTACGGATGTATAGATTTCTGTGTGTTTGTGTTTGTGTGTGTGCATGTAGTACACCTTTGTTTGTGCATGTGTGGTCTGGGTTGTAATCATTTCTCCGACTGCTGTGTGTGTATTTTTTTCAGTGACTGCCCCTGAGATTACTTTGCTGTTCAATGTTAGAAAATTTATATGCAAGTCCATTCTCCATTTCCACTGCAGGAAGAACTGGAAAGATCACTTGCTTGAGAGAACAATAAATAAGCTCCTCTGCTATTGACTTATTTAAAGACATTGCGGGACAACACTGTCACAAATTATCTGTGCTTTGACTGCTGATTTAAAGAATGAGGTTGAAATTTAAGCGACTGCACCTTTGCGTGATAAGAAAAGATGACTTTTATTTTATTCTTTTACTGAAAATCATATTTTTCTGTTTTTCACTGCTCTTCCTGTGATTAGTGTTAATAAGTTTAAACATTAAAATCTGACCCCACTGATGGGAGGGTTTTGTTTTTTTTTCTTAAGTATTTCAACTTAGTGTTTTGGGCAATCTTAAATTGTGAAGTATTAAATTGATGAAGAAGGCTGTTCAGTGAAGGACTCCCTAAAATAGAAGAAGACATTTACTGTCACCTCATCATGTCCTTGCAGTATAACACTGCTTTGTTGTCTCAGCTTTTGTTGTTATTATTCAGAAATATTGAATATTATATTATATAATAATATATACAGAAATAATAGTGAGTAGCCATGGGTTCAGTGACTTACTCAAGGATGTATTGGCTGTCCTAAACATGAAATGTGATGTACTATCTATTAGACTTCCAACCACAGGGCTACTCTGCCAGATAATACTCTTACTTAACTTTTACTGCAGGAGATGCAAGATATGTTTCTGGCTCTGCCAAAAATAGTGTTTCATATTACATCTTAAAATAGGGTTGCTGCTCACATCTGAGACTCAGTTTATTCAGGAACTATCTATGCATTTGTTAGCAACCTGTACAGGTGTACTCTCTGTCTGCTCCAATGCACACAGTCAGCAATGTAGATAAAGGATGGGTGGAAGAAATCTGAGCTCTACTGGAAACAATGGGTGTAACATTTCCATATAAAAGTCTCCAGTTGTAATAGTTTAATAGTTTATTGACTTAGTGTTCAGACATGTTTCAGCTGATCCATGATGAAATGACAACCATAACTGTACAGTACTCAGTATCTGCCAATTCCCCTATCTTAGTGGTTGCTGTGGTGGAGACAGACGGTCAATTAGTCTTGCTAACTCTCTGGTTTGGAGTGCTCATTCACCGCAGGTGTCATTTCTTGCTTATGGATAACATGTCCTAGCAGACAATTGTGCACCATTTTAAAACCAAAAAAATAAAATAAATAAAAACCATACCTTGTGCAGCTTGAAAGGTCAGCAAAAGATTAAATCACTGATCAATGCAGACATTTGTTGAAGAGGAGTGCTTCAAAGACACTGAAGAGCATATTCATACTTATGCACACGAGTGAGCTATGTTAATAGATGACAGTCCTTGGTTTTAATGGTTATCTAGTAGTGGGTACTGAGAAGAAAGTGACAAGCTGCGGTATGTGCTTATACAGGCCTGCCAGCAAACCCTCTCCTGATTTCTCTCTCTCTGAGTCTTTGCCTAATGGCTGATAATGAAGAGGGCATCTTTACAGGGATGACATATGCACGTCCTCCACTGAAGACACATATACACACACAGAGAGTGAGAGGGAGAGAGAGACTGGGCTAACTGCCCTTCAGAATATCAAGCCTGACATTAATCTTTAAATGACTGTTGGTTCTTCCACAAGACTTTCAATCCATTAGTGGCCACATCTTAAGATGGAGAGAGATTGCCAGGGAGGAGGAGGCAGGGAAGATGCAGGCAGTGTCTGTGTCTGTGAGTGTGAGTGTGCTGCAGGTGAGGTGGGACTGTGGAGAGACCGCAACGGAAAGGATGATGTCAATGATAATGGAGGATGAGGACAGAGAGAGAATGAGAAACAGAGGAAGGTTGAGGCAACACAGAGGTGTGAGAGAGGAAGATGCAGTGATATAGATAAAGAGACAAGGAGAGAATACAGGTCATTTAAAAATCCTGTCAGTGTCAGCTACTGTACTCCTCCATGGACGACAGTCCATAGAACATCCCCACACACCTTGTTCTCTCTTCTTACTCTCAGTAAGTTAATGGGTTGACAAAAACCACTGGCTCAACAGTTTTCTGGACATTATATTTTAATAGATCATCAGCTGCTAGGATGCAGCCACTTCTATCATTTGGTTTGTGGGAAGATGGAATAATGACTTTAAAGACGTTTGACTGAACAATGACCCGTCTAGTTTTCAGTTACTTTCATGATGTAAAGGATAGATTTTCTTCTTTTACACATATATTACGTCATGCGCTTACTTTTTTTTCTACTAGCTTTTCAGACTCTGTCTACTTCTTCCTCACCCTCTTTTCTACTCTGCTGTTTCAAGATTTTGCCAGCTCCGATTCTTCTGCTTTTTCATTATCTCTCCTTTTCTCACTTCTCCTTCTTTCATCTATTTTTTCCCTTTTCTGTTCTCTTTCCACTCACCCTGTTGCCTTACCTCTTATATTTAACTCACTCTCCTCCGCCCTCTTATTCATTCACTCTGCACTATTCTTTTCTCCGCATCCTTTACCCCCTTGTCTCCCTCTCTCTGCTCCTGCAGCGGTGAGCTATAGTGACTCTGACATCATTACCCTTGTTGTGACAGGTTTCATTTGTACCCTGTGGACCTATACATCAGCCTGACTGATAGTTCGGGGCCCAGGGCCAGCAAAACCCCACCCAGACTGGGACAGAGTAACAGACAGAATGGTCCTAAAAACCACTCCAGCTCAGGTACCACTGGATATTTTTTCATTAGTCATTCTGACATGTCAAACTCAATGCCAGATCAAAACGTACCCCAAGCACTGCTTTTCTTGAAGTAACAATGTGCGACTGTTCCTTACAAATATACTCACTGTGGCTGAACAAATGAAAGAAAAGAAAATCCAGAGGAACAATGTTTAAATACCATTCGTACTGTTTGATTGACAGATTATCTCTGGAAAGTGCTTTACAGAAAAAAAAAAAAAAAATGACGAGTTGAGTGCTTAGCACCAGGGATGGAAACAAAAGGCATTAAATGTGGCACTTAGTGTTAAACTCTTGTTTTTCTATATGGGAGAGAAAATGTCAGTCACAACACGACTTGCAATGTTATTTATTTGTTTTCACTGCATTAAGAAGCCCAATTTTAACAGCATTTTATCATGTGGTGAGTCCTGAAATGTGATTATATTGATCTGTATTTTTTGCATGCAGCATTTCTAAACAAACCCAGAGAGTCAACTCACTATATACAGCACAAACCTGCTTTAAACCCCGAAAGATTTAGCATGGACATCATGTACTGTACATATTTTATAAATATAGCGTTTTATAGCTGTGGTATTCAAAACAATGTATTTATTTTAGAACTAGAAATCACAATAAACTATTTATTTTTAACATTAAACAACCATAAAGCAATAAAATAGGTTTCGTAAACAACAGGCCCATGTTATAAAAAAGGGGTTTATCATTATCTGATTTCTGGTCTGTTTACAGTCCTTACTAAATAAGCTACTCTTCACTTTGTAACCACTTGAAATGAACAAAACTACACCATACTGTATGTCGCATGTCAAGACAATGAAGTGTATAGTGTAGCATAGTTTCCAAAGCAGCTTAAAACTGTACTACTGTAAGTGTAAAAAATGCATAACTGGATTGTTTTTATACTGATGATACATGTTTCTATATTTTAAAAGCACAGGATGGCAAATTTTTAGCATTAACTCACAAAGAAGCATTCAATCTTTCTTTTACTCATAATTGTTCCTACATATTCCTCATCAATAATACTAGTTTGCACTACTCTGCAATGTCATAAATCCAGCCAATACATCAGCAGTACCTTCAGACTGTTCACAGCCCCATTGATCTGTGGTCATATTAATGTGCGGCTTATGAGCTCACCAGCATCGTTTGTGGCGAGACAAAAATGAATCCACTTGAGTCTGTAGCTTTAAATGACCAAACTACTCTGTTTCTTCACAATAGAAGAGATCCCCATTGTATTCACAGATTAGAAAGCTTGGAAAAGAACCATTAGAGCTCTTTATTTTACAGACGCTTGGAACCTTGTCAAATCTTAAATTTGGGTATTTAAGGGCTGGAATTACGGGAGAGGTTTGGAAATAAAACTAAGGGGTATTAAGAAGCCAAAATCCTGCCTTACATTATTTTTGTCATGATATAACAGGATTGGATTTTTTGGATCTCTTTTTTCTTTCTTTTTTTTATTTAGTAATTTACCTTGGGATGTGAGGTGTTTTGTCTGTGGAGAACATAATTACCACAGTGTCACTTCTCAGCACTGAAGCCTATTTCTAAAATACTTCCTCTTTAATTTCAAGTAGCAATTATGTTCCAAATGAGCTTTTTTTTTTTAATTTAAGGCCTGCATATATTCCTGCGAATCCCTTAACTGAAACAATCACATGAGCTCATCATCTAGTGATGACTTTTGGTTAGTTATGGTGATTGAAGATACAGTATGAGGATTTCATTTTTAGATGGCTGTTTGTAGTCATTGTGCTGTGTTTGGTTCAGCAGGGCCTGCAGGTCTGCTCTCACACACTCTAGTTAAAACCGTTTCATTCACCCCAGAGGTGAGCCATGAAAAGGGGAGAAGTTGAGCTCAGATATTTTTCATTTACTATCCACTGGAATATAGCCTGCTGGTGGTGTACGCACGCTTCTGCTTGTGTGCAAACACCTGTATAGGTGAGTCTACATGCAAATATCCATGCATTTTTGTGTGTAAGTGCATTCACATCTTGGCCTCTGCTTGTAGGTATGTGTGTGTGTGCTGAAGACAGTGACTGACCACACAGAAAGCACATTAATCATCCTGGTTTTTTTCTGCCGTCTGCCTCATGTACTGTGAGTTGAGGCCTGATGGATGATTCGTGTCGGAGCCTGGATTCCAACAGAAATGCTGTAGCCTATCAACAGGCCACGAACCCCTTGGGGAATCTCTAGCTTACACTGCAGCACATATATCTCTGGACACTCTGGATCCTCATATATTTATTTCACAGATGGTGGCTGCACTGTTGCTGTCTTAAGGCTGTCACTTACCGGTGAATTAGCAATTGAGATTATTGCTTAAGCCCCATCAGAATCTATCATCTCCAAAGGGTCTGCATCAAAGCCATTGATATGATTGGCACTAATGAAAAGTGTAAGGAAATAGTGGTTATTTTGCTTAAACATGCAAAATCACTGGTATAGACTACCATATGGTAATTTATTTAGATATTGATTCAAAGTGAAGTAAAGTTACTGTCACTGAATACAATGTCATTTCTCTGGTTGTGCAAAACACAAATATATATAGTTATAATTTAGGTTTTGGTGAGAGTGCCTTTAACTGTGTCTCAGTTTGCTTTCTGCTCCCAAGATCATTCCTCTGCGTTTCTCTTCCAAATTAGTGAAGCAGTGAGGAGGGAATTAAAGTAGAGATAGAGGGCAGCTGGATTGGATTTCTGGGTTGGCTAATGCTTCTGTTTGTCCTTCCTTTGGTTTATTTGCAGCACCTGTTGCTCATGGTTTTCTGATCATTAATAATGCAGAGGCAGCATTAGCTCTCCTCCTTTCTGAAGTGGGAGAAAGTAATGTGGACAAGGAAATAAGTCTGAGAAAACTGTAAGTAGGAAGGGATCTGCTGTTTTTCTTTTGTGACTGTTTTGATAGGCATGGTAAGAAAATATAAACAGAAAGAGAAAAAGTTCTGTGGGAAATGCAGAGGTAAAAAAGGCAACTTCAAGAAAAAGAAGTAAAAAGGGACAGGAAAGTACAGAATATACAGATGAACGTGACTGTAGCCTATCTTTTGTTTTTATTCTCATTATGGCTGTTTCTACCCTCCTCTTGTGTCTCTGTAACTCAGTTGTCATTCACCTAACCTTGGTGGCAAAGTGGAAGGTTTCTTGGCGCCTGCCAGTTGTTCTTGGCACAGCAACACGAGGGAATAAACCTCTGTGCTTTCATGATGAGGCGCTTAGCAGATGTCTGATGAACAGCTCAACGAAACTTCGATCTCCCAAGGACACAGTACCTTTGGGTTTTCTGACGAGATGTGCATGTTTATGTGCAAGTTTGAAGAATGAGACTTGACTAAAATGCCAAGGCAGAACATGTGTATGCAGGTACAGTATTTAGCTTGGTGGACATGGTGCAGAAAGACAAAAAAAAAAACCAAAACAAAAAAAAAAAAAAAAACAGAACTTATGATAAATTGTGATAAATTGCATTGGTCAGTCACATTGGTCAGTGACAACAGCACATTTCTAGACAGAAGTAAACTAAAAACAAACAGCCAGCATTTCATGTCAACCAGAACATATTTATATAGCTCCTTATAACCCAAAAGAACATCAGATACAACGCAGAGGCGTACCCTTAGTCTGTATAAGCACTACCACATAGGGTGGTCTGATAAAATTGCGCCCTGTCTTCATTGTATATGTAAATAGATGGTGACAGATGCTTATGTCAATGAAGACTGACACAATTGATGATGACGACCTGGGTCGATGTGTCCTGAGAGCAAAGGAACAGCCATCTAGATTTTCAGGTACAGATGAAGAATTTTACCCCTGGGATATTTCAGCCTTGAACATAATTGAGCCTGTCCACTGCCAAGGTGGATGGACTGCTACAAAGAGAACTGAAACAAGGTTAGAATGTGGATAACATGCCAAATGCTAGCTGTACGAAAGGAAAAGGTTACTTTCAGTGATATGATAGGAGTTAGTTAAAAACAAAAGGGGGAGGGGGCAAAGTTTGAGTTTGCTTTTTCAACTAAATAACTCTAAATATAGCAGTTCTGTATTTTTAATAGAATGATCCAGTCTGCAAAGGTTTTATATTTTTTTTATATTTTGCTTTTGCTTCTGCTACATTAAGGATATTCTAAAAATCAGTTTAGGCTGTTTCAGTCGTTTCCGTTAACCATTTTGAAAAAGTTGGTTGTTTAGTCGAGCCTATAATATAGACCACGATAATTTCTAAATCAGAAAAAGCTCAGAGGTCTCAGAGGAAAATATAGTCACAGCATACCAAGATTATCCAAATAACGTTATCCTTTAGTTTCCCTGATGTATACCAAAAATGTCTAGCTCATCCATCTATCCATTACCTATACCCACTTACTGCTGTCTTTGGGTCACAGGGCTGGAGCGTATCCCAGCTCTCTTTGGGTGAAAGGCATGAATACACCCTGGAAAGGTCACCAGTCCATCACAGGGCCTGTCTAAATAATTTTATCTAAAATATTTTACTGTATTTAAGAATTTGGTGTTGAAAATAAAAATTTTAAATGTATATTGAATATATAGTATAACCTTGCAGCTATGCATTGTATAACTGCAAGCTTGTGATTAATTAATTCAGTGGATAATCCCTAAAACAGTCATTCAAGTGTATTTGTCAAGCTTTTTGCCCAGGTTAAATACCTTGTTCCTCCATTAAACTTTTTGTCAGTTTCCCTAGTGTCAGTGGTGCCAGCATATTAATTTGATTGAAATTTGGTGGCTGGTACGAGAGGTTAGAAGCAGAGGTTAGCAGCTATTGTGATTAAGCCTCATTCTTCCCTAGTGTGCTACTCCATAAGAGTCACACCAGCATATTAGGTATGAGATAGCATGCAAAATGCTTCAGTAGGTTCTTGTGCAGGCAGTTCCACTGTGACTCAGAATGCAAATTGGTCAGGCTCTCAAACCCAATTGAATCAGCCAAATGAGAAGGGAGGCATGGAGGGGTATCAGTGCACACAAAGCAAAGTGTACAAAAGGCAAAAAGCATTCATGCACACACCTTGCTCCGTCTCAAGGTCAGACAGTATTGGGAAATGGCGATTGGTAAGATAAAAGCATTACTTGCAGCCATGGAGTAGTCTGAGATAACATCACATTCAGCACTACATGAAACACAAATGCAGCTATTCAGGGTATGTATTTATTTATATTGGTGCTTTTTTATGAGAGCTTGTATTCCTTTCATGATATTGAGACAAATTGTGGTAAGGCCATGAAAGCTATTCTGCTGATTAACTGTTCGCGGATGGCTTTTTATCTGTTGCTATTTGATGTACGACATCTTTTGCAAGGGCTGCGGTCGAACGCAATCACGGGCCCTTTCATTGCAGGGGCCCCCTCAGATTGCCTGCTAGTTCTCGAGAGAGACCATCCTTCAGAAAATATTGACTGTTGGATTGTGTGCCTGTGTGTGTGTATTAGGAGAGCTGCTTTAGAGAAAAATTGCAAATGCCTTTGTGTGTGTCTACGCGTGTGTTACACCTGTCTGTATCCTCTTACTGGGGGAGAAATAGGAGAAAAGAGCCACCCAGAGGGCAAAGGTCACTCGTCCTGTAAAAGGGAGAAAGGAAATTCCATTTCCTTTGACACATTGCTCCCAAATGCACCAACTGTCTTATCGCTAGGAGTGATGTGATGTGAGGAGTTCCTGGGTTTTCAGTTACATCTTTCATCAAGACTCTCTACTGCCAACCAAGCAGGCTTTTCCTTTCCTTTGACATGCCTCCATCATGAGCAACTACATTTACCTTCAATGAGAAGCAAAGAAACAGAACCACTTTTTGAACAAGGCTTTATTGTTGTCCTCATGAATCTTTCCTTTTTACAAAATAAAACTGAAATGCTTGAGTTTTTCTTTTTGCTAACTTTACAAAGCAAAGTGGTACAGCTGCCAGTGAGACTGCAACTTTCTCAAAACAACATTCCCTTTTTCCATATCTTTCCAACTGTGGACATTGAAGGGACACAGGTGTTTGTAGCAATGGTAGATAGGCCTGTGTGGCTTTTACCTTTACATTTAAAACAAAACTGTGAACAAAAGAAGTGTATGGATGATCATTTTAGTGAGAGCTACCAGCAGGATGCTGGTATTGTCAAAGGTAAAAACCCTTTTTAATAGATCTATCAGTCAGCTGTAATTTTATTATATTATTTTGAATACTCACTATATTAAAATGGTGCTACGATATCTGTCATATCTTTTGAAAAGAAACTTCCAACGTGGCTGTCTTTTAATGGAAATAGAGTGGTTAAAGGTTATGCTTGGTGACCAAAAGTCATTCTGCTTCCTGGAGATACCTGGTGGGATTTCAGCCTTGGCCTCCCTTAGGGCCTACGACCTTGTGACTACCTTCATTGGTCATACCCTTCTTGCATTTTTCCATGCTGATCAAGTGACAGAAAGGTGAGGATTGTCAAAGGTTAATCTACCTTTGGATTTGGGGTTTGTGAAGGCTCAAGTTGGGAGAAAATGTTTCTTGGTAATAATGGGTTTTTCACAGGATTTCTTGATTTGCAGCAATTTGATAAAGGAACATTTGCAGATCAGCACTTTATTTCTACTTGCCGGTGCCAGGTTTGGATTGTTTTTGAGATGTTCAGTTTTAGTAATCACATCTGGAGACTGCAGCACATGAAAAATGTATTTGCCAAAATCTGGAGGACCTCCAGAGGATAGTCATGTTAAATATGTCTGTCTGCAAGAAATGTGGGAATACTATAGCATGACTTCATTATCACTGCAAAACTTTGTAGGATGGAGGTCAGTGTGGGACAAAGGAAACCATTTACCATTCCCTATTAACAGTGATATGAAACACCAGTAGCAATACTGACAAACAGTGTAATTTGGTTGTTAGGGGCATCGGATCATTACATGCTGTATGTATCAATTTGAAAGGCACTGACAAATTATAAATTTTATTATCTAGTTTGCAGAATTTGGAAGTTCCTGTGACTTTAAATAATACTTTATCATGATGATGTCAAAGGCCTGCAAGCTGGTATGTGGATGCACAATGTGCTAATTAGTCAATTACTTTGCCCATAAAGCTCCAGCAGCCAGAAATGCATCCCCACAGCAGGTAAATGCCTCCATGTTAAATATTTGTTAATGGTTCAGGGGATATTTATGAGCCTACACAACTGTTCATGTTCCTCCATGAACAGTATGTCCTCTCAAATTGTCCTTGAGCCAAACAGTGCATCACTACCTGCTCACTCACTGTAGCTTTATCAGGAAAGAAACATCAGCAAATTGTCAAATAATGAAATCCAGAGAGGCAGCAATGAAACATGTGGCGTTTATGGCAGGAGCATGACCATGGCCAAGAGGCAAGCAGAGTTGAACTGGAGTGGAAAGAGAGTCTCAGTTACTGAGATGAAGACTCAGACAGCTGGTGTAAGTTTGTCTTACAAAGACACAATAACTATCTAACACACATTAATTCCCGGCTGTGCTGTGAGCTTTCTCCTTGAATGACAGTAATTATCATGTCAGTCTTGATGTGGCGATACCAACACTTTTGATGTCTTTGTTTAAACCAAAGTGAGAACCCTGCTGCAATCACCCACACACATAATTCAAGCTGAAAAGCAAAACACAGTTGGCTCGCTAGATGTGTTTTATAATGTGTGTGTTTTATAATGTGTGTGTCTTTGTGTGTGCTCTCATGACAGTATATTACAATATGCAACAATTACCCTTTTGTAAAATACATGATAATAAGTGAAAAGTTTGTCACCTTTATTTGAGAAGCAAAAATTGTTTTACGTGTCAAAATACTGTAAATTAATTTTAGTTCATGAAAAAATATATTCCGTTTTCAAAGTCAGATGCCACATGCATGCACCCAAAACCACACAGAAATATGGAAATGCACCTTACAGAAACCTGACCTAGCCAAATCTCCACTAAGTATTACTAGTTCCTCGTCATATCATACTATTAGTCATGATCTGCATTATTGTAACGTCTATTACTAAGGTATCCATGTCAGGTGCTTTTCAGTTATGTTTTTATCTGATTAAAAAACCAACATTTTCCAAATTCCCAGATTGCTGAAACCGCACTTAACCTCAAATTTCAAACATAGTATCAGGTCCATCCATCTGGTGTCTCTGGAGAAAGGTTAGAGGAAGATTGGACAAGAGAGCAAGGTCACGCCACAGGATGCTGCATTTGAACTTGAGCTAAAAACATGATTTTGCCCTGTGCAGAGCAGGATAGTGTGTCATGTAGCGACTCTGCCTCACTCAAAAGATGCAAGCTTGTTGGGGGGGGGGGAATCAAGGTCCTGCCCTTTTAACCGTGTTCCCCTGCTCTGGGTAACAGCCCCTAGGGTAGATAATAATGGAGTAATCCTCTTATCTGTTGCTGCCTTCCTCACCCTCACATATCATTTTTTTCTGCTCTAGTGTATCATTCCATACTGAGCTGGCACAGAGCAGAATGTTTTCCCATTTGCTTTTTGTGCACAGTTTGGCTCACTTCAGATTACATTGGTAAAATACTTTGAAAATGATAACTTACAAGACCATTTTCTGTGAAGACTCTGCAGGATTACTATATTATACTAATAGCTGTAGGACTGTTACTGTTACCACTGAATTAATAATTTAAATTAAAAAATTTGTCAAATTACTGAATTACTTAATCTGAACCCTTGGAGAAAAAAAACTACATAATTGTAGAAATTGACAACATGAATTATGTTTTTTAAAATCATCTAAGAAACTCACAGACATGCACACAGTAGCTTACAAAACCCTACAAAGAGGCGCACATATTGGCACCTCCGTCTAGTCTAAGCATGTTGGATGTGGTGTGTGAAAGGTATCCTGCTGTGTGGTTGGTGACAAATATTATTTTTGCATGTACTCTCACACAGAGACACAAGCAGGATGTGAGGATGAACTCTCATCACACTGTGCTAAATAGCACCAAGAGGCAGAAACCACACAAAACATTAGCATGCTCCTTTCTAAAGCTGCCATGCCTGTAGGCCTTTGGTCTGCAGCTACTAAAAGGTCATAGGAGACCATGAATACTATAAATCTTAGTTACTGATTGTGGTTGCAAAGGCTTTTAATTTTATCAATTAAATATGAGAATGGATAAGATTCTTTTATCCACAAAAGGTCAATTTAACATGAAAGCTCCTTTTTTAGGCTAGTAATGTCTTTGCCACAATTTGTCCCACTTTTTTCCAATGAACGTTTCAAACCACAGTAGGAAAGCTGTTTGAATAATGTACATGTGACCGTCATCCTGGCCAATTCCAATGTTTTACTTAAATCTGAGCAGAGGTATGGTAGAGCAGGTATATTATTACCGTGTTTTTAAAAAATCTTATCTTGTTACCGTAAGTGTTTATAGATCTAGAAATAACGAAGTTGTAACATACTGAAGCTATTAATTTCAGCTGCTGCTGATAACCAACCACTTAACACTCTCTTGTTCAACCAAAAAGTGTTGAATTAATCTCCCAGTCTCCCAGCTGACGGTGAGATTAATTATTTGCACATGTGGTATGCACATATTCCCACACTATTTAAATGTGTTTATATTACCCCACTGTGAAGATAGGTTGTAAAGAAAATTACCCGGGTGTGACGATAGCTTTCAGTTAAATGTCAACACCACTTTTTCTGCATTTTTCCCAGTGTCTGTTTTGTGAAAAGTTGCTGAAGTGGCCTCTAGGTGCCAACTAAGGGCTGGAACATGCTACATGTGCACATTCACGTACATGCGCCTCTTCAAATGTGTGCACGCTGTCCTCAATAATTGATGTGTACATAACTTACATGAGCTGTGCACTCATTGTAGTGGACCCTGTGAATGAGACTACAGCGAGCACTCAGGAAGGCTGGTGTAGGAGAAGAAAACAGGAGAACCTGCAGCGGTATGGTCTGGGAACCGTGAATGAATGTTTGAGGAGTCTGCCAAAAAAAGCATGCATTCAAAAGAACACACATGGGGAAATGGGCAATTGCCATTGTGCACAAAAAGAGGATTGCTGTCTGCACAAACTCTCACAGTCAGGAGTAGGACTACATTTTTTCACATAGCTCAGTAAACCTCTCCTCTTTTTGGGCAAATGTCTTTAAAATTCAAGAATGATTTACTTTATTTGAATGTTTTAAAAAATCTGTGAAATGTCAAAAATAAATAGAATCAGCATATGAGCCTGTGTGCTGAAAGGTTAAAAAGTGCCGTTGGAAGGCCGTAAACTATTTGCTGGAAAACTATCCCTAAGTGAGTGAATAGCACATAGCAATCTTTACCATTAACTTTAAGTGTAACAGCATTATCCAAACCAAATAAATGCACATACAAATTAAGCCTATGATCTGAATTATTAACCAAATAGTCTACTGTAAACCTATTGAATTTAGCATAACTACAGTATTTCCTGGTCCACCACTGACCAAGTTTTGGGTTTGATCACCTTTCATCTTCCAAGCCTGAAAAGTTAGTAATTGAGTCAACCTTGGGATTTATTTGATCATGTGACCACTCATACATCTTTGCTCTTGTTGTGTGTTTAGTCACTGCATCTCAGTGTTGATAAAACTGATCTGTAAAACTTCATAATAAATGTCAGGGAGAATGGCTCATCCTTCTATATTTGCCGTGGATATTTTGTATCTCTGTATGCTTTTTCCCAGAGTGCAAGATTTTCATATTATACCCACAATACCTTTCTGTTCTTTCCAGCACTTCCTGGTTGTACTCAGCAAGGGTTTGATATCATATCACATAATAGAATCTATTAGAGGTGGGGGACAGGGGGATATAGAAAGATATATTGGTTGTTGGAAGAGGTAGAGTGGGGCCCATTTGTCAAGTTGTTATCAGAACCATCCTGGAATTTGTCAGAGTCAATAACAAGATTGGCTGTGCACTGACAGACAAGCCTCTAACGTACAGTGAAATTGTAATTTTTCACCACACATCAATGTCTATGCATCAGCTCTCTCTATATATATCACAGCTTGTTTTGGCAGGGATTGAGGAGACATGAAGGGGATACCAGCAGCAGGGCTGGAATACCAACTACATGTGGTCTGGGTGCATAAATAGCTGGAGAGCAGTTCAGTTAAGACACAACAAGACCCTCTTTTTTTAAGATTGTTTGAAGAGCCAATATTGAATTTAGAGCTAATGTGGTGAAGATGAAACACTGGCTGATCAGACGACCATTAGCTGCATCCTGCCACTACTCATTTTAAGTGGTTTTTCACTCTCCTCTTCCTCTTATGTATGCTCTTTTAAGTGTATTCATATTGAATACTGGGGAATGCAAATCTTTAAATAGAGCAGTGGCTGTATGAAGGGCACATGTGGTGGAGGATGCAAAGAAAAACAAGTTGATCTTTGATGTCAGTGTTTAACTTAACCCTCCAAAAGAAGCCTTAATGAGATTCCAAGATCGATAAATCTGCAGGGAATACAAAAGATCAAAAATGGGCTTCTTGTTCACTTTTACTTTTTCCCTTCAAATTCCCGACCCCCTCGATGGCTCTCTCATTTGTCTGCGCTGTGCACTCCTGGTAGTGTATGCCTCTGCTCAGTGGCTCCAGTTACATCTTCTGCCGCTCTCAGCAGGAACTTGCATAACTGTTAGAGAAAAGTGTCTCCTGGGGATGGAGAGGCAAAGTTGCATTTTTAAAAAAAATGACATGATGTTGACAGTCATAGATAAGATAGTGTTTTCTGCATCATTTGGTCAACTGACAGAAGGAAGGAGGAAAATGTTCACTGTTGGCTGCAGATTCGATGTTGTGGTTGGAGTCAGCTTGGTGTGCCAAGTATCACAGCTGTATCCTGCAATCGATGACCTGGGTACCAGAGTGCTGGGATCAATGATGCTCTCCCTGTTCACACTGCAGGTTTCTGTTGTTTTTTCTCATGGGCATGTGCTACACTCCTATTTTTTTCTTTACTGAGTCTAGGTGGGGAGATTAGCTGCAGTATAATTTAAGACAGACAGATGGGGACGCATGAATACGCACTAAGCTTTATTTATTTATCTATTCAGTGCATATTGACTGCAGATACCTTATATCTATCTGCCAAGAGGGTTGCCCATAAACATTTGTCCACAAGTTTAAAATATATAAAGCATATGGTCCTCTGTAAGATTTGATCTTTCATTAAAGGGTCATGTAAACATGTCAGTGCAAGTTAATGTTAAAAAAATTGCCAGTTTCGAGAGCATTCAGCTCATTAGGCCTTTAAATCAAGGTGAAGAGAGGATTGCATTTAAAAAGTGAAACTAACACTTTGGTCCCTTTTGTGTTTTGTGCTCTTTAAAATTTTGCATGCAAGTAAGTCACTGTGGGCAGCAAGTTGAACCTAATACTGTTATGTTGGACTCATCTGCCTTGTTTGTGAGTAGTCATCTACAATTAATGAATTGAATTGTGTCCTATTGCTGAGCTTGGTACACTTAAAACAGAATGAAGCCAAAGAGAAGAGACTAAAAATGTGGCAAAATTAGGAAACAGATGAAGATTACTCTGAAAACTTCATTTCTAACTCTTCAGGTTTGATAAACAAGGTTATTTTGTGCCATCACAGTTTTTTACAGTTAACTTGATTATTCCACCCTGTACTCATTCACACCCTTGCATTGCATGATTCGCCACCAGTATGGCTGGAGTTTTAAATTTATAAGATCTTGTCGCAATTATAAGCCATTTGCAAGAGGGACCCAGTTCCGAAAAGGCAGTCAGGGTAAACTGGGAGTTTCTAATTCCTCCTATGTCACTGAGGGCTTTTGGCAAACAGTGAGCTCTAGAGAGATTGAGGTTGTGGGAAAGCCATCTCCCTGCTCTCTATCCTAATTCTGCTGCATGGCAAAGTCGGATAAAGAGGCCACCGGCACAGCCTCCAGTGTTTCAAGTCTGATTAATCTTCTGATTAGGGTAATCCAGCAATGCTTCAGTGGAGGGAATCCATCAGCCTTTGGAATGCCTCCTTAACAAAAGAGAACTATACAGTTTGTTTCCCATGTTTTCTCGTTTAGGGTCTCTTTGGATCTCTCTATGATTACCTTTACTCTGAGGTTAAAAGTGTTGCTCTTTATCACATGCTTTATCTTATATGAAACTGTTTAAAGTAGACTTTACATCAGGAATGAGTTCCCTCTGTAGATTTTTGCTGAGTTGCCTCTTGCTTTAATTTCAGTTTAATTTCTGTTACTAAAGTCTCCCAGGTATAAATGCCTCTGTTCGATCAAGGTTCTCTTTATTGTTTAAAGAGACAAAAGCTAATGAAAGTCAGGTAGGGGAGAATGCTTTACTACATGCTACTGGAAGATACAATAGGAACCATTTCTTGATTTATCACCAGAGTTGGAGCAGTGAATAGGAGATGTTAATGAAGGTCAAATGACAAAACACTTTCTCTGGGTTCATAGTGAGGTTGGGTCTATTAAATGGTTCTCGTCTTCACCACCACACACACACACACACACACACGCACACACACACACACACACACACACACACACACAAACTCATTTATTTAGCCCTTTGCTGCTTAATGATCGGAGGACATTCACTTCACACAGTGTCTGCTTTTCTACCGGATAATGTTTTTGTAAAGAGTTCCCACCTAATTAGCCTTTTTGGTCTTTACCCATCACTGAAACACTAAATAAATAGGATGTGCTTTGTGATGTGCAGGCTTCCCAGGAAATCCTCTGGTGTATTTAATAGTCTATTTATTTTTAATAATCAAGCATTAGAGACCGGTGGTAATCCTGTTTCTCTTGGCATGCAGCCTCTGTCTTCGGAAGAACAAATGAATTTGTTTAGTTTCTTAATTGATTTCTGTGATTCATATCGCTGTGATAATGTGGACTCATTTCCACTGATTTATTTCAAGCTTTTCACTGTCACACATGACCACTGATTAGATCGTGGACACTTCATTAATGGATATTTAAAATGTTGGTCTGGCGTTTCAGTTTTGTATTGTTTTGTTTAATGTCAGTTACTTTTTGATGAGGGAGGAATCTTTGAATGAGCTAAAATTTAAGCAGCTCTCTTGTCATATCTACATTTGCCCTGTTTAGGAGACTTTATAGGCATATTGTGGAAGTCAAAATATATCCAAAAGTCCAAACCATTTTCCATGATTCATATAAACAATCCCATCTCGTCGTGATTGAAGCCCCTTTGAGCACCTCAAGCCAAAATTTCAAAGTCATCTCATTTTCATGAGTAGGTTGACTTTTTGAACTTTATGGGTATGTGTGACTTTGAAGAGTAGGAGGGAAGGCTGGTTGAAAATAAAACTGGCACTTAGTTTAATCATTCTCAAGGTAGAGTCTTTGAAGTTGCATATGTTACATTTTAGGCTTTTGGCTCATGGTGTCATATAGAAAGATTAATACATGGTGAGGAAATAAGACATTGGTGTCTTGACACTTTGCCACTACATGTAGCTGTAGGTAGAAACAGCCTTATGCAGTGAGACCAAGCCTGCGACCTTTCAGTTACATGTATTCTCTTTAACATCTAGGCCACCTTCCTTCCTATCCTGGATGCAGGGCCTCAAGAAACAAGCATCACTGCTAAGTACTGCTTGTGACACAACTCTGGTTGGATATCACCTCTTGCAACCATGCTGCTTCAAGTTACACTCTGCACCAACATAAATGGGCCTAAATTTTTAATTTGTGCTGGAGAACAGAGATCACATCTTGGGAGGATAGCATATCTGTAATTTATTTAAGAACCCCGCAGAGGGAGAGTTATTTTGGAGGTGGGGAGCTGGAAAGGAAGTATCCATGTGGCATTTTTTGTTCAGCCCAAGGGGCTTGTAGGTAGACTCCACTCGGCAGTGACCTTCTCAGCGATGTGGAGGAGCTCTGAGGAAGAACATTCTATTTATGTTCAATCCTTGGGTAAGAAACTGTTGAGTACAGAAGCTATTTCTCCTCCATCCTGTGGAACAATGGAAGTGTTTGAATAATTGATTTGAAGTTTTGCTAACACTCAGAATCTTTTTACATTTTACCACAGTAAAGTGATTCGCCAGTTCTGTCACCCCACGCAAGCTCTGTCTCATCTTGAATTACTCTTCCATTTGAAGACACAGTTCTCTGAAGTGTGCAGTGAATAATGCTCAATTTCCCTTGGTCAAACACACATCACCTTTGCTGACAGAAAAATAAAAGCTTAGTCGCTCTTAATTAAACTGGGCCTGATTAGTCCTGACAGGTGTGGCAGGTGTTCTGTTTACTCAAGCAGCAGCAGCAAACATGCATGCAACAATCTGCACTAATTTATTTGAATTGCCATCAAAGCTGCCACTTACCGAAAGTGGCTGAGTGAGAGTGTACGCATGTGAAAGTCAGAGTAAAAGGGGTGGGTCGGTCACTGATGGTGGCACTTTATCATTGAGTTCATCCTTAGTGAGTGTGGATTAGTACGGATGATCCAGGCTTTGCAAAACCTCTGGTCCGGTGCTGGTGCAGGTTGTGTGTGTGCAATGTGTGTGCGTGACAAATGACATTATGACACAAACCAATGTCAGTTTGGAAATCTTTCCCAGAATTCTCAACAGAGGGAGATAATTGTTATAATACCATGCATGACTCATTGTATTTGTGTGTGTGTGTGTGTAGACAACCATCTTCTCTTTTTTCTCTGCTATGCAGTGCATCAGCCACCTCCTCCCTCACAGATGAGCATAACAGCTGATTAATATTTCTCTGCAGTGATTTATTCATTCAATTATTTGTTGTTGACTGCAAGGGGATAACAAAAACTTGTTTGTTACATCTTTTATTTCTCAATATTATATAAAGAACGACTATCTAAATAAGGGGTATTGGAATTAGAATCTTACGATTATTTAATGATTGGGCTGCAGAGGCTTTTTAGAAGCTTTGTGAATAATTTTACCCCTTTAAGGCATGAATTTTTGAGTGTGCTACTGTTCAGGGCACAAATTATGCCACAACTAGAAGAGGGTTCAGGGAAGCTTGTAAGCTCTGACCATAATATCACTACATTGAATTTGAATACTGGAAATTCTGTCACATCTGTGTAGAGGAGAATGTGAATGAGTAAAACTCATTTTTCCCTCAGCAGTTTCAGATGAGCTTTTCTTGAACTTCACATGTGAACCATTGAAGCTGTTGAAATGCCAGCAGGTAGAGGAATATGTGTATTGCGAAGGTAGTTGGAAGAAATATGTGTAACTATGTGGATATGGCACTTTTTTTTTTTTGGCCATCCCCAAAAAAGCATGCATTTTCTGCAACACTCATTTCTGAATAAGTGAAATAGCAAAAAATTTCATGCTCAATAATCCTGTTTGCAGGAATAGAAATCTGTATTCTTACAGGTTTCTTACAGATACCGAAGCTTTGGCCTTTCTAAATGGAATGACTGATGCCCTTGCGTTAGCCATGAGGTTGCGTTAACAAGTTGACTTTTGAAACACCCTGTCGTCTCAGTTTGATGACAGCCACCAATTCCAAGCCAAAGGCTAATCTGAAGATTTGCAGGAACCACATGAAGACATTACAGTGATATGTTTGCTGTCAGAATGAAATATGGACTTTTTCCACAAAACAGCAAAGGCATTCTTCTACTCAACACACGCAGTGCATGCACTGCCATGAATGAGATGGAAATCAGATAGTCAGACAACAGTTTGTGTAGCAGCCATAAACATGTGACCTGGAGGATGATTTATAATAATTAATCCGCAGTGTCCACACTCAACAGCCTTCTATTTTAAATGCCACCAACCCACACACACATATAATACTTACTCAGAACCTCTCCACCCCCCATCCACTCAGGCTTGGGAACACAGCTGTGATCACCTCGGCCCCTTTCCAACCCTGTGTCACCAGCATCCCTATTGTAGGACATTGAAGAGGATGTAGTCTGTCTGTATCTCTCCCTGTTAAACCCCTGCACCTTCACAATACAACACACACTATCATCCCCATCATATCAGGAACCATTAACATGAGTGCCTACAATAACATTATTTATGGAGGCGTTAATATTAATATCGACCTGTGTGCTGTCAGGCAAGCTGATTTACTGAGAGCTTGAATGCCGGGACTTGTAGATGTGGCAGGTGGACTAATTGAATATCAGTCACCACACACAGCATGCTGATACACACGCTCGCCACTGAACAAGCACACACACACACACACACACACACGCACACGCACGCACGCACACACACACACACACACACACACACACACACACACACACACATTTCTGATCCACCCATCAAAAAAGACACTTACAAGCATGACCTCAGTCACAGGTGGTATGAATGGTGCTTTGCAGCATCCATGTTAGTATAATAAATGCTGTATGCACTTATCTTCACAAAACAGGCCGCACTAATGAAACTTCACCCAGAGAGGCTCATTGCTGGTGTCTTTCATCTGAGAATTGCAGTCTTTCAGTGTATTTCTGATGGAGCACAGAGGTACAGGATTAGTTAGCAGCCACAAGGAATAGTGAAGATGCTGGACAAAAGTGATAGGGCTGAATGTGTAGGCAACTTTGAAGGCAACTCTTTCTATTTTCTGTGAATGTTGTTACTCTTAATCAGAGCAGATTACAGCGGTCAGGCAGGGCTTTGTTCAAGGACAGTATATCAGGGGAGCACGCTCAGCTGCTGACAGTTACTAAAAGAATCCCATATATGGCATTTGGGTTGCATTAATTTTCATTGAAACACTTATACTACCCAGGCACACTTTTTGGAAACACACATAGCAAAAGCGATTCAGAAAGATAACATGCTACCAAAATAAAGACAGGGAAACTCTGTGTCTTATATTGGATGTGTAGCAGGGCTGAGTTGAAGGCACTCATGAATGCAGTGAATTCCTGGTGCATCTGTCTTTGCACTGTTAAGGTCAGGAGTCTTACATTCCTGATAAAGATAAAAGAACGCTTAGTGCTATGCTAGAAAAAGAATCTGCCTGCTATTTTCTGTCATATGAATGAAACTGAAATTTTTTACACAATTTTGTATTTAACAAAGACAGGGGCTTTAAAGCAAAGCATGACAAACAATTATATTTCTTTATTTAGTTAAAAAAAAAATACTCAGCTCATGTTTTAGTACAAGTAGAGTAATTAATTTAATGGCATGAGAAGACAGTAACATGTAATATGACTGCCTGACACTCACCTTGAGTTATGAAACCATTCAAAAATAAATTGTGTCATTGAAATGGCAACAATAAATAAAAGACTTTTATTGTCAATCAAATGGTTATGGTACATTCTTTCTTAAGAAGCACTAGGACTTGCTTTAATTTTGTGTTATGAGTTGTTTGTAAGACGATAACAACTTCTGGAGGCAGCCCCCCATGCTTCTGTCAACTCGCTTGGCTTGTGTTCACCTGCCATTCCTTTACTGCTTTCCTCTCCTTCAGCTTGTACCTGCTTGCCCCCCCCCCCCCTCCCCCCCCCCTTTTTTCCTCCTCACTCTTCTTGACATATCTGCTCCTCCTCTGTCACTCTCTGATCTCCTTACTCACCTTCCCTTCCTCCCATTTCTCCTCTTGTTTTTCTCCCTTGACACATCCTGTTGTATTGATTAACAACACTGGATTTCTCTCCTCCGTTCTGCTCACACCTGCTCTTCTTTTTTCACACTCATTTCTTTTTCTTTTCCTTTTCTCTCACCATCTTCTCTGTGGAGAAGATGTAGTTTTTAATTACTTTAGGACATATCAATGATTTTATATCTAAAAAAAAAGGGGAGTGTGGAGTGTGGTGGTGGGTGGATGAGGGTAAAGTAAGGACAAGACAGGAAGAAATCAAGTGCTACCATGGCAACATTTTTTCATTCAAAGAGAAAAAGTTTCTTCACTTTTGCCACATCAAAGTAGAAACTGTGTTGACATTTCATCATCTCAGTTTAGAATGCGGAGGGGTTTTTTTTTTTTTTTTCAGTCAGCGGGACTGTTGACATTTGCACAGAATAGGTGAGCCTTGTGTTTCCTTACATTTGTGCTCTTGCGTGTCTCAGTTCTCTGTACTTCTATTCTGATTTTACCCTGTGTGGTCACATTGCTGGAGAGAAAATACATAGACCCATTTCTGAGCATGCATGTTTTCATTTCCCAATTTGCCGTGCACCATGATGCTCAGCCATCTGCCTCAGCACGGTGACTAAACTCAATGCCAATATGTTGCAGGGTCATGAGAAAACAAACCGGAGCTACTTTCCACATGAGTGGATGAAGCATACCCCAACCCACGTCCTACAGCCAAAAAAAAAAAAATACTGACGGAATTTGGGCATCACACTCTCACCTGTATGCTATTGTGAGGTGGTAGGCGAGATTTTTACAAACTTGGATGTTCATTTAGGTTGAGTTTTATCTTCCATGCTGTTCGGCGAACCCTTCATTCCGGCTGATTAATGGCGACTTGCCCAGCCAAGGGAGTGTCTCATGCAACGGAAGAAGCGGTAGTGCAACAGCGTGTGTGCAGTGAATAAATGCTGTACATTAAACAAATTCCCCCGCGCTCATCTTGGCAGCAAAGCATGTGGGAGGAGGGTGTATGGTAGAGTCTGCCACACTTTTTTTTCCTCTCTCTCACCAAAACACAAAAGCACGCTCATACGCTCAGTTGTAGACAGTTTTTTTTCACAAACTCACCAAACTGATGCTACATGTTTTCAAACCCAACCACTGGAAAACCACAGTCAATTGTGAACTGACATACAGACCTTCACAAATGCACACAGTTTAACTAAGCCTCACAAGTACTGTGTTTACTTCCATATTCACTCTGTAACATGTTCAGAATCTCACTCTATAACTTACTACACGCAAGCATACATGCACCTTGTTCTCTCTCCTGTGATGCAGTCGGTGTACTGGGTATCCTTCTGCCTGTTAGTTGACACTGATTGGCCAGTATCTGACCCCAGTGGCCTGTCAGAATAACGGATCATGTTGACCATTGGCTGTTGAGGTAATAACGCCCAGAGAGGACGCTGGAAGACTGTATATGAGCCAAAGGAGCAGAGGGAGGAGCAGTCAGCAACATCAGGATGAAGACAGATTCAAGTCATTAGAAATTTGTTGTCCTTCCAGCTGCCACATTTCCCTTATCCTTCTATAAAACAACATAAAGTTGTCTTTTTAACAACATTTTTCATAGGCCTTTCTCATGAAGAACGCCCAGGTTCATATATGATCAGTGTTTAGGTGCTTTAAACCTGTTAGCTACCCCGCCCCTTTTTTTGCACATGGCCGAACAATGCATACCCAAATTAAACTAGCTGTTGTCTTTACATTTTATGGGTTATATTGATGACCTTGGTGTCATTTAAAGGAAAAGCTCTCCAGTTTATTATTGTTATGCTGTAAAATATGAAGCTGCGCCTGCTGCATGCCCAGCATTGTCAGGGAAACTTATTGTAGCGGTGTGGGCCATTAGGAGGGGGGAATACAGTATGACACATCGTTGGAAAGGGATTTTAATTGGCTACAACATACGTCAGTCATCACTGACAAACAATGTGACTGGCTGACTTTACTGTCATTAGAAGTTGTTCTCAACTCCAGAACAAAGTGGCTCTGAGTCGTGATTCCCATTGGTTTTCGTACTTACTTACGCTTAAAACGTAACAAACAAGTTTGATTGAGGGCTTATGTGCTTCACAGAAGCTTGCTATGTCAATCTTTATTGAGTAAACGACGAAACTTTTTATGACGAGGACGATGGTTTTATGGATTTACTTAATTAGTGATGGCAAAATCGAACCTTTATGAACCACTGAACCACTTTGAGACAACTACCCTGAAAACGACACACTGCTTCGAAGCATTTGATATATTCAGAAGAGTGACATCTGTTGGCTGGTTTTGTGAACTGCATCTCAGTGGATGTCCTGACAAAGCCTCCTTGCTTCAGGCTGGAATGGATCTCACATTCTGTCTTTCTCTGAGGCTTTAATAAAAGTTATTTTAGTCAAAGGTGTGTCATTGTTTTTGTCTTTGCATAATGTAATATTTAAAGATGATTTAATGATCTAATTTAATGGTTTTAATCTGCTCCTTTTGTGGCTCAGTACCTCTCCGGCTTTGGAGAAGACCTGCTCACATGGCATTGATGTAGCTAGCATGTGAAGGTATATCTTGACCATCTGAAAAAGATGGGGATACATAGCTGCACGTGTAGCCCAGTAATTAAGTGGGTCTTCTCCTCTGGAGAGGTAGGGCTCAGACAGGTATCTCTGGATTTCCACAGTTGCATCTGCTGTTGCACTATGTGATTTTTGAGTGGCACCTAAAACAAAAAGCAAGTCAGTAATTTTTTTTGCATAACAAAATGATACTTATGTTAATAATACTAACCAACTCGGCTGTCCAAAAGATCCAACAGGCTGTCCAGGGCCCAGGAACAGGCCCAGGTTCTTCCTCTGGTGCTGACTGATGAAGTGTATTACATTCATTCATTCATTCATTCATTCATTATCTATACCTGCTTATTATTTGAAGTTGATTACATTCAAATATAATTTGTGTGTACAGCTATGTAAAAGACAATGATAATACAGCTACTGCTGCTGTATTAGGTGTGGTCTCTGGGTATTCGGAGTGCAGGTGTCGCAGCATTGAGGACGTGTCGCTGCTATATGTCAGCTCCTGAGCACAAATCAGGCACTTGACCTTTTTGGGGATAATCAAATCAAAGTGCTCCCAGGCATATGATCGTGGTCTTTTTGGCACTGGTTCTTCCTCCGTGTCCCTTCCTCACTACCTCACTCACTGCCTCACTCAGTCACTCATCTTTCACACACAGAATCTCACACAACTCTTTCAGTCCCTCAACTCACTCTCTGACTTAACTATTTATTACTAAACCTACTCTGTTTCTATGTCTGTCCGGTGTGTGAATAAGTGTGTGGTGTGTGTGTGTGTGTGTGTGTGTGTGTGTGTGTGTGTTATTCAGTGTTTGTAACTAAATTAAATATACCCAAACCTAAATGTAAACTAACGCTCTCCGGTTTGAGCAGCGACTCAGACCTTTTAAAGCCTTGACATATTGAAAAGCTCAGCTCCTTCAAAATTCCCGCGAAGCAGCTCGACACGTCATGTGACGTAACGAGACCTCGCTCGCAGCGGTCACGTGATTTTAGGCATGCTGAAGCAGGGATAGAAACACTGCTCAGCGACACTGTTCAAAAGATCGATACTGTGTCGAGCGGGCGGGCTCGAGCGTCCCACCACTGGGGATAATACGACTTTTGGATGAAAAGCATGGATACACTATGTTCCCACGGAAAAAAAAAAAAAGATATGCAATACTTGCTGTTTCAGTACACGTGTGGCTTCACACAACAGGAAAACGTAAGAACTGGCGTTTCTTTCAACATCTGTACTCAACATTAAGAAACTGTAGTCGCTGTGATAATTTAAGGAAAAGAACATGTGACGTGAAGCACAGCCTTGTGAAAAATATATCATGAGCTTTGATTTCATTACTTTTAATTTATTTGCAGGGTTATTTGAGCTTGTTATGCGTAACTTTCAGAAATATCATATTTTCAACTAACTTTTCTCAACAAAAATTTGGTCCAAAAACAACAGTGAGCAATGTAGTGTGTGTTTTGGGGAGCTCTCCTACAGCAGCCTCTATGTCTGTATCGATCGTGCCCCCATCGTACATTCCTGAAATTATATTCATGTTGTTTTCTTGGGGGATGCTTTGGACACAGAGTAATGGTGAGCCCCTCTGACCTTTCACTGGAGATAACTTTCTTCAGCTGCTCAGTGGAATCTCTTTAGTGTGGACTTATGGCTGCCCACAGCAGCAGACCTGACCAAAGGTATTGATTGAATATCGAGTGAGGCTGTGGTGCAGTAGACATGGCTTCCAGATATAGAGAAATTTACAAAACACATGTACTGTTACATGTACAAACAAAGAAAATGCATGTCTAGTAAGCACAGTTATGTAGTTAAAATAACAGAAAAAGTACTCACACAGACATGCACACTCATACATAGTAAGTGTAAACACACGAATATGGATACATCCTTCCACAAATTTTGGGATCTAAATGTTTAAAGAACATAGGTGAATATTCAAACAAGCATCAGCCATGCTCATGCACATGCCCACACACATACAGATTTGGGCCAGTCTCATTAGAGATGTGAAGGAGAAAATGATCAAAAAAAAAAAAAAATTCAGGAGGGATTTCATGCAGATTTGCACTCCACCGCTCTCAGGCAATCAGCGGCAAGCCTCCTCTTCTCCTGTCATCCTGTGGTCACAAAGGGCAAGGAGGAGAGAGAGAAACTCATCTCAGCGTTTGTCGAATTCCCCCACCTACCACTTGAGGAGGCAGTTCATTTAGTAGTCCCTTTCATTAACGTTTCTCTTTCATTTTTCCTCGTTTTCTTCCTCTCCCCCTTTTTCTATCTACTTTAAAGGTACAAGTGAGAGAGTAACAAGAAGAAGAAGAAGAAGCCACTGGAGCCGCTGAAGATATGAAGCTAAAGAAGTTCTGAAAACAACTAAACGGTAAGTCAGCCCCTAAATCTTCAGCATCGAACCGGCATTTTTGGGATGGAATTTTGTTAATAATGATTACAAGCTCACTGCAGTTACCTCCATTGAATATTTGTGTTCATGTAAACAATCTTCAAAAAAAGTCCATGAAACAGTGAAGTTTACTGAAACTTGGTCAAAAGAGACACTGCAGATCCAGCCTCCGCTTCTCACCTTAATAACATTGTAACATGAAGATGACAAAGAAGTCACGTATCACATATATCAAGTGTAATACACTAAGTCACCTGACTTTTGAAGTTCAGTCATATTCAGCACTCCATTCTGGTATATACCACTAAGTGCAAAATTCATTTTTAATGCTTTGATTAATCTATTAGTTTGGTATTGCATGCAGCTTTTACTGTCTTCTTGAGATTAAAAACCTAAAATGTCATCCCAGGTATCCCTTAATTGAATTCAGCACTTTTAAATGAAAAACTCACAAAAAAAAGATTAGGCAAAAAACACCAAAATGTTCACAAAATTAATGCTGCTTTCCTTATATGGGACTCAAATGTCATCAAATTTATACTATTTTCTTGTTCGTAATATCCATGTATTGGGTCCATATCCATTTTCTATACCTGCTTATTCCTAACCAGGATCACAGGGTTCTGCTGGAGCCTATCCCAGCTCTCTTTTGGGTGAAAGGCAGGGGTACACCCTGGACAGGTCAGTTCGTAATATCTTATAGGATAAAAGTTAAGATAAAAAAAGATGAGATAAACAACAAACTTTCTTTTTAGGTAGTCTACATTGTTTTTGTAACATAAGCCCATCAGTTCTGATTTTTGAAATATCCTCATCTCTACAGCTTCACTGCAGTGTATAGTTTAATTTCATGCTGAGATGCCTACTGCAGTTGCCTAACCGGCTATTCCATACACTGCATACTCCACCCTCATTTCCATATCATCACTGGATTATTAGTGCTGCTGGCACAGTAGCAGATATGCATAAACTGCAGATGAGTATGAGCAAATGGTTGTCACAGCAAATGCAGGCCCATACATCCCCTCTCAGTGTGCAGAGGGTGCCTGCTTCTTGTCACCTCACTGGAGGGGGCCACTAGCCTCATATTAATAGCTGTATTTGGACTATTGGGTCACAGAGATACTGAGGCCTCAGTAGCCTGCATCATTTGACTGCTGAAATGGTTGAGAGGCAAGATAGCACATCTGGACCCCCCGCCATGGGTTCAACAAGCTGGAAACCAAGAGCACACAGAGGGAAGAACATCCACATTTGATCCACTGGAGAGTTTTATTGCCTGACTGTGAGTTATTTAAATGTTGGCAAAGGAATTTTAGAAAATATTTAAAACTTTAATTTTAAAAGCTGTTCTCTATAGATGTGTTTTTTTAATATGATAATTATTTTATAATCGGTATCCCACTTAAGCATTCCCTTTTGTTCTCCCGAGTGATTTGAAAAACACTGAACCGCTTGTCATGGCTTGTAGACATCAGGTAGCACCTATCCCAGGTCATCATTCTAATAACGTCTGTGTGAATCATCCATCCATCCTTATCAACAGATCACCACTCTGTCACAGGGCTGACACAAAGAGGCAGGCAACCATTCACACTCACATTCGCACCTATGGGCAATTTGGAATCACCATTAAATGTCTTTGTACTGTGAGAGGAAGCTGGAGCATCCAGAGAAAACCCACGCACACATGGGGGACATGCAAACTCCACTGTGGGTCGACCCTGGAACCTTCACCAACCACGTCACAATGAACAAAAGTACCTTTCTACGCAATAAAATGCATGTCCTCTGGCTTCACACTTGGGCAATTTACCACCTATATAACAATAAACAAATTCAAACAAAACGTTAAAGGATGCACTTTAAAAGGAAAAATATATTCTTGAAACATCCTACATAAACAAGTGTAATCATTGCACATGAAGGAATAAAGACATTCTACATCAAAAAGTCAATTTGTTATTAGCCATTACACTAACACTGCCCATTAACAGTACAGTGGTGTCTTACATTGATGCATGCCGTATTTGTCGATGAGAATTGCCTGCAGATAAAATGTATGGTGTGAGCCTTGAGACAGCAGTAATGTCTCTCAAATAGTAATGTAAACAGAAGATGGCCTGGATGGGTGTTATCACAGAAAACAATACCATAAGCCCTAATGCAGCAGCACTGCATCTCTGACCAAGCCATCCCAAAAGCAAAAAAAAAAAAAAACATGTAGATGGAAAAAAATGTAATTGGCTATAGTGTTTGAAGTTGTTTATCCCAACTAGTGGGAAAACTGTTTGGTTCAAATGATAGCAGCTTAAATCAGCTAGCTGATTTGTCACTTGTTTATTTGTTTTGGTGAAAAACACCACACTCTGATTGAGCTAAAGCAGAAAGTCTCTGTGGGCTACTGGATCTTTTGAAAGTGACTTTGTGGCCAAGTATGGGGTGGAATTTGTGCTCTGCATTTAACCCCCAGGGTCTCACCTCAGTTGTGAAGGTGGACAGGGCACTGGCCATTCACCCGCCCCCACCGACAATTCCTGACGGTTCTGAGACTTGAACGAACAACTTTCGGGTTATAAGTCCGACTCCCTATCCATTAGGCCACAACTTGGTTTACACAAGTAATATTAAGCATTTACATTTGTATTACCCTAATTGAATATATTGCTTTTTTTTTAAAAAAGCTCTTTATTCATCTTCCAATCAGTATTCCTTTTATTGTTGGTCTGCAGAATGTGTGTAAATTGTACCATTAGAGATCTATTTCAGTTTGATGTTTACTTGTTGGTGCAATGGCTTAGTTGTGTAACTGATGGAAATACCTCCTTCTTCATGAGGGAGGGGTGAGTGTACCTGACTTGGCCAAATCTCTTCAGCCTTTGCACCTGAATGAACAGGCAGCAGCAACCATTGGCTGAGCTTTAAAGACAGTTTCTACAGAAAAGAGAGCAGTATCCCTTAAGTGGCTCCTAGGATGTTAGCAGCACAATTAAACAAAGCTTTGCTAATCTTTACAGCTGGCATCAAGAGGCACTGTGCTTTTGCAGAGAAGTGTTATCCGTAGCATGGCACAGGGTTCCTGACAGGCTGGATAATGTGCACTGCAAGATGCTACCACCCACAGCGCTGCCTTCAGTGTACACTTACTGTAAGAACAACAGCCTGCATATACAGGAAGAGGGGGAAAATAAAACACAGAGATGAATTAGCATGATTCATTTATATATGGTGCACTTTTAAAGAAATGTAACCTGATCTCAAGTTTGGAAATAATTAATTGGCGTGTAATTTCATGGTAGGTGGGAATGAAATATTGCAGTATGGTGCATTTTAAAGGTCCCCTTTTTGTGTGGTTTCTGTCAGGCTGACAAGAATCTTTTTCTTTTCTAGTAATATGGAACGCATCACCACCATGAATTCTGGTAACCTGTTACATTGGGTGTGCACTTATTTTTACACAGCAAGTTATAGCACTTGGGGGGCTTTTGCTGGCTCTACTGATACTGAAAACTTCAACACTGAAGTTCTTCCAGTAGTTTGCAAAACTATCCCACAAAACTTTAGGGAAGCCAATGGATGAAAATAAACAACCTGCTGATGTGTCCTAATATAAAAGACTTGGATGTGTATTTTTAGGGTGGGGTGAAGATACTATCTTTAAGTCCATTAATGCAGTCATTGCTGTGTTTCCCCAGGCCGTAGAGCCTAATCCAGAGGAGTGAGAGTGAATGGGACTGTGGCTCGGGCTTGCCAGACCTACTTAGGTTCTGGATGAGAGCACAGTGCTGTGTGGGCGAATCTATTCTGTCCTGGGCAGGGCACAGCATAAACATTGCCCAGGGAACACAGGCAGGCAAGCAGGCAGGCATGCAGGCAGTCAAGCGGACAAGACCAAAACTGTAAGGATGGTTGCCTTTAATTTCCTTTCTACTGACTCCCTTCAACTGTCCAGGGCCTGAGAGCAAGATAGGGGAAAGAGAGAACAATGAGTGTGTATGTGAGTCCAAATTACCTGTAGATGCAACTTTTTTCCAGCTGTTCACCAAATATAGAGCTAATCCATCCTCCCCTCTCTAACACACTCAGATGCACACACATGCAAATTCCATCATGCTAATTCCATCATGCTCTTTCACAGTGAATCTGCCCCAATCCATGCAGTTGACAGCTGTGAAGCGATGACTTGCTCGCTCTCTTACTGTCTTTAAGGGATCTGTGTTTTCTCCATGGCACTCTGGCGCTCTGACCCCCTGACCTTCCATGTAAACAGTGCACCGCTGTTCCTCTCCCCACTACCCCACTATCACCATCCCCCACCAGCCACTACCAAATGAGGGAGATACAGGCACTCAGAGCCAGCAAGTTGGTCAGCCAGCCCACTGAGGAGGCTATTAGTGAGACAGCAATCCAATGGAGAGTTTGGTAAAAAAAACCACCTCTGGCATCACTCATCACTCCTGCCTTCACTTCACTCACCTCTCAACGATGAAGAAATACACATTAATGCGCACTTATGCCATGTGCACAAACTTGCTGGAAAGCTCACTTGTATCTGCACGCAGCTTCACACACCCGAAAGGATTAACAGCACTCATGCACACATGTACAGTACACTGTACTGTATATAATGAAACACGTTGATAGCAAGATGTGCTTGAACAGAAAATCACTCATAGGCACATGTATGCACAAAAGACATATTCATGAGACACAACACATGAACACAGAGCAATGAAACATTACAGTTGGTGGTCTCAGTAAGACCTTTAAACAATTAAAGATGTGTTTCTAACTTTGCTGAAAGATGGGTTTATATATTGTTATACCATGACAGATACACTTGTTTACAGTATTCCCAGTTTAACCAACCCTCTGCTCAGTCCAGTAATGCTAACTTGAAAAATTAAATATACCATGCAGGCAGCAGTGGGCACCATAAAGGACAGGTCTCAGTTTAAACAGATTCAGAAAACATAAACCTAAAAACAGTAATATGAAGCCTTCCCTCTCTGTCCGTGTCTTTGTCTCTTTCTTATCTTTTCTCTGACATTGTTTGGTTTATTTAGCTGCAGTCTTTCACCTGCTTCCAAATCTCAACTGAGTTCAGCACAGCTGGAGGGTAAACACTCTGACAGAGAAAAGCCATATTGAGAGTGAGACAGTTAGAAGAAATGAAGAATTGAAGGAGAAAGAGAGGCAGGAGTAGGTGTGTGTGTTAAGTAACAGAAAAGCACTCCAAGATGTTTATACTGACTCTAATGCATTTTCCTAATAAATAACACTTCATAATTTTGGCATTTTTCTGATGATTTCACCACAAAGGCGATAGTTATGTGAGAGTCTAATCATGCAATAATGCCAGGAAGTATTAAATGACAGATGCGTGAAATGAGTTGCAATGAAACCCACATGGTTGTTTCAGTTCCTGTACATGAAAAATCAAAGACACAATGTGATCATGGCCTGAGATTTTACTCTTGCAACTGCTGACATACATACAACTGAGTACATGAGTGAAACACATACATTCATGGGTGAAGAGAACTACATCACATGTGAACATGGCACAGACATAAAAAATTCCTAAAATGCAGACACAGCTCACAGATATATTCCCCATCAACAGCATATAATTGTTCGCATTCCCGTCCGTGTCCCTCCTGGTACACCCACTGAGCTCCCATCTCCATGCTCAAACTTCTCTCTATCGCAGCGCTCGCTTGTGTATCAAGGTAACGAATTCATAATCTCTCTCAAGCTCTTTGTAGATCTCACGGTTGGAGATAAGAAGAAGCTATGTTGCAGTCTAATAGCCGTCAGTCTGCCTCAGTTCCTGCTTGCTGTGTGTGTATGTGTGTCTTTGTGTGTGTGTGTGTGTGTGTGTGTGTGTGTGTGTTAAGCAAACCACCCATCACTACAAACCCCAGCACAATATCCCCCATTTTTGCTTCCAGGGGATAAATACAAACAAATAAACAAGAAAAATAAAATGAAATAAAAACAATTATTGCCCAGTTACTTATCAGCTAGCTGTTGAAGTTACATGTCTACCAAAGGCAGCAAATGTGTCTGAGAGAAGAGATTAGGACTGAGTGCCGGTCCACTTTCTTTGTTTCTTTCAGTGTCTTATTCGCACTAAAACAACGTGCAACACTTTACCTCACTAACTGACAAACACTCAATCACAGGCAGAGTAAATATCTGCGAGGGTGAGGCAGCCTCACAGTAACTAAACTTATGATAGGGAGTGGCTTTCGAGGGCTGCCTACTGCTGCGTGCGCGTGTTTTTAATTGTGTTTTCCGTGGGGTGATGAAATGTCCTCTATTTGAGCACGAGCTGGCAGTAAGTGGGCTGTCGCCTCCAGGGACAGAGTGAGCGATGGTCCGCTGCTATTGGAGGTGATTGTGCCTCAACCCCTAGGGGTGACATAGATGAACAGAGGGAAGCAGGGAGACAATAAGGAAAGATGTGACATTCTTTTTTTTTTAAACTGTCTTTCACAGAGAAAAACAGGACAGGGGGCCAGGAAGAATTGTAGGTATGTAGGTAGATCTGGCCTGGACATGCTAAATTTTGGGGGTGATAGCAGGACACTGCTCTTTTGTTGGCTTTTAGGCTGGTTATATCCTACATCTATATACGGATATGCAGTAGATGAACAACATTAACTTGCTTGCCTAACTAATTTACTCAACCTTTTGTTAATAAAGTTCAGCTTCCTGCTGAATTGTGGTATAAATCTTTTTGATATAAAAAAAAAACTAATTATTTTAGACCTTTTCATGGGGAAAATGCAATGCAAAATGCAATCCTTTTATTCTAAAAGTGTGGCTAATTAAGTTTTTAAAACTACGACCCCCAACTGGGCATTATTATTGTTTACTATGCATCAGTTTAAGTGGAAGAGCACACAGTGATCCCAAGAAATCCACAACTACACACAATATAATTTTGTGTTCAGAAATGGTTACAATTTGTTCTTTTTTCCTGTCCATATGGCCATTTGTACTATGTTGAGGTAAAATGAGATTCATGAATCCAAATCTTTTAACATCAGCTTAAAGAGTCATACTACATACAAATGAGATTGTACTTTTCACGCATGTTGATGTTTTATGGTGTTCAACGGGCATAAGGAGAATCACCTTCACTTGGAAGCGAAACAGCTGACCGGAGGAGGTCAGTAATTTGAACAAAGTTCACTGGTTGTTTGGAGCATCTTTATACAGTACATACTGTTACACGATTCAGTAACAAGATGCAAGTGATTAAACGCTTTCCCTCAAGCCCTTGCCACATCTTCTGCTTGCTGAATTTACATGGCATCTATGAATACTCGCAAGGAAAACAAAAAGTGGAGAGCGAGAGCAGAGAGCTCCTAGTGTGGAGGAGTCTCATTATTTCGTTATGGATTGCACATGTCAGGCGGTAAGTGCTCTTTTTATCCTTCCGAAGCACTACCCTCGGCCACTGAGCACATTTCCCTACCCGAGTGAAATTTACCATGTTAAGGCTCATGCCACCAGGGGAATGGTGGTGAGACCTCTAGGTGGCTGCTAAGATTTACCGGCCTGATTAAATAAGAGACTGTAGTGCGAATAAGAGGCCAAGGGAGAAATCTACGTAACATAAATGCATGTTTTTTACTCACCAGTTAAATTGATTATATCATCCCTCACACCCCTTTACACCTCTTTATGGCGTTTTACATGTCATGCTGGGTTTTAAACAAAGAGCAGAGAGAGGGCAGTGGAGGATTGCTTGTGGCTCGGGATGGCCTTCTGCCAACACACTGCAAAGATGAGTCTTTTTAAACGTGCCTATTCCCATCCATTGCTGCCTGCATACCTTGAAAAGTTCACACAAAATATATTGCTACTGGTTCTCCAATTTGGGCAGGAGAGGCCTTTCATTTGACGCTCTGTTACTCACAAACTGCAGAACCCTTATAAAGGCTGCCTAATTCAATCTCATTTTCTTAAATTTTCCATCACAGACCCTGCTCCTTAATACTTCAGGAAGGGTCTTTGACTTAGCCAACGATGAGGATTTTTCAGCTAAGCAGTTGTGGCCAGAGTAGGGGAGTAAGTTTTATTTTTCTGTTTCAGCAGCCACAGTACCATGTAAATCCCAGACTAGAACCAGAGTGGACTTTGAGTTACAATATAACCTCAAGCAAATGTGTAAAAAAAAAAGAAAAGGAAAATGTAGTAATGTCTGCCTGTATTCTGCCTGCTTGTAACTCACTCCAGGTCTTGCTGTTTGATGTGTCTTCAGTCTTTGAGTGTCCTGCCTGCTGGCCAAAGTGGACAACTGCCTCTATTCGAATTTAAAACATACCAACCAATCAGAATAGCCGTTTCAGCTCAGAGCCAGTGTGACTGGATGAATTTGTATTCAGATCCTTCCTCAAAGTGAAGGAATGCGAGGGATGAAGACTCACCAGAAGTTGTTGGAAGTTGTTTTTCTTTTTTTTATTTTTGATTGTGGTATAAGCACTAGAACAAGACTTCCTCTTATTTGAACTTTTGCTGTTGTTTTCTAGAACACCGTTTTCTAAAGGTTGTTTTATTAACTTTTAAACTAAAGCAATTTGTGCTAATTTGATGATTTTTGCAATTTAAATGGGAACAAGAAGAAATCTCATCCTTGAGTGGCCACTGAAAACATATAAATATTCATTAAATACTTAAAAACAAGTAACTTTTCTAAACTGTGATCATGTCACACAGAACAATTCCTGTTGGTTCCAACATTTTATTTTTGCGGACATACAGTGTTGTCAGGCTGGTGTCTCATGAGTTTAGTCGTGATGCAACTAAAAACTTCCAGTTGGTTAGGCGGGTTAAATGTCTGAGCACATTTTCTCATTCAATTCAATAGAAAAGTTCCTCCATAAGCATATAGACCTACATCATATTGGAGCACATGACCTGAGAAGTCTGCTATAAATAAGAAGTTGGGACACCTAAGTCCTGTGTAGGAAATTTGGTCATTGTACAGGCTTTCATATGAGTATAGTGTAGTATTTTTGTAATTAGGATATTTTAGGTTTAGCCTTATACAAAAAAGGTATCCTAACACAGCATCATGACAACAACAAAAAAAGTGAAATATTAACAATACAAATATTCACAACTTTGCAGTAAATTCTCACACTACTCCCACAGTCCTTCTCTGTTGCACGACAGCTCCGTGTATTTTTAGCCTCTTCATTTTTTATTTTTTTTCCACTTTTGTCCTGTTCTACCGCTGCACAGCTTTACAAAATAAGAGATCAGCCACAGCAACTCGCTTTGCTTTTGCTTTTCTGAATTGAACGCACCAAGTAGTAGGATTAACTATTCGGGAGAACTGAAGAGACCAAGTTTATGAAGCGGCATTGAACGCCGCACGACTCTTCGTACCCCCCCCCCATAGAAGGAGGGAGAAAGGGGTGTATGTGACTCCTGTCTCCCCACCCCCAGTCTATATGCGGTGGGTTTAGGGAGAAAGGAATCCAAACCTGGGACGCGGAGATAACGAAGCACTCCAATAAAGAGATATACCTTCGGAGATCCGCGCACGGCGCTGTCGCGGACGGATTATTATAGAGTTTTTTTTTTTTTTTTTTCACGGAGGAGGTTCTGGCTCGGAGCGTCTCATCTGGGAGAAAGGGAATACAAACGCACGGGGAATAATAGGAGTATATTATACTCGCTCCCTCCGTTAACAAGTGACTGCTCTGCCACTCGAGAGGGTGGAATACAGGGTTTTTTTTTTTTTCCTACCGCCAGGTAAAAGTCGCTGCTCTTCTGAGGGAATACGAGCGCTCAGCCACAAACAATACGGATTTTTAAAGCGGTCCCCTGTCAGGCAACCAGGGGTAGTTTCAGAAACACTTTTCTCACGCTGTTCAAGTAAGTCCAAGCAAGTTTTCTTCTACTAAAGTCTTGAATTATATTATATGAGTACATGGGACATGATTTTTTAAAAAAAGTTCTAAGGTATGTAAGTGTGCTATAAGTCGGGAAAATTCATTTTTAAACTTTGCCATCTTGCTGGACCGCTATACCAAGTAGAAGACCTCCGTATGCTGGGGGAAAAAAGAGGAAAAAAAAAAAGCTTTGCTGTTCACTCTTGAGCTGAATATGTTTCAGTTGAATCCTCTTTGCCCTGTTCTTATTCCGTAGCCTATATTTCTGCTGCATGGGTTGAAGATGGCACCAAATGAGTTTGTGCAGTCTGCGTCTGAAAAAAAACAACTTTTAATGCAGGACCCCCCCCCCCCCTTTAGAGATAGATCAAATATTCGACCTCCATCCCGGTGAAGGGTTTTTATGAAAATCCTCATATTATTTTGCGTTTAAAAAGTTGAAGCTTTCAGGCACTCGATTTGCATTTTCTGCATCAGTCAATTTTGTGCTAAGTAATAACTTGAATATTTGATGTTACCAATGAAACGCCAGAGGAACTTTTCAGGAAATCGCTGTAATATTATTAGATGGTCTGTGGGGGGGGGTGAAGTCTGAATTGCACTACTGAATACAAAACTACTATAATATTGTAATATTACTTTGTGCCTGTAATGAGAAGTACTCATTTGAGTGTGTAGATTATCAGACTTTAATGGTGTTCGATCTCCTGTAAGTTATTTCTGTGATGTTTGTACTATATCTTTTTATGTATTTATTTATTTTGAAGTAATACTTCTTTTTACTTAAATGTAATTTTCTGCCTTTAGAATAAGTAACTTTTGTCTGTCTTGGAAAGTTTGGATAGAGCTCCAGGCTAAGGCTTTTTTTTTCCACTCTTCTTCTGCTCTTCTTCTTCTTCTTTGTTAAGGCAGGCTACAGTAAGTCAAGTGAGTCCAATCTGAATTACAATGGATCTTAGTTTTATCAGAACATTTAAGGCCGAACCTCCCCCAGGCAACATACACACACTTGTCCCCTCTCCACCGTCCCACACCAACAGCAACTGCAAGCCAAAAAAAGATTAGTAATGTGTTTAGTTTACTGGGGGTTGCTGAACAGTTGAGTTCAAGCAGTGCTGTTTTTGTTCCAGATGTTCATAAAAATAAAGGGAGAAGAATCTTGAAATTTAGAGAGTTCAAAGGTCAGGGTCAGCCACAGAGTAGCAGCATGAGATGAAGCTGGAAGTTGTTTCGCATTGAGTTTTATGGCTGAAGGACAAGTAATTCAGTTATACTGAGTAGTTGGTGCTATTAATAGCACATTTCCACCTATTTTACATCCTGGCTTAGCTTTTTCCAACCTGGTGAAGAATAAATATGAATTTTGATCTATTGAACTGCCATCACAGATTGCGCCGGATTTCCTCCATTTCTGTTTGTAATATAAATTTAGGTTTGTTTAACTCCAGCTCATCGGGCTTTCATTCCAGTATTCAATCACCCTGCTAGCTTGTGTAAATAAACCCATTTGTCTTATGATGAGAGTCACATGTTGATTGTCAGTAACAAGAAGGAGTCTTGTCCTTCAGAGTAATTGGACAACAAGCATACCAAGAGGCTGGGCATTCTGGATTCTTAATGTAGCTTTAATTGAACAATTTATCACCCCTGATCACTGTCAAATAACTGGGCAAGAAAGACAAAAGGCGATGAAAATACCAGGGATAAGCCCACCAGGCACAGTCGGCAAAGCGTGACCAGCGTTCTGTGACAGCAGCATCAGCAAGGTGCCGTTTTATTTCATTTGACTTATTTATTCATTTATTTGTTTTATTTGTCTGTAGAAATTGCAGATTGATGCATTTCTGAGTGGCAAGCTTGTAAGCAGTGGTAATGAATTGCTGAGGAGGAGGGGGCAGTGAGAACATTACATCCTTGAAAACTTCTTTTATTGGACAAAACTTTTGATTTCTCCCTGGAGCTCCTTTCTCTACACTTGGAAGAAAAGCTAATTGAATTGTGCCCCGGATATGATGCCCCCCCAAAAGTATGGAGGTCTTGGAGAAGTGTCCTCCTCAGGGTTTTGAAATTCATTTCCTTTGCAATTATTACTTTCTGAGCTGTTTTCTTTTATTTCCCCTACCTCAACAGTAGGGTGTATTCTGCATTTTTGACTGGATCAAAAGGGAGAAGAGAGGGAGATTTTAGATAGCTACAGGCCTGACACATTGACTGTAAGCTATTCTGCACCATGTGTTTGACTTCAGGTATTTGAAGGAGTGGTAAGAAGTTGTCATCTTTTTGACTGTTTGATGTTGTACTTGTGCTTTGGGCTACTGGGTGATAATAGATTTTACGGAGGCAAAGCAAACAGAGCTCTTGATGCTTTTTACTGTAAATGCTGCACTGCAGACTGAGACCAGCGAAACACTGTGTCAAAATCAGATCTCTGCCATTTGCAAAAGCCACACCGTTCTAGTAAGTTAAAACACTTATAATGATGTAGCTATAAATGATAAACTCTCCTTAAATTAATTAATAACTTTTATCTCTTCAATTATTGCACATCTGTTTTTCTATTTTAATTAATGCAAAGGTCTAACCAAGGGGTATGAAACATTTAACAGTCATAATGAGACCAAAACATTAATCAACAAATGGGCCACATTTACTTTATGTATACGCCTAGATCTTTGTTCAAGGCTTTTAGGCTGGCAATTTGAGTCACCTACCTCCTCCCCCCCCCACCCTGTGCCCTGATCATTTTATTCACATCCAAATTAGGAGCATTTTGGTGGCATCAAGTGCATTGCAATTAGTCACATTGCACTTGACGCAACAGCACAGTTAATAACAGCTGCTCTGAAGTGTCTTTCGTCGTAGAGAGAAAAAGAAATGTGCGCTGTGCAGCGGCACTGTTGCACTCACAGCTAATTGTGTTTATTCATTTTAATTTGCTGCGAGTGCTAAATCAGTGCTCTTCCAGCGACACGAGGTGCAATTAGTCTGGCTGTAAAAACAGAAGGCAGTGTATCTTGTAAAATGTCCCCTCCTCTCCTCTTTGATTTGTGGATTAGCCATCCCTTGTCATTCACATTTCTTTTATTGCTGCATAACTAGGATGGGAAGGCACCCAACATCAAAACTACCAATAGTTTATGCTGTGGGGCTGCATACTTTTCAGCAACAGGAGAAACCTGGCTTAGTGTCAGCTAGAATATTGGAACTCATTTGTTTTAACCAAACAATACAACTTTGATGTGGCCTTGGTTATCCATAATCTTTAATGACTTCATTTATTTACTTTATAAATAAAGCAGAATTCTTATACTTGGATTATATTAATGAAATTCCATTATTGTCTCTGCTCAATAAGAACAGGACTGACCTTTTGAAAGTGAGTTTTGGTTCATATGAGGAGCGGTGTTTCTCCACTGAAAGTGATTGTTACAGTCCTCAAAGCCTGAAACATCCTGATTTCTCTCAGGTCTTTAAGCTTTTACCGAAGAATATAATGCAACAAAACAAGAAGCTTCAAATCAACTGGATCATTGCAAACCCGCTGCTTTTTGTGCTTTTGACATTTGATTAGATTTGTTTTATGTTGAATGTTAGCACACTTTGCAAAGATATCTTTCTATGCTCCACCTTCCCTGCATTTGTTTGCTGCTATGTGTTTTTGAATTTGGAAGGAGGTCAGCTTCAGATCTTTGTCTATGCAAGCCTCTGCAAGTATTATTTACCCAATAACTTCTCTTTGCCTTTCTGTGGAAAAAAAAGTTCCATTTTAACCTTTACATGCTGGCTTTCTGCTTCAAAACACAACACGCCTTGCTTAGCACAATTACTATAATTTAGACGAAGCAGATAAATAATAGCTGAAGTATTGGTTTCATGTCCAACAGGGAATGCATGTTACTGTCACATGCATTAGAGGCTCCATTCACAGTCTTGAAAGTTACTTTGCATAAAAATGTCAGAACTCTTGCACTTGAGGCTTCACTATATGTCAAGACAAAAACAGCTGTCAGTCAAAATGGAAACCAGCCCATTACACCCATGACAGTTTAAAACACTGTGTCATTTTCACTCTACAGACCTCCACCGTGGCCTTAAACACGAGACTGGTGGCAGACAGAGGATTTATTGACCACAGTCTCAGACAACCCTACTGGTTGTGCTGGATCTAAAATTGGTAGCCCTGTCCTCACCAGACCTTATTGGAGGTGAGATTTGGCCATGACCTGACAGCACCCAAAAGTCATATTTACACACAGTCTCCGAAACACAAAAGATCAGCGCTCCAAACCAAGCCAGCAGTGGTTTTGGGCAGAGATGAAGCAGGTTGAGAGGCAGGGCTCTGATAAGACAAGCCTGTGATAAGGTGCATGAACTCAGCAGGATTGATCCATCGCCGTCTGAGTTAAAGTCCACTCTGCATCTTAGCTGACTGTCAGGCTTCTCTGGTGTTTGCTCATCTTAGTTTTTCTTCATCCCTGTATCTCCCTCACTAAGTATTTTTCTTACACCACACTGTCTCTGCTTTCTATTTGTCTTTCTGTCTTCCCACCCCTTTCCATTTTCTCTGTCTACTTAACTTTAATCTCCCAAATGCATTTGCATATGGATCCTGGCTGAATCTAAATGTGTGTGTGTGTGTTTTATGAATAAGTTGCCTTTTTTTCTGAAGTGGCCTGTGAAGTATATTAGATTTCTACTATTGTATACATGTTTGGTCATATCTTAAATGTATCTTAAGTGTAGTGTAGCTTATTTATATCTGACTTGAACATGTTTCATGCCTTTTTTTTTTGCCCTTGCCTCACCAAATAGTGAAGGACTCTTAAGCAGAGAATTTGCAGTCACTAATGCATTGTGTGCTAAACTGAAGGTAGTCCCACACATACACTGAAGCACACTAATCCCTGCCAGACTATTTGGTAAAGCCATGGGGGATACATCGACACACTGTCACCTCTTCAGCTTCCTGCCCATTCCCTTGGTACCTTCAGGTTGTACAAAAATAATTCGCTCCAGCTCCCTCTGATGAATTGACAGTAATCTGCTTCTGACGATGAGCAGAAGCAGACCTTCTGTTGATGTCTGCTACTCCCTCATTCACTCTACTCTGCCTCCCTCAAGATATAATACACTTGAACAAACATGGTGCATACTTAGTTGAAGCTTGAGAGGAAACTATTCCAAACAGCCATTCACTCTGCCTTCCCTCTGGCCTTAATCTCATCCTCTTATGGTTATGGAGTTAATGTGAACTGGTGTTTCATGGTGAGAAGTAATTAACACCCAGTCTAGGACAGGAATCAAATGGGCGTGTCTAGTCTCGTTTTGCCGTCCGCGTCTCTTCTGGACGATTCCTGTTGCTTGCTGTTGGGCTGTTTCTAAGTTAAGTGTGATTACCAGCTGGTGTCCCCCAGATTGATGCACAGAATTTCCCCTCTGGGCGTCTGTCTCCTCCTCCTCTTTGCAAACTGGGTCTGGCAAGAAGAGCTGTTCTGCACCCTGGCAGTTTGACCCCTGTGAGGTCGCAGACATGTGATAGTAGGAGGACTAAGGTCACCCATTCTCATGCCTGAAGGGAACAAACAGGTTGCAGTTAACTCTTTTAAATTCTGTATAAGCAGCCTTTTGAGGCATCTGAATGAAGTATGTATTTGTGAAGCAGGATATAGTAGTAGACTGCATAATTTTCCAAAAACATTTCTTTCAGTTTATTCATACTCTGTGATTTGAGTCTTGGGAAGCAATACATTTTTGAACATTTTGCCAAGATTAAGTACAAGATGAAGGTACAATATGTTATCCTAATAATACTTATTCTGTGTAACAGCAGGCGTGTGTTTTGTTTAGGTCTCCATAAGCTCCATACTAAAAATTTTCAGATGCTAGTTCACTGTACTGAAGTCAGTTGAATACCCATAGCAATGTGTTGCTATATAGATATGTCTCTTAGTTAACTGGAGAGTTTGAATAAATGAGGCTATCCAGCAACTGAAAAACACTGGGCCTTGCCTCTGATTGGTCTATAATGCCAAAGACCACTCCTTTTAACTGCAGGTGCCATACTACAAAGAATTGGTGCTTAGGATACTGTTTGCTTGCAGTTATGTATTTGAAAGCAGTTTGGCAGCTTCTCCAATGCAGTTGTTGCCTTATTGTGAATTGGTTATAGAGAGTTGAATGGTTGTTTGTGTGAGTGTGTGTGTGTGCTAAATGCTGTTAATCTGATGGTGCTTATTGTGCACACATAGAAAGCCTGGAGCAAGATGGCTCAGTCCATTCAGATGCCCCCAACCCCCACCCCCCACCCATTCGCTTTCCCCTCTACCAACCATCCTGTCCTTTTGTTCCTGTTGCCACACAGGCAAGCCCTCACCCAAACTTAAGGGACATCTGGTATAAGGGAAGGCTATGGGAGGGGTGAGCTTTGGGGGAAGTGAAAGGGGGAGAAGGGGAAGGAGGACATGAGTGTGGGGAGGTACACTCAACAATCCCAAGGGGTGGGAGGTAAGAGATGGGGGTCACAAAGAAAGATAGGTATGCAGGATAGTGGGGGTTGTTGAGAAAGGGAAGTGGGGGAACTAAACATGAGTAGGAAGATAATTGATGGATGGAAGTAATTGTGTGTAATGCAAGCAAGAAAACATGGGCCTCTGGATAGGAGAGATATAGAGAGGGTGAAAGAGAGGGAGCCAGTGAATAGGAGTAGAGAAAGGAGGGGGGCAAAGAGTGGAAAGAGAATAATGAAGAGAGGGAGTGTGCAAGAAGTAGGAGGCTAGGGAAAAGGAGTAGATGAGCAGAAGCGTGGAAAGGCACAGAGAGGAGGCCTGGAGAGAGGGAAACGTGGAGGAGGATGAAATCGAGGCGGCCTGCTGTTCTGTTGCATCACTAAGCCCTGACTGGGGTTAAGAAGGAGTAACTACCTGCCTGTCAGGCTGATTGTTCATCCCTATGCATCAGGGGAATATGCGTCCCGGTTTGTGAGAGATGGCGCAGATTCACTATGTGGGCCACCTAACCACAGAAAATGGCTGCTCATGCATCTCTGGGAATATAAGCAGCACTTCCACAGGTTGGGCTTTCTAAGGCAGGGATGGTTGTTTTATATGCAGATGATGGCACCATCTCCCATACAAGATGCTCTTTATTACAATATTTTTAGGTGTTTTTCTCATTTTATCCTCTCTGTTTACAGTCTGAAATTATTTATTGTTAATAATTCCCCTACAACAATAAAACTCCTCCATTCAAAAGCCTGGTGACGAGTTCTCAGTAATTAACTCTGGCAGCCTGAGTGCCTTTTCAAAAAGGATGCTGCCTCATCTTTCAGTGAAATAGAAACAAAGCCTATATACTCCTGTGTTGGAGACACAAATTACAGTGTACCAGTGGTGCGTAAAAGAGAGAATTTAGAGTGAAGGCACTAGAGGCAAAATGCATTGAGTTCTTCTCACTTTCTCACTTGTACATCACAAGCTTGTCCCACAGACGGGGAAGAAAGGTTTGTCAAGCGCATCACAATGGAGAGAGTTGCACCTTCCACAGCCCCTGGGAAGATACAAGGTGACATCTGTATGTAAATGGAGACAGGCACTCGCCACTATTTTCCAGCTGACAGGAAACAGTAGGCAACTTGGTGTTTTCTTTTGTGTTAAGAAGTTAATGATTTTGTTGTTTCTTTGACATTTGCTTTTTTTTTTTTGAGGTTGAGGATGAAAGTAAAAAGGTTTGTGGCTGTGTGCATAAATAAATACGTCTGTACATTTCTCACACTCGTATACATGTACACACAACAAATTATGACATTTACACCAAAGAACATTGGCAGCACAGTATTTTACTAAAACCTCAATTCACACCTCTTTGCTACTGCCCCTGTTTTGTTTATGGATCAGAGCCACGGTAGAATAATAATTTAAGTGATTTTATTTTTTTCATGTTTTTTTTTTTTTTTTTTTATACTTGGGGGAGGGTTTCCTTGGTCACTACACTGTCATATTTTTATAGAAGACTTTCAAGACTTGTAATTTTAAAGGTTACTGACTCGTTGCAACACTGTCCTTCAAATAGATTTTTTTCTAGGTGGACACTAGACAGCAGCACAGTTGGTTTGACATCTCGGGCCATTTTTTTTTAGAAGCAGTATCTCATCAAGGTCATTATGGAAACTCATCAACCCCCTGCTGTGAGAGGGTCACTGTTTCCCAGTTAAATTGGCATTTCATGTTGGGATGTCCCAGTTATTACAAAGCATGTTTGACATTTTAACTTAAAACATGCATGGGACAAGCTGATTTCTTACCCTGGCTAGTAATAAGACAGCAACACTTAGTGGGCATTTCACCTTTGAGCAATTGTCTTGTAACCATATAGCCTCAAATATCCTTGAAATAGCACGTTTTGCTCGTAATAGCTGGAAATCTTGTGGGAATTTCCTTGATGCTGAACCACTACCTGCCGTGTGTTGTTTAAATCCTTCTAGAATGACATGTAAAATGTAAGCAGTCACCTGTTAGTTTATCTAGTGAAAGAGGAAATTGGGCAAGCAGAGAAGGAGTAAAACACATTTTTAAAAGGAAAACAAATAAGGTTGTTATCAGACTCTATTTGCTGTTGATCTGGGGAGATAGTGTTGACACAGCGGAAGTGAGAAGCCATTGCTGCTCTGATTATGCTTGTGGCCTGATGCCACCAAATGAGAACTAGAAGACAAATGCACCTGAGAGATAGTGAAACACCATATATACCTAGATAATGACTACAGAAACAGTGTAAAGACACTCTTACTTGACAAAACTTAACACAAGTGCTTGATAATTTAATCACAATCCTTAAAAAGTGTTTGATCCCAACAATGCACAGTTAGTGTTCCTAAGCTAAAATCATCATCTGTAGTATTTGCATGGTCATTTTAAGTTATTCCACTTAAAAGTGTCAGCTGCAATGCTAAAATCTGAGTGCACAGCTGAAGACATGCAGCTTGGCAAGGAGGGTCCACTTCTTTTAGCCAAAGGGACGGGTGGGGGATATTTGATGATAAATCCTACCCCACCACACACACACACACACACCTCCAGACAGCCCCTGTGACATTTGTCATCTTACAGCCCCCCAATCTGTAGTCTCAACAGGGTGGAGATAGGGCCAAAAACACAGGGACAGAAGGGAAGACAAAAGCAGGTCTGATATGGAAATGGGGGTTACTGTTAATAGCCCCACCATACTTGCCCTTGGGTTAGTGTAGTTGAAAGCAAGGGTAGGCAGAAACAATGAAATCAAATAGGGCAGTGAGAGAGTTGGAAGTAGTAAGAGAGAAAGAGAGCGAGGTGCAGAGCCAGCAGGAGGGAAATGGTGACTGCAGCTTGGAAACAGGAGGTAGATAGAGAGAGCAGAGGGTCTCCCATTTTCATGGAGATAAAGGAGCACTAATGAATTTGAACCAGTGCCCTCCAGGGATATACCATAAGGGCAAAAATAGGAAGGAGCAGATTGGGGTTTAGTGGGTTTTTAAACTACAGCCAAACTGTCTTTTAGACACAGTGGTGCTCCCAATTCTGCAATCACTAAGATGGCCATTGCTCTGCTTGCCAACTGCTGCGGGCAAGGCCTGTGCCAGGGCTCGGAGAGGATTTGATGCCAGAGGAGATGTGCCTAACTGGCTAGGCTAGAACCACTCTTTGACCCAGCAAGATCATTTATCTGGCCGTATAACTCAGTTAGCTACCTTGTTTGCATAGCACAGGGTGTGCTGAATGCTGATTGCAGTGTAACAGTATTATAGCAAAGTGTAGTCTGGATCGGTGTGTAAGATTACACCAGCATTGTGGATTATGGGATCTTCTTTTGTAGCATAGTGTGTAGAATTTGGTAAATAGACTCCCAGGATCTTATTGATACCAAGTCAAGCTTATTTTATATAGCCCAAAATCACAAATCACAAATTTGTCTCAATATGCTTCACAATCTGTGTAACATGTGGCACTCTCCATTGATTCGGATAAGAAAAAACTCATTGCAGTGTAAACTGCTTTCGATACGTTCCCACCAAATTACATAGATTATGTTTTGCATCTGTGCAGTTCTTGGAAAAATAATCAATGAAATGACCAGTTTAGCTTTCCTCAGTAATTCTTTGTGGCCGACCTAAAAGCTAACATTTAGCAGTGTGTTTGGAACACCACGGACTCTATGTTTTTCCAGAGCCTCCACCTACTTGGCTTATCTATCATTTTTACAATGTGTTGTACCACATAGACAGACCAACCGCTGCCTGTGGCATCTGCCCCCATTTGGAGGTAATGGTCTGGCCCCCAGGCTGTGAGCCTAGCCAGTTAATAATGAAATGGGCCTCTCCATTGTAAATCACAGAGGGGTCTTGTTTGGATGACGCCTTTGGGAGAATTGCATGGCAATGTCGTGTTACGAAAGGGAAGCCTGACAGTAGTGGAGAGCAGAGACTCGGTGAAAGAAATAAAGCAGCTTTGTACATGATGGATTGTGGCCTTTGCTTCTGCTTATGTCAAATGGGATCTGAATATTAAAAGGGAACTGAGGAGATGAGAAATGAGCTGTGGTGTCATATTTATTTGCAGTTTGTTAGGTTTTATCTTTCTGCATGCATTGGCAGTTTCATCCCAAGTGGGGACTGAGTGAAAAACTTTGCGTCTTGCAGCCCAAGAAAGCCTTTGTAACTTTGTAAAACTGATTGGAAAGAAGGACAGCAAAGTGTTTCTTATAAGAGCTGGCATGTTGGATGCTGTTTTATTTTCTGTTTGTATTTTAGGCATTTGGCTGATATGCTTATCCAAACTGTCTTACAGTGAAATTGTCAGAAGAAGCAATGTATTTCCTAGATAACTAACACAACCAAAGAAAGAAAGAATGGCAGGAATCAGTACATATAATCGTGGTGTAGTAGGAAAGTAAGTAGTGGGAAGGTGTTTTTTTTTTTTTTTCCTGTATGCACGAAGCAATGAATTTAACCTATTTGGATGAAATTTCAAGTGTAACAACTTTGCTAAATTGCCTCTTGCACACTGACAGCCAACCTTAAGCCTCTCAGGCAGATTTGAGTTGAACATAGTATGTTTATAAAAAGAAGCCAGGAGGAACCTTGAGGAACCTGGGCTGTTCTTTGAAGTCAGCTATTTTCCTTCACTTCAAGTGCGTCACTCACTTCAAAGCGAGAATTTCACAGAAAATGTACTGATTTTCTCCCCTCCTCTCCTTTGTGTAGAATTTACAGCACATAAAACGGGTCTAGGAAGACTTTGTCAGAAGGTATCTGTAACCTAAGATGACTCCTTTTGTGTGTATGTGAGTGTGTTTCAGTGCCTCTGAGAGCTTGTGGGGCCTCTGTGTGATCTTGTGCATATCCACATAAAGAGGCTTGCAGATGATGCATGGTGGTGGGCTGGGGCTTTGCTTTTGTTAATGAGATGGAATCCAGAGAGCCTTGGCAGCGTGTGGAGTCTTGGTATGATAAGTTTGACCCCTGCGGTTTATGGTTAAAGAGGGAGATTTGTTGGTTGTGTGAGTAAGACTACACTAGTTGAAGCTGGCGGCTTTGCTTAAAAGTTGCCAAAAGCCACTATATCTGCTTCAAATTCACATTCTAAATCTGTGAAACTCAAATATGCACCAGTTACAGCACAGCTTCCTGTGTGCTAATGAATTTGATGTCAACGAGATTAAAGACATGCACAGAGAAAAATGGCTGGCATATCATGGGAAATGAGATTTTGCTTGTGTGCACTGAGTTAAGTCATGTTTGTACGGAGGAGTTTTAGTGGTTATTAGCCTGTTCATGCATCTTTAATTTTTTTTTTTCTTCCCTGATTGCAATCAGAACCTCTGCTTTTATGGTTTTCACTTTAACAGATGAAGCCAGGACTGATACACGGGCTTGTAAACAGATGAGTGTGTTCTTCTCGCTAATCACAGTGGCATTGTGTGTGCACACTGTGCGCGTGTGTGTACGTGCGTGTCTGCATTTGTCCATATTAGTTTGTGATTGTCGCATAATTTGTAACGGCAGCCGTCTGTGTATGTAAAATTGTGTGTGTTCATTTCACTGCTGTGCGTGTTTGGGTGTGTGTTTGGCTGCTTGGTGAGGTGCTAAAAATGAGTGGCAGTGAGTGGAGAAATGTGCCCCATTCATCTGTAAAGGTCAAAGAAGGGAGTTTGGGGGCAAACTATCCATTAGTTTCCTTCACATGTTGTACATGCCATTTCCCCTACAGTCCATCCCCTTCCCCCTATTTTCACCTATCACCAAGCACAACTGGCTCTGGACCCCTACAGAAGGTGACTTTGGCTCCTAGTCCTCTTGGCTTCAATTTGTCTAGTGGCCACACTACACCAAATTGAGTCTCAAATAACAAACAGGGTAACCGTTTGGGCTTCAACAACCACACAAAATGAAGGGCAATGTGAAATATTTTTTTGTTAATTTTCAAACTGGCAAATTGGATCAGATGCTCTTAAGATGTTTTGAAGAGTTTAAATCCTTGTCCACCAGCATTCTGAGAACACACACACACACACACACACACATACATACATGTACATATAAAGCCAATTTGCACTTTGGCTTTGAATAGCAGCCAAATGCGTGAGGTATTTTTACCCAGAGTCTATGATGTTGCATGATCTGAGCCAGTGCAGGTTGGTAACTGAGGTGATTGTGTGCACTTGACCTGTTGGCTTGGGCGGTGTGGGCACGCAGCGCTGGGAGTGAGAGAGGAGAGAGGGAGAGAAAAGAATGCAGAGGTGTATGTGTGTGTGTGTGTGTGTGTGTGTGTTATGGATGCTGGTGGACAAGGATTTAAACTCATCTTAAGTGCATCTGATCCAATTTGCCAGTTTGAAAATGAACAAAAAATATTTCAAATTGCCCTTCATTTTGTGTGGTTGTTGAAGTGCGTGTGCCCTACACTGCACAGGCAGTCTATTTTTCTGTTAGGAATGAAGGAGAGGGATGGAGGCAGGGAGTAGGAGGCAGAGGCGGCAGAGGAGGAGGGGTAGATGCAAGGATTCCTCGGAGACCAAGGCTGCCAGCCATGTCAAGGCACAGACTGGAAAAGAAGGAAGAGTGCATGAAAACAAGAGTGGAGGAAGCATGTAAGAGAACAGAGTGCAAGCAAATTAAGAAAATAAAAGAAAGGAAGGAAGAAATTGTCAAGAAAGCATTATTACAATGCTAGTGAGCAGTTAGCATAAAAAGAAAAAGTTCTGCCAGTTTTCCAAACCTGATATTTTTACCTCATTGTTCGATGTGGGCCTCATCCGATTTTAATGATGCTTCACTTTGCCGGTGGGCAATTGTGTACCACTCTCAGATTAGCATGTCAGCGTATTGAAAAATAGTGGAGTGAAGGCATTAGAAGAACATGGCCACATGCCCCACAAGAGAATGCGCCAGCCCCTCCTCCCAGCATTCCCCTTTCCCTCTCCTTGATGTCCGATCTCTTCTGCTCCCTCGCCACTGAAGGATGAAACAATGTGAGTGAGAAGCTCTACAGATGTAATCGTCCCTTATAGCCTATTCAGTGACAGTCTTTCCCCCTCATTTCAGGCCTAATGTATTACATCCACTCATCCTTGGCACCTCCCTTACTGCTTACTCTGCCTCAATTCCAGCTACTGTCTTTGGATGTGAGGTGGGTGAAATGGGCTGTAGGCCACAGATGGAAAAAGCATCAGCTGTTAAAGATGACTGGTGATTAGATTTTTTTGTTTTTTTTTCTCCCAGTCTGCACTCAATTCAGAGATTGCAATTGGACTATTATGGACCTGTTTGATTCTGTTTGAACTTTTCTATCATGTAAACATGGTGCTGTATCATTTGCCATGTTGGGACATGCTTTTTTTTTTTTAATAACTTTTTGAGAGTAATGTCATGTTGCAATATAATGTTGTTGACACCAGGTGTGAATAATCTTCTTGCATTCATCCTTTAGCAGTGCTTGACTCATCACCTGGCGCTCCACAACAAAACAGATGATATAACTTTGGTTTCTGCACTCTTGCCAGCAAATGTCAGCCCAGCTCCCCCCAAGGTGGCCTGTGGCTGGCAAGTTAGGCATTATGGGTAATGTAGTTTGCATGTTCTCACTGAGCATATCACTTCCAGCATTGACTATCCATAACGGCACACTGGCATTGACTGTCACCTGACGCTGTCATCTTGTCCTTCACATGTCAGCTCAGATTTCATGGCAGGATGGAGCTTTGACAAACAGGGACTTTACACTGTCAAACAAGTCGGCCCCTCAGAGAAGACTGCTGATTGGATTAGCATTGTGACATTGCTGTTGATGTCTTTGGAAAGAAGGTGGAACCTCTTTGCAGATACCAAGTGCAAACAGCTGTTGACAATTTTGGTGTTGCTTGTGACAGGAATGCTTTGGTGTGGCGGCGTTTTCTGATGCTGACTTTGCTATATTCACACCCTCGCCACTTTGCTCCTGCACTTTCCACATCTCAAAAGGCTTGCAGTGCTCCGCAGCATTGTAGCATGGCATGCCACTACAGCACTTCATGTGGCCATGTTGTTTTATGGTTTCAGTACTCCAGCTGTTACGCTGAGGCACCAATCACACATGGTCACATGGTCTTCAGATGCAGGTCTTGAAGTCTTCAGATTTTTTGGGGGGGGCTGTAAGCTAGCGTGAGTTAAGACTGTATAATGGAAGTGACCAAACCGAACCGAGTCGTAGGAAGGCTCTTTGTTCTGTTCAGAGTTGTGGGTGTCTAAACCTGGAGACATTCAAATCCCACACAATGTAAAGCACTCAGTACATATATAGTTGTTTCTCAGACACATATAGTCTGACAGCTATTGCTATTGCAATACCCAGTCCCCATGGGCTGCGGTATTGTTCCGACATTGTGAAAGGCTTCTGTCTCCATTTCTTTTATTTAGCTAGGGAGATTCCAAAAGATATGGGCTGTTTTTAAGCACTGTCTGACTTTGGGTTTATCCAGTTCCACAAATAGCCTCCTGGGAACTGCCTGTTAGATATATATTTTTATAGCCTTCACAAGGGAACACCAAAAAACAGGTACATTGCAGTATGGTAAACAAAAAGGAACAATAACTTTGGACATAACCAGTTAACAGCAGACCCACATAATGAAGCACCGACCACTGGAGCAACCTGAGGTCGATTCTCTTGCTCAGAGGCATATGGGCAGCAGTGCTGGGAGGACACTGTGTCATGTTTACTGACTGCTTGCCAGGAAGTCAACCAGGAAGCGCTTCATCCTTTAGTGCCTCCACATCATAATCAAAAGCTTAGCACTTAGCATGCAACATTACACATTAACATAAGAAAAAGCAGAGTATGTATCCATCTGATGAAATCGAGATAAGAGATAAAACTGTGCTACCAGCAGCTTTGTACTGAGGCATGTGAAAAAAGGCAGGCATTGCCAGGGAGAAATAAAGTTATATTTTTGGAACAATAACAGCTTAAAGTCTCAGAGAAAGAAAAACTGTTTTAATGTAGAGGCCTTTGTTGCCCGCAATGCCCTATAAAAATTCCAAAAAATGTTAGGCGGGACAGCACATTCTGGACAAATTCGAGTTTGGAGTTTTTATACCCTGGAGTCATAATATTTTAATTTCCACCCCCCATCCCCATTGTGAAATTTCCGTGCCCTGCTGTCACATAAACAAAACACATTTAGCATAATTACACCTTTGGTGCAGGCCTGTCTTCAACGCAAGGTATTGATTTTCTCTCTCCTGCTCTGCTTTTTGTTTTTCTTCTCCTCAGCTTTATTTTCCCTTTTGCATTCCTCCTTTGGAGAGCTCCCTTGATCGCTCCCTCTCTCTCCCCTGACCTCCCCCATCAATCATGCTCTCATGGAAGGAGTTCAAGATGAAACTCAGTAGTTACAAGAATGCATTTTGTAGCCAAAATAAAGCTCACCTTAATGACATGAAAGGCCAGCCACTGACCAGCCAAACAGCTTAGTTCCATGTTAAAGTTACTCTACTTCACCTCAGTTCAATCAAAGAGAAGATCACGCTTTAAAAAAAGAATTTACTGTGTTGATTTGCAATAGCAGCTCTGTGGCATGTGGCATCCTCTCTGAAATTGGAGACGAGTAAAGTTGAGCTGTTTGGAGTTTTAGGTGTGTCTATGTGCATGCATTTTTTTTACACGCAGTTGCAAATGTTAATGCTATATACCTGCTCACACATAGTGTGTTCTTAAAAACATTCATGATTTAACTGATCTGTTCATAAAGAAAATTCTTTGGCATTGGCTGAATTTCTTAAATATATGCTCTACTGCAGAATCTTCTGTGTTCCCGGTTCACTAGCAAGTCAAAGACTTGCTGTGTTTTGTCCTGATTTCCCTCGGTTCACCAGCTGTTGTCTTATTATTCCTAAATGATCCGATAACTTCTCCACTCTTTAATTAACACACCCAAAACATCTCCAGTGGTTTTATGCTGATCAAAGAGCTGAAGGTCATTACTGATCTCATCTCGAATCTTTTTCCAGCTCTCATTTGATAGCTTCTCTGCCTTTTTCTCTGTGAATTGGTTCACTCTTTGCACCTGTAGATCAACTGTAGTGAAAATGTTTTCTGAGTTGTATCAAATAATAGGAAGGAAGTAGGGTCTTTAGGTGACTGCAGGGTGCAAACTTATTGTGGAGGTTAATGGAAATGTCAGCAAGTTTTGCAGCAGAGCTACAGTAAAAACTCTAACTGCAGTAATGCTCTAATAAATTGTCTGATTTTTATTTATTTGTTTATTTATTTATTTATTATAAATGCAGTCTTAGCTTCAACTGAGAACAAGTGTTGTAGATGGTCTTATTCCAATCCATGTTTCAGGGCTTGAGGCTGTGTATGTATCCTTCTTACTATTCAATAATGCACCTATCACTCCCTTACCTCTAAAATTGACGTTGAGTGGTGTCACTGGAGGTCGAATATTGGTTGCATAGTCTTTTGTATAAATTCTCCTCTTCTCATGAATTTTTTATTTACAGAGAGAGGGAAAGACTGATGCAACGACAGGGGCTAGATGTGCTGTGCCTGTGCTTGTGTTGATCTTTCATGATGTCTCAGTGTCAATTTTCATCTTTCTCTCCCTGTTCCACTGTGAATTTTATGTTGAATTCAATCAACATAAACATCAGTCTTATAGGACAAACATGCCAAAAAGTATTTCCAAAAATGTCAGAAGATATGTAATAGCAGCCTGTTTCTCTCTACATCCTGCTCTTTCAGTTCTCTCTAAGCTCAGCTGCTTTATTGGTGTGATATCAATACATAATATTTCTTTTCAGCAATTTATTCTGTATTTTTAGATCACTTAAAAAATAAAGCCCTGGTCATAACTTTTAACACAAAGAAATTATTTCTGAATTCTTTAGGTACCTATTGAGATGGTAGTGAGCAGGTTATTCACTTAAACACAAAACATGATGAATTTTTCTTCTCATATCTGCCGTGTTTGTGTGTGTGTGTGTGTGTGTGTGTGTGTGTGTGTGTGTGTGTGTGTGTACGCGCGCGCGCGCGTGTGCGTGCATGTGAATGTGTAATGCGCTGCCTTCTTGGCTTCTAGTCTGGCCGCTTTTCAAGACCTCCTGCCTGGATTAACCTCCAAACAATGTAACAGAGAGGCTGGCTCTTCCCCCCTCTGCACACACTTACACAGACACACACATGCATATGGCCAATTATCCCCAGCCTATTACAACAAATTATATCCCTCCTGTCTGTGTCTAATAACCCTTTTATACATGGTGCAGTTTTTCTGAATGACCGTTCAACTCACATTTGACCTATTTTTATCTGACTGCTGTCACAGGTTAATTTTTGGCCACACTGCTAACAGAGCCTTGAGTGTCAAAGTATACTGTGTAACCACAGAATTACACAAAAAATGCATACATATAGGAACCAAATAAAAGTTTTACATTAAGCAGATGACACATTCATAATTACCACCAGCAATTTGACAAACTTTGATAAGCACACTTTCTGACACTGCACACACACACACACACGCACACACACACAGAAAAGCGCAGGATATTATCCCAGATTAGGTGCAGGTACATGTATATAAAAGTATTGTTTCGCCAGCTGTAACATTTTTTAAATATGCTAATTGGACACATTGGTTTCGCATGTGTGTATACTGTATGTAGTGTACATTTGCGTTGCTGACTTTTGAGAAATTGAGAGGGGCAGTCAGGAAGTCGTTGAGGGCCCCTCAAGTCTTCTGGTGGAATGCACAATTAGAGGAGGGGGGTGGGATGGGTGAACAACTATTGGTCCCGACAGAGAACAGAGTGAGTCTGTATTCACATGGACATTTGTATTGTGTTAAAACAATGCAAAGGGCTGCATTGGTGGGTGCATGTATGTTGTTTCATATATTGGTCAGACAGTGAAATACATCCCAGATTTATGTGTTTAAAAGCACATACTCACTGGGATGGTTTTTCTAACCCTGTTGTATTTGTTGTTTTATCCTTCATCATTACAATCTTGAGGTAAAGAGCAGGGTTCATGTTACAAACTAATCCACCAGGCCTGTGTGCATGCGACAAGCCAACGCAGCACCTTGCAGGATGACGCCACAATGCAGAGAAAGTTGGACCAGATTCAACATTTTTTCTTTTTTGCCACATAATGCTGTGTCATTTAAATGATAAGTTTGGACGATTGCCTCTCCATGCCCATTCCCGGTGTAACTGTACGCCCCCCCATTTAAATGAATGACAAGGGCAGCATTTTTTTCCACAGAGTGAAGGGCTGTCTGAACACAGCCTCAGAGAGACTTAAAGAGTGGGGTGTGGTTCACCAAATTCAAGGGCACACCCACACACACAGACACACATTCACTATAGTCTACTATAATTTTACAGTATGAATAGGCTCACACAGATGTTCAGTGTTTATATGGCTCTCATCAGCTGCAACTCAGCCCTCCTTCTGAGCAGCTGCACAAAACACACACACGCATGCACACACGTTGGTGTTTCGTGTTAGTGAGACCAGTCATAGTCCCTCACCCTAACCTTAACCATCACAACTGATTGTCCCTAACCTAATAACCATAAGTATTAGCCTCACACATCTGGCAGCTTGTCCTCACAGTAAACACTGTAAACAGTGGTTTACAAAGTAAAACTTGTCCACCCAACTATACATATGCGTCTACACACACACAAACATGCACACACACACATGCACACACACACACACACACACACATTGTGACACTGAAACTTGCTATTTTTAGTCACAGCCTTGGGTGTTGAAGAGGCAGAGTCTAGCAACAGGCAGAATTATAGTCTGTTCTTAGAAAAAAAAAAACTAATTTGCAGTCCTCTGTTCATGTAACACCTTTCCCTCCTTCCTTCATCCTGCCTCACTGGATATAATATTCATCCCGTGAGCTGATAGAGGAAGGGGTTCCGAAATAAACCCTTCTCTTCCTCTCATGCTTTGAATAAGACAGAGAAAACTTTCAAATCAGCATTCTTTTACACTACACACTAGACTGACTTTTTACCACCGTCTCTTCTGTTTTAATGGTTTTATGCTCAGTTCAAGCCAGTTGACAGCGACAGGAAGCACGTGATTCAGTTTGTGATATGCGTTTGAAAGCTAATGCTGATATCAGTCCTTTCGATTGAGGTCTTAGCCAGTGTCTCGGTAGCCATATGAAAGGACTGGAGATTTTCCATTTCCAAAAAAAAAAACAAAAACAACAACAAAAAAAAAACATCTTGTGATGCCAAACTCCTTCACCTAATAAATAGAAATATATATATATATATATGAATGCTGCAATTTTATAATAATCTTGTTGCTTTCCATGTTGTTAAATCAAAATGTTCAAAACTAGAACAGAAAACTAGAAGTGGATGGTACTGTCTGGTTGATATTTTTCAAAACAGATTAACATGAGCTCTGCATATAAGAAAATTGCCACTTATGTTGCTATGCTTCCCTAAAAGGGATAATTTTGTCACAGGGTTGAAATGTGGATATTCAAACCTTTTATAATGTGATGCCACAATGCGGAGCCAGGTACCAGTTTATAGCCATTTTATATCATCTGTAGTGTTGAAAAAATCTTCAGAGAGATTGAGTGATTGGTGTGCTACTTGTTGGAGACATCACACTCGACAGCTACCGAAATCGTGGAATCTAGTCACGAAATCTAGATCTGTCAAAAGGCTCGAACAGTGAATTAGATAATGTGAAGGAAATTCATCTCATACTGCAAAGCCTTAGGAGAATCTTACTGTACAGAGTAACCAACACTTGACACTTATCTAGAGAAACAAAAGATAGAATGTGAAATGTTAGATGAATTTGTTTTATTTTTATATGTGTCCAGTTATTTAGGTGGATGTCCAAAGCTCAGCAACACTAAACTAATAAAGAAATTTGTGTTTTCAGTGTCTTGAATTTCAATGAGACTTGGATGCGTGCTGATTGGAGGGAAGGGTGGGGGGTTTAGGTAAAATTGATTTTCGGCTGAGTGAAAGCAGATGCATGTGACCCAGTGAGTAGACACATACACACAAACATCAGTAGGAGTGTTCATCACATATACACAATCACACACACTCATCCAGACTACTCACACACTTTCCTGTATTCAGGAGGAAGGTTAATTGAAGGTTATAACTGGGTAGCTGTAGACGAGAGGCTTTCAGCCATAACGTGTGTGTGTGTGTGTGTGTGTGTGTGTGTGTGTGTGTGTGTTTTACCCCCTTTGCTTGCCCTGACCTCCCCACTCCTCATTTCATCTTTCTTTCGCTCTCTCTCTCTCTCTCTCTCTCTGTTCTCATCCAAAGCCCAGTCAAAATGTGCAGCCATGCAGGCACCTGCAATCTCATTAATTCAACCCATCGGCTATACTGCAGTGTTAGCTCAGTCGCTCCATGTCTCCTTTTCCCATATGCAAACGCTTCATCTAAAAGGTTAATATAATCTGCCATGGCTGAGGTTAACTATCTGTGGATACACTAAGAAATTATGTGTCAGCATATCTCTCTATCTATCGCTCCATGAATCTATTAATCTATTTACATTTTTGAAAGTATACCACACTGTGTTCTTGCTTGGTATTTAAGACATAAATTTGACATTATTTAAAACTCTGGCATTTCACTGATAAACGTGATAAAGGTTATAATAAGAAAAAGTTATAAAGTGCTTTGAATAAAAAGGCAATAAACAGGAAACAAACTAGACCAAAAAAGATTTTTGTCAGTGGATGTATGTAATTCAAAACAACTCAATAATGGCCTTAATGGGTATTGTATCATATTGTCATAATATGACAAAATCCTGAAGTGTTTTCTGATATATAAATGTAAAAGTTCTTTACTTTTCAGCTGAAAATGGTTTCAAGAACTTGAAAAAGACCAAAAAAATGGACCAAATACCAACTTCCCTTCTCAGGAAAGGAGGTTTCTAGTTTTTTCCAAATGTTTGAAACCTCCCAAGTCAATAAACTTTGTCATTTTTCTATATTTTGATAGACTAGTTGTCCCTCTCATGGAAACTTGAGTTTAAATTTGTTGAACCTGGGAATCGTAGAAGACTGTTTTCAAATGTTCTCCCTGCCGAAGTGATGAGCAAAATATTGACTCTAGTAGTGCCCCGTGCTGTAGCTGACCTTGACCTCCGACCTCACTGTGGGGATACTAGTCTGTAAACATCAACAAAAGATAAGGATCTCCTCTGTACATATACACTGACTTCTTGGTAAGAGGAGTCGAAATCTTTCCAAGGAGGAACATGATAGTTAGGTGTCCAAACAAAGCAGCCATTCTTTTTCCAGCTTAACATCTTTTCTGGCTTAACATCAAGTTAACTGCTGGTGTGTCAGTATAGATATACTGGATACAGTGTATGACCAGCAGTATGAGACAGAAACCCGTGTCATTGAGGATAAAGCCCTTGACCCACTGTCAAGAATTTGCTTTACATGATATGAGGCTTTGATGGCTATTTGTGTCTGCCAATGTGTGTATGCGCACAAAGCACTTTATATTCATGTGTGTTTGTCTTTGTGTCCATCCATATGTCTGTGTGTGTCTGTGTCTGTGTGAGTGACACTTTCGCACAGTGGTTCTTTGTATCAGTGTGTATTAGTCTTTGTGTGCCTTCGTGTGCCTGTGCATCCTTCTATCGTCACCCTCTTGGAGCCCTCTCTCCCACACACACTCATTAAAATGTCATCCTAAGCAGGGTCATCTATTCTATCTATGGAATGCAGTGAGGGAGTGAGGCAGCAACCATATTGTGTTTCTGGACGAATTAAGGGTCTGTGAGGATATAAGGCATAATGTATGTATGTTTGTGTGCATGTGTGCAAATTGATCAACAAAGAAATTGACAAGCAGACAAGCAGATCTAGTTGGTGTCTCATAATTTTGTCTAGGAAATGAAAATAAAAATCCTACAGTGTATGAAAACTGATTGTTCTATTTGACCATTAGTCCAAAACACAGATAAATAGTTTTATTGAATTTATTCAATTCATTTTTTATATGTGGGAAAAAAACAAAGTCTTGTAAAAGTCTTGTATTTTAGAAGCTGGAACTTTTTAGGATTATTTTTAATTGAAAAGCAATCTACTCAATTATTTAATTTTGTAACACCTGTAAATACAGCTTTACACATATTAAGTAAAAACAACTATTTTTTTCTAGCTTCTTTTTCTCTGTGATTTATGATACTTTGGGCACTAGAAACTTGTAATAAATCATTGAAATTAAACTAAATGTTTACAGATGTATTGATTATTAAAGATAATTTGTGGCAAACTTCCATAAAACAACATACAATAATGTTTTGTGATATCACAGTAGGTATGCTCATTTTAAACCCATATAGCAGCATTGTAGGCATTACCCCAGGATATACCCTGGAGATTTAAACTGCTTACTAGAAAGAGACTGCTACAAATTCATTATTGAAGACCACTGAAACAAAGTTTTAGGAACATTATTAGGTATATTATAGAAACACTGTTGTTAAAGGAGAAAAATACAACATAAACTGCTGTTGCAAACTCAATATGATAGATTATTATTATTATAAGACTAGTATAGAAAGTTCAAGGCGGCACTGTTGTTAGCTGCCTACTTTCTCTTTTTCCCCACTCCCTCACATTGTCTTTATTACTCTCCTTCCCATTTCCTTCAAACCCCTCCATTTCCATGGTAAGCAGACAGGTGAATAATTTAATCATGATCGATTCGTTTGTTTCAAGCTCAAATGTCAGGGTGTTATTTGATCGCTTCCCACCCTCATCAACCCCCACCGTCTCCGCCTTCTCATTTCTCTGTGGGGCCAAACAACAAGCTTTCCTCACTTTAATGATGATGAGGAGGAGGATGCTATCCTGTTGTGTTTATTGAAGGAAACACTGTTTGGTTTTAGCACTGATCTGTTAGTTTCACGGTTGTTTGCTGCGTGTATACGTGTCTTTGTTCCTCCGCTATGTAATGCACCCTACCTAAAATGTAAGCTTGCATATGTTTGTATTTTACCTGGCCTATAAGATATGTTTGTGTCTACTCTGACCTGTAAGCTGTTAGCATTACAGTGGAAAAATCAGTCCCCATGTCATTTTCTTCCTCTTCCTCTAGTTACAGAGGAGTGAAAGCCCAGCAGATAGGGGGTGTACGAAGGAAAGTAGAGCAAACAAGAAAAAAGAAGGCAGATGAGTGATGTTTAGATGAGAGGAGGGGAGGAAAGGTTGAAGGCAGAAAGCAGCAAGGGAAGCTTGGATGGACTAAAGAAAACAAATGATTGTCAAAGGAGTTAACAGAGGGCATGCAGAGCAGGAGAAGAGATTGAGTGAAAACTTTTATAAAGCATAATGGAAAAACAGGGTAGTGTAAAAATCACATAAAAATCCTGAGGTGCATTTGCTGCATTACCGCAAACACAACATTTATAAATTAAATGAAGCACATTAACACCAAAGCCTGATTAAATTATGAAGGAAACATAATTTAGAATATCACAATTGGTTGCTTTCTCAGTTGGAAAATTCTGTTAAGATCCAAAGCTGCAAAAAGTATTAACACAACTTTTGGTCTGATTTTGAGCTGATTAATATTTGTTGAAGGCACTAACCTGTCCACCATTTACAGTAGAAAGTAGTTGCATATAAATGTATTTTGGCTTTCTTTGGGGCTGCAAGTAGTAATCAATGAATTCCTTCCTTGTCCCTTCCTGTAATCTTTAATCACTGTGCATTGCAATTTAAAGCTGCAGACAGTATTCCCCTACTTACATGCAGTAATCTGTTTGGCTCAGTTTTGGGCAAGGAAATATCTGTTGAAGGTAATCGTATGGGACAAGACAACTTTAGCAAAATACCTGACTACACATCATCAGATTTTAGTTTGGTTGAACATATTAAGTCTGAGATTTATGCGCGACACCAAGAGGACAGCAAATGTTGGATGCCTTTATGAAGGGGAGGTTGGAGCAGGATTGACTCTTTCAATCCGTCAGTTTCTTGGCGGAGCAAAACACAAACTAATTCATTTGCAAATGCACCTGATCATTACTCTGAGGCTAAATAGTAGCAATGCAGATGTCTGTAGAGTCAAAGTGGAGCTAGTCAGTGGAGAAAATGAATGACAGTCATGGAAAGGATATAATAACGTAATGAAAAAGAGGAGAGAGAGAGAGAGAAAGATGTGTGTGTGTGTGTGTTGGGGGGGGTCACAATAGCCCCTGTGTTATTTGGTGCGGATGATGGGGGCAGCTGGTTCACATTTCCATGGTGCAGGGAGATGGCAGCCAGCTGCACTACAACTCAGAACTAGTCTGCCCTTCACACACATACACACACATACACACATATATAGCCACACACTATGTCACTCTGGTGGAAAATGCTGGCTATTGCTGTTGTTGCTCCGAGTTCATTCATGAGACGACCTGGCTACGAGCTATGCTGCAGTGCCCAGGTGACTGAGGCAGCCTCATGGGACCTTGTTAGTGACAAGCACACCATACACTCAGTTTATGCCTACATTTGATATCTGGGGCACAGAGCACTGACCAAATGAAACATTTAGTTGCAAAAGTCTAAGTGTAATGTATTTTTGTGAGAAAACTTCCTGAACTTTTTTTATTTTTTTAGTATTTCAAAATGAGTGAGAATACTGTGTGATGCTATCATTCCATTAATAAAGTTGTGCAATGTGCTTTTAAAAAGTCTTAATTGGTTTTAGGTGAATGAATCTAGCAAAGGAAACACCATTTTTTTGTTTTACATATTTTGACATTTTGACATCCTCCAGAGACCAAGATAATTGTGTAATAACAATGAGAAACATTATGATCATAATCATCATAATTGAGAACGAAGACATGAGCCACACTTTTGTTTTTCTCTGCCCCTGCTGGTCTGGTTTGTCTCCCCAGCTTTTGCTCTCTCTCTCTCTCTCTTTGTGTCTCTCTCTCAATTACTTTTTCTTAATGTCTCTTTCTCATTCTGCCACTCTCGTTTCTGCCACGGCAGACGTAAGCATGGTATTAGTCATTTGTAACACTGGGCTAATTTGCATTGTCATTTATCTCTTTAGCCAGAGCCTGAATTCCCATGCGTAGTTACCAGATTTAAGTTATTTTTATGGCTTAGTAAATTGCTATTTCAATTTTATTTTGCTAAAACATATTTAAAAGCCATAAAGCTCAATTATGGCTTAGATTAGGTTAGAGCCATTATGGCAAATACATAAGTTTCTATATATTCTCTGTATATGTTATTGCCCATTTCCGCTGCACACAAATTATGCTTTACTGAGCTGGGAATGAGCCACAGCCTTAATCATATACAAGCATGTCAAGGGCCGGGTTGGGCTGAGGGCTTTGTCTTGTTGACTCTCCATCCTCTCATTTTGTATCATTGTCCCTAAATTACCTCAGAAACAGTCCTGCTATCGTTCCAGCAAACACTTGGCTGAAATGAGGGATGAAAGGGTAATAGAATACTAATTAATTTTACACGACCTGTTAAGCTGCTGTATGTACTGTATGTGTGTGTGTGTGTGTACAGTGGATAAGTGGATAGGTAGTGGTAATCGGACACACTGCTTAACCCGGAGAATGCACACACATTTATGTGTATGTGGGTATTCACATTTGTACCCATGCTAGTAAAAGCAATGGCCATGCACACTAATACACACATATACAGAAGTCAACACACACTCATACACACAGAGTCTCTAGAGAAGATAGAGGAGGGGTGGGTGAGCAGATGGAGCAGCTTGCTTCTTGCTGAGCGAGCTTGACGACAGCTGAACAGCTTGAGGTGTACCAGAGTGGCAGGCCACACACGCACACACACACACGTAGTCACATATCATACACATGTAGACCGTACATACAGATATATATGGATACACTACTTCATAGTGTGTCTGTTAACTTGTCATACACATGGATGATCATGCTCAAACAAGCACGCGCACTCATTTAGACATGTTCAGAGATGACACAAAGTATGACAGTATGCTCACAATACACACTCTATAACACATTCCGTCACACAGGGCCTTCAATCAGACTCGATTTGCGTATAATGAAGTGCTACACTGTCACTGGTATTAATCACTTACTGGTGTTCTCTCTATTTAACCAAGTGCCTAAAAATGTGTGTTTCTCATGATATCTGCTTCCTTCCCTCTCTCACTCTCTCTTCATTTCACCTCTTCTTCCTTCTTTCCCTCCTCACCCTCCATTCCTCACTTTCTACGAATCGTGACTCTCCACAGCCTATTCCCTTAGCTGTGATTAGGGGCTTTGGATTCCAGCCTGCATGCATTTCAAGGCCCAGAGGCTTTCAAAAAACCAGCCGTCTTTTTCAATCCAATAAAGAATAGAGAGTGAGGGTGATCCAAATATGCGAAGCGAGCAAGCGAATGAGTTGTACACAACTCTTATGGTGAATAACCAAAACAAAAAGAAACAAAAAGTGCATAAAAAAAATAGGGCTCCTGGTTGAATGAAAGCCAACACTCTGTCTGGCGCCAAGAAGATGAGCAGCTTGGTGGTGCAGCAGGCTGGAATGAATGCCATCTTTTTATGCTTCATCTCAATTTTTGTTCACTCTATCACTTTTGTCATGATTAATTGCCCTGGTGTTTGTGTAGTTGCAAGTCCTTAATATTTCCTCATTGTGTTTTTACATCTGCTTCCCTGATGCTTTGACTTTGTGTTGTTGAAAAAGCTTTAGAAGCAAGTTATCACTTTGTTGTAATGCTAACATCATGTACTTTTGTACTTCTTCCCATTCAGGAAGTGACTAGACTGTTGTGAGAGAATCAAAAGATGAGAATAAAGGGTGAGATCTGGGACAAAAAATACCTAAGAACACATTGGCTGACACCAGTGATCAAAACCCAGAGAAAAAAGTTCAAGTCAGTATCCCATCAGGGAAGTCCAAAACAGAAAATCTGTCCTAGAGCTGGTGTACACTGTAAAAACATGTATTGGATTACAATAGTAAAACATCTCTAGCTCTAGTTTAGGAGCTCTGTCAATCCTGTGCAGAGTCATGGGCCAAAACTCTGATGGGTTTTTTCTGGCTGCTGTACTATAAATCACTGAAACTGAATGGTTTCTGGTTTAATTCTCAGACAGAAGGGTTGTGTGAGCCCTGGGTTGATGATTCAAAGGTGGTAAGAATTATAGTACCTACCATCACTGCCAAAGTGCTCTTGAGCTAAGTGCTCAGTTTCCAAAATGCTGCATGAAGCACTGATTCTGTTGTGTGAGCTCTCTCAAGATGGTCTTTCTCCCTCCGTCTCAATGAACATTGGTCCTCAGGTTGTTTTAACTGGCACTAGCACCATAACCTCGTCTGAAGCCAATATGATGCATTTATCTGTCTCCATTAAGTCTATAACCCCGTACCTCAGACCAAATCACAGACCCCACCAACTCCCATGTCCGTACCATGACCTCATCACCAGCTTGTCAGACTCATCAATTGTCTGGCATCTCTGTGTGTGACAGAAAGGTGCACTTTCCTCTGTTGTGTTATGCTATTCCAATGTGAGTAAGCTTTCATTCTTTTTTTTTTTTTTTTTTTTTTTTTTTGCCTTGCTTCTTCTTTTTTATTCTGTCAGCCACTGCCACATTCCATACGTGCATGTGTACGTGCATGTGTGTCTCCGTCATTAGGTGAACTCGTCACATTTGTTTTAAAGTATGACATGAGAATATAATTACCAGTCATCTCTTTCTTTCCTTCTCTCCCCTCTGTGCAGTGTGGCACAGAGCATAACAATAAACAGCAGGGGGGTGCAAAGTGGGTACAGTGACAAACACAAAGAGGAAAGAAAAGACAAGTGAAATGGGTGTTGTCTGTGCATTAGTTGCTGGACTTAAAAAGCCCCCACCCACTCTACCGCCACTTACAATCAACATGGGTATTGCAGTGCAGTGAAACAAACAAAGCCAGTACCCCACCACACATTGCATCGCTACTATGGTGTTGCTGTTTTCTATACTGCAAAATAAGTGTGCCTTTGCTTTCTGCAGTTTCCTGACAATATTACATTTTGTATGCATGGCATAGTATGGCAGACTCGTACACATATATAAGGTATCAGTAATGGCAAGCACATAAACTTAACAAGTATGGTGTAAAATCAGACAGGGATGGATGACTAGCTAGCGGTGCCCCGTTGTGAAGGAATGTGTGGTATAAATAAGGAAAACGAGGATTTAAAGAGGTTTACCAGCTGTCTGACCTTTCACCTTTGACCTCAACACCTCTCCACCACACCACCCTCCTCCACCCCCATCCCTCCCTGGCCCCACTAAAATTCATTCTCAAGTCAACACGAAGTGATGGGGACAGTGGGGGTTTAAAAGAGTGGTGGTGGTCTCTGGTTGGAGTGAAAGGGTCAGAGGGTGGATGGGACGCTCAAGGCAGACACACTGAAGAGACCATGTGAGAGAAAAACCATCAAACACATCTGAGAAGTGAATGCACATGTGTGTCGTTATATATTAAGCGTGTGTGAGCGAGTTTCATGGAAACTCCATTGTGTTGTCATCACTGCCTTTCTCTTGGCTTTTGCTCACATGCATGATCATGATCCACAATAACCTTCTGTCTGCCACACAAACAAACCCTTTGTTCCGGTGTGTGGGAGAGATGTAGGGCCAATGGATAACACTGGTTCTGTGTTTCAATAATTTATTGTGGAGGAATACATTAATATGGATTATGCCACATTACTACCTCCTATTGAATCCCCCCTACTCACACAGCATCTGCCAACCAGTGGCTAAATGCTCAACAGGTCACATGTCATGGCACGAGACATTTCAAAAGTGGCTATCTGATGATTATCTAACATTGAGGATGTTTTTCTGGTAAATTTTTCAGTCAAGGGGCTTTCAGATATACAGTAGCTGGATATATAGTTCTTTTTGGGTTATTATTTTAGTACACTTCAAATTTTAAATGATTATCTTGATTATTTAAATTCTCAGTTTTGTCACATGGCAAGCTACTGTGTTCTGTCTGCTTTTTCTGTTTTGCATGGTAAAGAAACATATCGCTTCCTATAATGTACATGTGCTGTAGTCCAATTCGTCACTTGTTAAAAACATGTCGTAGAGAACTGCAAGAATGCGTAAGTAGAGTGGATGAGCAAGCGACTAATGTGGATATTTGCATAAAGTTGAGTAGTGTAAATAGGCACTTGTTGATTCTGAATCAGTTTTGGTGATTCTTGCTTCTGCTTGTCGTTATTTTATGTAAGTCACGGTTTGTCTTGTTTCATTTCTTCCTTCCCTTCTTTCTTTTTTATTGTTTGGTTTCCTGTACCAGGCCACACTGGAAAGCAGGGCTTGGGTTTTTAGTAGGAAGTCTCGAATCAAAGTGTCACATTTGCTGCTGTCTGTTTCCTCGAGTCTTTTTAAAGTGGCTGTAAAAAAACAGTTGTCTTTTCCAGCCTTTCAGTGGTAGTGCTGGTGGTAGGACTGTGATTGCTGGACTGACAGGGAGAAAGACAGGGTGTGGGTCAACCTTGGCATCTGTCTCTACTCTTTACAATGCTGTCTGATTGACAGGGGTACAGACACACAACCTTCAGCCAAAACTAGGATCTAACCACAGCCTGCTGCACATGGAGCTAAACAGCACTAATTGCTATAGTAGCATGTTTATCCTCTTTCTTGTTAACGAAATAATGTTCAAGTAAGCAGCAGTCCAAATACCTCAAATATACTGTGTAATGTCAAGTTTGTTGTGGATGCCTACTGGAGTACTTGTTGACCTGATCCTAATGTGAATGTTTTCTGATGGAGAGAAACAACATTCATGCTTATGTCGTCTTTTTAGTAAACAGTCAGGTAATAGCACAACCTAGAGCAAATTAAAAAACACCTCACCTAACTGCACTTGGAAGAAGTTTGTCTGACTACTGAAGTGAGGTTAAAATACCATTTAGCCTGCTGATGGGCTTTGTCCTGGTTTCAGAAGCAAATTACCAGGATTAACTCTATTTTCAATTAATTCCCTGAAAAGGGAGTCTGAAAAAGATGACCACCCTTGATGAACAGAGGGTTTGTTAGCAAAAGACCCAATAGAGTTTTCCCCTTTTGTGCGAGTGTGTGTTCCTGAATTGGTGTCTTTGTATATGGATGTAGATGATTGTATGTGTTTCTTTTTGACTCTTTAGACATAGAGGATTAATCAAAAAGCTGTCAGAATAAAAGGAGCCTCAGATATAAATTCTGAAAGAGCAGCCTTGCCTACAGCAAAGGCTGAAGCCCCATATGCTATTTAACTGAATGATCACTTTCAATGCAGGTGTGAATTATTGTACTTTTTCAAACCTGAGTTTGAAGAGTCACAAAATTTATTTCAGATGGATATGCTGTGGACCGAGGGCCGTGTCTTCTGTTGTTTTCTACTTAATAAATTGAAACAAAAACAGCTACCATTAGAAATTGATTGTACAATTATTGTCTTTCTTGCAGCAGGGTATATAACTTTCTCAATCATTCAGTAGTCATTTTTGTAGACTAGATCTTGTAGAGCAAAGGCAATTTTGTCAGACCTTCATATACCTTATGTCCAACCACTTGTAAGTTGCACAAGTGAATTAACAAAACTATATTGAAATAACCTGGGGCTGATTTTTGGCATTTGCAGCAGTGTTCTTTTGATTTCCAACATATTGATCAGAAAAAGAAATACTCATGCTGTCACATGTCCTTGACGGTTCTGTGGTAGAATATTCTTTTCTAATTGCCGATCATATTGAATATTTAGTGCAAATACTGCACTTTTAGTAGCACTCTCAATGATGTGATGTTACAGCCCTCTGACGCAGACGTCAAGGATGTGACGGGATTTGTATTATATAAACTTTAAAGCAAAGGACCAAAGATAGCTGTAGTGTCACTGAGTTGTAAATTTTGTTAACATGCCAGGAGTCATTTTGTTGTGTAGGTGTCAGTTTTTCAAATGGTATGTATCTCATTTTGGAACTGAAACTTCTTAAACCACACAGCAAATGTTACACAGTGCGCTCTGCCAATTACACAGTGAAAATTTGGAGACATTTTCTATGGTCTGCCAGTCTTACCCTCCTCCTCCTTCCTTCTCGATCACTTAGAATAATCTCATTCCCCCCGATCAGCATTTCATTGCCAGAATGAATATGAAGCGTGTTTCCCCAGCTGTCTCAGTCGCCCTTCAAATACGTCTTCTCCCCTCTTTTGGCAATTTTTAAAGGGCATTCAAGCCTGTGGTTAGTCGGTGAGATGCCTCTACTGGCAGAGGGCCAAAAATTGATGTCACCACTCAAACCCCTCCTTTCCCCAGTTCTCCACCACAGTCTGTGTTGCACACACACACACACACCACGTCCTCAACCGACTGCCCCTTTACTGTCAAGAACTGTCTCACACCCTGTCTCCCCTCTCTTCTCCAGCTTCCACCTGTGACCTGTACTGTGTCCTATAATTAAATGCCTTCCCTATCTATATTATGTAGCAGTGCCCTCCTTTCCCAGACGCTTCCTAGTCAAGGTAATGCCATCATCGACAAAGCCACCTGTAACCTTTGGCCTGTATGATTGTTGGCAGTCTGTGCGACAGACCAGGAGAGGCAGAAACCAAAAACAGTGTTTGTCTGTGTGCTAGGTGTGTGTGTGTGTGTGGATTTCGCCTGCCAAAATGTGCCGTCAAAGTATGGCAAGGTTACACAGGAGACAGATAGCATGTCACCCCTCAGTAGTAAACAAAATGGCTGTGCAATGCTGTCCGCATTTAGGAGGTCAGCTTGCTGTGCAAGCCTCCCAGTTGCCAATCCATACGCCCCCGCTGCATGACCCTGACGCTTGCTGCTGTGCACTCAACTTAAACCAAGGTGGATTTCAGCTAAAAGCCTCAGAGCCCTGGGTGACTATTGGAGGGACAATGCTGCCTCATAATGTTCTGAGTAAACACAATTCCAGCTAAATGAACTCAGGGCAACACCTGCAGAAAAACAAAAGACTGAAGATTTAGTGGACTTGCAGTAATTGGGTCTCGAATCTTTTTGTAAACCTTCAGTTCCTTTTGGAAGTAGTCAGACACCGGTCTTTTTTTTTTTTTTTTTTTTTTTTTACAAAAAAAGCCTCAAAGTGCCATCAGATGGAGTAACCCATAACATACTACACTTTGAAATCAACAGTCATTTTATAAGAAAAGTTTTCAACCTTGGAAGATATATATAACTTCAGGTGATTTTTTTTTTTTTTTTTTTTTTTTTTCAGTAAAATGATTTTAAGGTAAAATGGAGCTCAAAAAGCTCATAATATCCTAAAGAAATGTTATGGTGTTCCCAGAGGAATAGCAGAAGGCCAACACAAGGTGTCTCTGATTTGTCAACTAACATTTCTAGGCCTGGGAGATTGGGGGCAGCTGAGGGCAAAGGCTCATGGGAAAGCTACTCCATGGAGAGGTTGCTAGGGCAGGGCGCTCCGCAATCTCTTAATGATGTCACAGCAGCACAATTTTCCCTGCCCATGCAAACAGCCACTTAAAACTAAAAAGGATGCTCAAAGACATGTGAATCACATGCATTGGAGGCACTGAATTGCCCATAAAATAAAGAATGTACCCTTTTCATGGACATGTATTGTGTACCTAATATATTAAACATGCAGGATGAAGGTAATAACTGTCACATTTGTTCTCAGATCTTTGCTTACCTCCCTGCCTTTCGCATGATAGTGTTGAGTGCACTTTCTACTTGCATTTAGTGTAAGTCAAAGCTAAATATGTTAATGCTACTGACAGTATCTTACAAATAGGTTTCCCTGTGAAAGTCTTTCTCCTTTCACTGGGGCTTCCCTTCACATAGTAGTTAATGGCAGGTGCACATTGTTTTGAATTCCTCTCTAGATAGAATGGATGGAAACGAACAAGTGAAGCTGGGAGGTAGGTACACACTGGGGCATTTACATAATAGCCCTGCGGTTCCATGCAAATTCATGTGATTCCCTACCAAACATCTGCAATGCAAGCACAGTTTAGTATGCATGAGTTTGAGGGGGGAAGGGAAGGAGAGACGAAATGAGGGAGAGGCTGGGAAGGAGTTAGATGAAGTAAAAAAAACGACATGGGGAATTTAAGGGACGACTAGTCTGATCACTGACATATTTAGAAGCAAAACATATACCCGTTTTCTCTTCTAGCATCTGTATGTCACACCATTTACATAGCTTTCAGGCATCACAGGTCTGTGTGCACAGGAGTTGGGTTTAGCCTTTTTTCTCATGGTAGATTTACCTTCAAATGTAGCCAATGCTCTAATGCAGAAAACTAAAATTGTGCAGTGAGGGAGAGGCAGGGAGAGAGTGAGCAGGGAAACCTTACCAATGACACATGGAATCAATAGTGTTAGGATTTCAGCATGGTGAAAAACAGATGGTTGCTATAGACTTATTTTATCGCTGAGGTTGCGATGTGTGTATTTGTGTGTATCTGAGTATACCACCACTTCTCTGTCATGCACACACATACACAAATGCACACAGATACAGAAAGAAATAAATTGTTTGGCCACACATAAATAACTTCACACTAAGTTATTACACACCTATAGACCAAATGCCCAAATAAAAGTGCATGGGACAGAGTAGTGTAACATCAGTGGCACACATAAGTAAACATATGCAAATACAAATAAAATTTAGTATATATACATACTGCTTATGCACATATAAATACACATAGATGTCTCATGCATGTATAAATATGCACAGACATACTGTACGTTGACATTATTTTTCATAAAAACTGACATATAAAATACAATACGTACAAATAACCTAGACATAATGCACATATGCAATATATAGACCATATCTGTACTAACAGACTGATACGAGTGGACCTGCATCTTGCATCTTTTGCTGATCCTCCACATGAATCAATGAAAGGCAGTAAAAGTAAAAATCTGTGACTTGGGGCTGACGCATAAAATCTTCATCTAAGGTGGGAGACTGCAGGGGGAGAGACAGCAGCTGATGGCTGACAATAAACAGCAGCCAGCGATAGCAGGGTTTAGAAAGAGTCATGAAAAAGGCAGTATTTTCTTGAAAATTTGCATTTTTTTCATCACTGTACAACAGAAAACGGCACACAGGACCGTGGCTTATTTTCATCACAATCAATTGCTATATCAGCATCACTGTTTTTTTTTTCTGATATACCAAAAATGAAAGTGTGATTTCATGTCATTCCTGTGGATTTTTAACAGTTTCAAATAAACGTTTTGGGGGGGATGAATGCTGTATTGTGCTATGTAGCCTACCTCTTTGCACAGATGTCACCTAGTTATTAGAATAACTGCAGCTCTGTAAAATGTTTTACCACTAGTGTTTCTTGGCACTACTGGTACTGTCTGAAGTAGAGATGTGAGAATTGGAGCACGTCTTGCTGGTCTGAAACATGTAAAATTACACAGTATTCTATATAGTATATTTAATTACACAGCAACCAGAAAGCAGCAACTCTGTGCAATTTTGAATCTATATTAGCTGTATCATTGTCATTTTTGAACCAAAACAACAATAACTATGTTAAGAGTCACGTACTTAGTTCTATACTGCTCTCATACCTCTGGACCTAGTAGAGCACATTGTCTATATAATGATAATATTAATAATAATAATAATAACAAATTAATTAATATGTGAAGTAGCTAAAGGTGTTTTTATTAGGTTTCTACCCTTTTACAGAAAAAGAAAATATAGCAGTGTGTTATTTATCTAGTGACACTTGTACTAAGTTTTCTTAAAGAAGTTTGCTACAACTTCTTCAAAGTTCCTTGCAGGGTAGAGTAGCTAATACCCATCCCTTGAGAATTAACATCTCTACCAGGCTGCAGCAGAGACATTGTAAATAGGGCTTGTCAGAATCCTAGAGCCAAAAATTAGATGTTGTTGAGACACAACAAACAATGTATGAAAAACATCCTCCTATGTAAAGTCTAGCCATTGTGTTTTGTGACAGGACAAACAGAAATTGTTATTGGTTTTGAAGGTCTAAACATTAAACTCTTTGATGTTGAGTCCTATCAAAGTGGGATATTTAAACTATGTGTATTTGAAGTTATTGTTTGCCTCATGAAAGTAATTATTAATGTACTTTCTATTGTTTGTTTTTCTGCTTGCAAATACAACTTCCCTTTACAATGTGTATGTGGGAACAGTTCATTCTAACAGCACAGTATGCAGGAGTGGATAGAAATAGCTCGGTCTCTTGGAGTCAAAGTTTTCTTTCCACTGTTGAGAAATCCATGTATATACGCACATGTACCTTTTGTTTACTTTGAAGGATTCACTTCCTTTTATAATTTCTCTTGGTCCATTGTGGCATGTGTGTATGTCTGCATGCGCACACATTTTATATTGCTTGGTCTTGTACTCATTTCATGGTTATGGCGCAAATTCCCATCTCACTTTCCATTCGCTGCTTTTCTCAATCTCAGTAATCAAATGCATTAGTATCAATATTGCATGGGGAAATGAGCTGAATTTAAAGCTTGACCACGTCAAAGCGAGAGTCCCTGATAGCCAGTGACTGCCATCACAGTGGAAAATGTGCCGCCATTTTGGCTGTAGTTACTGAAGCCTGGCGACTTGTTAATATCTAGAGTGATGTGCTGTTTTCACAGGAGAAAATAGTTTTGAGTTTCAGAATATAGTCATTACCCATCAGTGGGAATAGCCTAGAGTTCAGTGATTAGGCGTACAGTAAATTTTCAGTATTAATAAAAAAAATTAAATAAAAGAGCAGTACTTTTTCAATATGTTTTTTTCACATTATTGTTCACATTATTGCTTAAAGCAAGACAGATAGACCAAATGCCAGAAAAAAAATGCTGTCGCTCTTTGCGGTCACACAACAGACTTTTATGCTACAGTTATATTAACATTTTGAATTGAGCTTGGGGATTTACTATATGGTAATAGTTAGAAGTGCATAACCTTGGGCAAACTAAACTGAAGATGCAGCCTCTTTGTCAGAAGACTACTGCTGATAATGATTTTCCCTAGGGTCTCTGGAAGATGTTGGTAGTGTAACAAACCATTTTAAGTTATACTAGTAGAGGCATGGGAGTTGGTAGTGCTACTACTTTTTCATCATTCGTCTCGTACGAGCTTAGCAATTACAAACCAGCACTAATTAGCTCAAATTCCCTCAGAAATTAGTAAGTGTTGCAATCATCTTAGCAACACTGAATGTGCAAAACGTGACTATTAGCAAGTTATTCTCAGTAACAGCCTAAAATGTGGGAATAGCAGGTAATGGGCGTTCTGCTAGCTTTGCCCAAATGCCAAATATTCAACTTTATCTCTGCCAATTTCTAGAGGCAAAGTCATGAATGGAATGCAGTTGACGGATTTTCCCACGGAGATGCTGAACTGGAGAAACATGCCGTGCTTTTCATACCATGTGTTGCTTTTGGGAAAGACTGCTTAGCAACTTGTTGACATCCCTGTTTGGAGCTGCATTTGCTGTTAAGTTTTTAGTTTGATTAGCTTTCTCAACCCCTCAGGGATCAATGAAAAATATGTGCAGGCATATATGTATCTAAAGCTCTCTACCTTTTATTTATAGTTCAGAAAAGATAGCTGCATGTCTATGCTTAAACTGGAGCCCAGACCTGGCCTTAGGTTATGTTTGACAAGGTCGTTTAACAACAATAGATGTTGTAATTGTGTTGTACAGTTTGTATAGCAACCAGAGGTGGAGATAGAAGCCATGCCCTAAGGGGAGGGCTATAAATCAAAACCTAGGCATCTTGTGAGCATAGATACAGCAATTCGCTACAGGCGTGGTGAGATTCCCTCTACCTACGCTAGTGTTTATAGTAAGGACAATAGGAACATCATTCAGAAGTCCCCGACATAATTTGATATCTGTTATTCTATCTATTCATGTTTCTGTATTTCCCTCAGTTCTCACCTAGTGACATCACCTGAGAACCAAGAACAAGCAACAGGAGAAAAAAAAAAAAATCAAGAGCACATGTTGATCGTGTGTTAAAAGTATTGTGCTGAAAGATGAGCTGAGCTTCTGAAAGACACCTGCTCTTTCCTGGCATAAAGACCTATTGTCTGTGTTTTTTTGTAAATGTGCATGTGTCACATTGTATTGAATTACTCTGACGTGTGTATGTGTTTAAAGAGGTCATTATCTTAACACAGTATTTATTCATTTCTCTCATATATGTGTTTTTCTGTACACATCTATGGTTTTATTTTATGCGTGCCTGATGCTGCATCTGCTTTTCTCTTCAGTTTATACAGCCTGGTCCAGTAGCTTCAGAGGGTGTGGCCATTGTATAAGCCTGATGTCTGAGGTGCTTGGTTACACTGCTATTAGCTGTGGTTTTATCCGTCTCACAAAGCCACAGTCACAAAAGTAACCTTTTAACAGCTACATACAGTATAATACTCTTTCAACTCTTGACCTGGCCTAGATAATCACTTATTACCTATTTGATGGCATTAACATGATGTAAGATGGGTGATACTGGATGAGTCAATGTTGCCCTCTTTCCTACACAGTGAAAGGTAGATAACTGAGATGTCGGAGAACATGATATGATGAAAACATATTACATAAATAATTATGTAAGTATTTACAATAGTATCTGTTTTGGCTGTATCCATCAGTTCCATTCAAACAATTGACCTCTATCGTTGTCTTTCACTATATCGTGGCTTATGTGATTCTGATTCTGATTGTGTCTGAATGATAGAGATTGCATCTGTCACTCCTTTATGCTTTTTTATTAAAGTTCATTCAGTCCACAGTCACTGATACTCTTATCCAAAACAACTTGTGTGTTAGCAAGTAAAGGATTTTAATAAGTGTTCAGGGATGCTTTGAAAAGTGGCTGTTTCTTGGATCAAACCTGTAAACCTGTGCTTACTGACTATTATCTTTAACCTCTAGGCTGCCCTGCAAAAAAAAAAAAAAGGTGCCTTAGGGCATTCATGATAAACTGTACACTGTCTGTGTCGGTTTTACTATAGTACCCAGTGTGCAGGTAATTATTCTTGCTTCTAGAGAGTCAACCTCACCCCTTATATTGGATCAACAGAGTAGTAGCATCCTGTAGCTGGTACTTCAGTGTCTTGCAAAAGAACACTGATACAGGACAGATCTTTCCTGACTCAGGGGTGAGGCCAAGTCCTGTGATTAGGGCTCCTTTGAAAGTGGACAGTTTTGTGTTTTTGAGGTCACAGCTTGATTACTTAGACAGACATTGCTTTTAGATGAACTGTCCTTGGACAAAGCCCAGACCCCTTTTAAAGCTACCTTATAGCATTACCTGCTCAGCCATCTATCTATAAGATATCTGTCAGCTGAACCTCATAAATGTCATTTAAAAAAAAAAAAGAAAATGAAACTTACTAACTCTTCTCAACTATTCTTGTCATGGATTTCTCTGTTCTCTTATTTTTGGTCTCATGATTCACATCGTTTTAATTAAAGAGTATGCCTAACCAGCAGATATATCAATGGGAGAAATAGTGTGTGTGAGTGTGGTGAGAGGCACCCTGGTCCCTCTGTGTAGCTTTGGGGATTAATGGCATTTGACTAAAACAAAGAGACAGCGCCTGGAATATCATTGGGTGCCTGTGTAATTACAAGGCAATGAGATAAGCAAGTAACGACAAGATCAGGTGATTAACAAAGAAAAAAAAAAAAAAGTGACTCCCATGCTAATTAAGGGATGTGAGAAGGAGTTGGTTGTAGGTTGGGGAAGTTAGTGTTTAGGGTATGTGACACTTTGCTTTCAGTATCGTCAGATACACCTTTTTACCTTCCTTTCATTTATGTATCGCAGTAATGAATGGCTGTAAAAAAGTGCAGCAAAGAGGTCTGGTCTGTGTGTTTATCAAATGTCACAAGTTCTGTCAATGTGGGCAGAAACACTGCCTTTTCACTGCAAGTGGCTCTGGTTAAAAGCACCCTGTCAAGCACTCAAAAGTAAAACATATAGTACAGTGCTATGTTATTTGGGCATGTTCCTTCTACCTAGAACCATTGCAACAGTCAAAGTATTATGGTGCTTCCTTGTCAGAGTACGTTAATATAAGTTGTAATGCAAGTTGTCATTTTTCTTTCCTGCATGGGGTGTTTTGATGTTCTGTCAGTTGTGAAAAATGTATTATGGCAGAAGATCTGAACCACCAGCTATGAAAGTATGTAACGGTGAACCTGAATCTGGGTGTTGAAATTGATTATTGTGGCCTTTGCTTAAATAAAGTTTATAACAAAATATATCTTTCTTCCTGTCTTTGTGCAGAGTGCCAAGCTGTCCTGCGTGAAGACCCCAGCCTTCCCTGCACAGTTGGGCCTCGGCTCTTTGGCCAGGTCAAGGATCAGTCCCACCCCACCCCTCCCTGCCCCCCTTTCCCTACTGGAGCCAAGATGGCCACCACCAGTGCCCGTCACTTCTCCTTGCCACTCCTGTTGCCTGTCACCACTCTGCTGCTATCACTGCTGCTCACTGGCTCCCACGCCTTATGTAAGTATACAGGCATTGACTATGCTTCCAGTGATGACTTCCTAGCTTCCCTATGTAGTGCCCTTCAAAGGTTAAAAATTTACATCTAATACACTGTTATATTGTTGATATCTCATCGTGGAACGTCCGTCTTTAGCTTCAAGACATAAAATGTTTACACTAGGTTTGTCTTGTAAGAATAAGTGTGATTGTTACATTTATATTTTTATTTCAGGCATTTAGCCGATGAGGGTAAGAGCATGAAATATTGAAATATTTACAATTTAGCCATAATAATATCTGTCTGTATAAATCGTCCTCCGTAACTTCCCATGTTAGAGGACAGAGGAACATCAGTAGTCTCTTATCCCACCCTGTCAACTGCCTGGGATTTGTTCTGCACCATTTCCCCGTTAAGATGGGCTTAGAGAAGAATTAAGGAGACAAAACAAAGAGAAGGCTTTGCAGAGAAATTGAACAAGAGTGATGGTGAGGTGGAGAGGCTCTCCCTTGGGTTTCATTGTTTGTAAATCCTGTGTGTGTAAGCGTGTGTGTGGGTGAGCATGTAGAATAATTATATATGTATGTTATACAACAAGACACCCCTGGTAAATATGACTAAAATGTTAACTAATTATAAATCCTATTTCTTTAATATGTATTTGTATTTTCAGTCAAAGCCCAATGAGAATGAAGTCAGTCTGAAATATAGAAATTTTTGTCTAAACTATCATGACAGGTCTATATTTAATAACCAACTGATGCAAAAAGCAGTGCACCTATCATTAGTGAAATTACTTAAACTATTTGTTTAAATATTTCATATGTCTACCTTTTTTATGACTGATTAGATCCTCATGGCCATGGATGATAACAGTCTTGCACGAATCAGTAGAGATGTTCTGCCATTCTTTACAGATGATTTTCAGCTGCTCTTAGCCAGAGGGTTTCTTTTTTTTTTTTTTTTTTTTTACCTTCAGTTTTAAAATACCACAAAGGTGCATTTTTTTTTTTTTTTTATAGCTCTTGGGTGTTTTTGTAGTGTGTTTGGGATCATTGTCATGCTGGAAAATTCTTCTCCTTCTTCTCTTCTCTTGCTTGAGACTGGCCACGTTGCGTTAAACACAGTCCAGGCAAATATTGAGAAATCTGAGGTGGTCACATGTTCTTTTTTTAACCTTGTTAATGCAAGTAGCCATAATAGGAAATCCCAGGTGTGATCACTCTTGTTGCAGGGATCAGAGGTGTACTCACTTTTGCGTCATTGTGTAATTTATGTAACCTGTTATTTTTTTTAACTATACATAAAATCAAATCTCTTACCCTTCAACTAGAAAATAGCTAACAGTTGGTGTAAGATGGTACAATTTTGAATCATTTACGCGTGTGTACGTCTGGAGATCATTGTGAACGTGTGTGTGGGCAGATGTCAGTGACACGTCTATGCTTGTTCGCATGCATGAGTGTTAGCTAACTGTACATACCTGTACAACATACAGATAACGTGTGTGCCTCAGTGTTTTTGTCTACAAGTTAAAGGAAAGGCATGGCTTGTCACATTTTGGTTGGCTCTAAGCTTATCTGTCCCCTCTATCTCTGTGTTTCCTAGTACATCTCCTTAGGCAAAAGTTTAAAAAACATCACAGGGAAAATAAATTAGTTCTAGTTCAGGTTTCTTCACTTAAACGCTTAAATAACAAAGCAAGTTTGTGCCAAAGGACTTTTCACAAGAGAAGCAGGGATGCATGTGTGTAGGTATGAGCTATATTCAGGTGTGTACAAACTACAAAACCAGATTATGTCTGCGACAACATAATGAAAATGTGGAAGCTCAATTGAAATAAAAAAAAAAACAGACTCTTTTTAGCAGGAAAATAAAAATACATGTTAAATTAGAACCAAAAATATTAGCAGATGCAGCCAATAGAACATTTCATGCATGCTGTTCCAGTGTGAAGGTGCCATAACCAAAATTTTTAGGTAGTTGAGTCATGCAAGATTTTCAATGTCTATTTGAGGCAGTTTGCAATTTTTGAATTTTTTTCCCTCTTGATCCCTTTGTCTATCCTTTCTTTCTCCATTTCTGCCATTCAGTGAGTGTGTTGTCAGTGATTCAAGATAACATGAAGAGGGCTTGATTAATCTCATGTTGCAACAGAGCTGTCTACTTTTGATTGCACAGTGGTTTGAGTGTCTGGTAGCATAATTTGAGTGTCTTTCAGCTCAGCTGGCAGAAAACATCTAAAATTACGCTCAGACAGATGTCAAACAGATGCCTTTGTTCTCTTCCTTTTGGCCTTACAATACACTCACTTTCAGAGTGAAAGTAAAGCAAAGGTGCAAAAGCTCTTCATGTTGCATATTAAGGCAGACTGTTGCACATTCCCGCCTTCAGTTCTTTTGCCCAATAGGTCAGGTCTCAGTTTTTCTCCAGCATTTGAATTTATCCACAGCCTCTGTTCTCTCACCCTGGTTTAAATAACATTCAGAGCAGTCTGCTTCATCTTAACTGGAAATTAGCTCTCTCTCTCTTACACACATAAACACACACATACGTACTAACAAATACACAGCATGGCTCTCTCCCCATCAGTCATTATCTGCCAGACTTTGTCTGCTTTGTGGATATGATTGCTGTTTTTGTCAAGTTTGCTCACTCTTTCTTATTGTTTCTTGCAGATGTGCGCAGTTTTTTTTTTTTTTTGTGTGTGTGTGTGTGTTTTTTCCTGCCCCGCCCTCCTCCTGACCACACACAGACACTCATGTGCTCACTCTCTCCCTCTTTTTTCTCTTTTTGGGGCCACACAGCATTATCCCACCATAATGTTTGGAAGTATATGCACACAGTCACAGACGTTCTTCTTCTGCTGTCTCTTGTTGTCTTTCACACACATGAACAACCCCACACACAGAGCCCTGTAGTGCAGTTGCCCAATTATATTCACTCCCACCTGGTGGAATAGGTGGGTGGTTGTGGGTAGGAGGGGTACAGACTCCCACCTCTTATCTACACCTTCTCACTTACAGGCACACACATGCACAAACACACGCACACACACACACACACACACTTGTGCAGAAAGCCAGCTGAAAGCATGATGTCATCTCTTTCAGATCCCTCCCCCTCTCTGTCTTTCTTTCTGCCCTCCATCTCTTTCCATTTACACTCATAAATCACAGCGAGAAGGACACATTTTTAATCAAAAGAGAAAGAAAGATGGCTCAATAAATTCTACCACCACGACCTTAATAATGCTTGGCTCCCTGTTTTATGTGTGTATGTCTATGTTTGTGTGCATGCTTGCATGAATTTATGTGCAGATGCACATATATGGGGCAGCATAGTGGCTTGGTGGTTAGCACTGTTGCCTCACACAAAGAAGGTTCCTGGTTAGAAATATGGAGGAAGCCTTTCTGTGTGGAGTTTGCTTGTGTGGGTCCTACGGGTACTCCAGTTTCCTCCCACAGTCCCAAAACATGTATATCAGGTTGATTGGTAACTCTAAATTGCCCATAGGAGTGTGTGCATGTGTGGTTGTTTGACTGTGTGGCCCTGTGGTGGACTGGTGACCTGTCAGGGTGTACCCCTGCCTTCCACCTGAAGACACCTGCGATAGGTCCCCATGACCCTAAATAGAAATGGGCGGGTATAGATAATGGATGGCAGGATGGACTGATGGATGTGTATATAAGTCTACGTGTATTAAGATAGAAATATACTAATGTCTGGAGTGTCACCTGAACTTCTTCAAAGAATATTGAGCCATATCAATGATATATCGTTGTACCATAGTTTTAAAACTAGATGGCAGTGTCATGCATTCATGTTATGAGACTCAAAATAATTGTATTTACATGTGATAATGCATCAGTTTTTTTTATTGTTTGTATGGACCTTTTGTCTCAAAAGACCTGTCTTCCAAGAGTCTTTAAACGTACAGGTATGCTATAGACACCTTATCAACACAAACAAGATAAATATACAAGTAAATATTGAGTCAAGAAAAATACTTTACATTTTGACAAACAATGATAATAATAACACTTTGCTACAGACTATACCACACTGTGTGTTTATCCCTGATTTTGCAGGCAAGTATGTCAGTTACATTTTAATCAAAGTTCTTTTTTATTATTGGACATTAGCAATAACATTGGTTTTGAAAGTAGAAACAAGTAAACTATTTATAGAATTAATGCAAAATCACAACACAGGGTGCAGTTCAGTCATGATTAAAAAGGGAAAAAAGCATCAAAGAAAGACCCAACAGTGTGGAAAGTTGTTAAAATATATAAATCATTATATCAGACAGTACTGGTTAAAAGTATCAAATGAAACACAGCAGTGAAAAGGTGTAAGTAATTATTATTTCAAACTTCAAAAGGTTTTGTTTCTGAAATGGTTATGGAGGTAGTTTAACAATTTTTTTGTGAGTAATGAACCTGTTAGAAAACATTATGTCTGAATATCATCTTGTAATTTATTCTTTTTATTTTTAATTTTTTTATGATGTGTATGGTATGTGCGTTACCTAGGTGATCGCTATTTCCTATAGAAAAAATTGACCACACACAGACACACACGATGATCAACACTAAGACCTCTAGGATCCCAGTATAACTTGACCAAATTCCAGTTTTAAGTTAGTTATTGGAGTTGATGTAGTTGCAACAAAAAGCAGTATTTGTTATATGGAGGAACTGTCCATATACAGCATTTCATTATTCTCCTTTAAAGACCTATGTTCTAAAAAGCCAGAGTTTATATTTTTCTCACTGCAAGGAAAGAAAACATTTTTTTCTAGTATATTGCCACCTCTTCACTTTTTTGAGTTAATCACAATCTTGCGATATTTGTTTGTTCTTCAGTTTGTGTTTTTGGACAAGGAGACAGGGTTATCTGTCACGATTTTTTTCCTGGCCTTTCAGCTCTTCCTCACTTCTTCCTCCTCATTTCTTTTTGGCCTTCTAGAGACCTCAACAGTAGCATTCTTGGCAAAGCACTCCTAATCGTAATTGGCTAGAACTCACAGTGATGGGGTGAGGGTGTTCAATTATTTATATTCCTTTGAAGCTGCCAATTGGAAAAAAAATGAAGCCCCTTAGTGGAGCTGTTATTTTCTTGTTCTTGTTCCCTACATCTCCCTCTCTTTGTTTCCCTCTCCTTGTTTCTCTCCCTGTTGCTCTCTGTCATTCCTGCTAAGTTAATTCTGTCAAACCTAATTTTAGGCGCACCCTGCTATCGCATGCTTGGCCACATCATGTTTTACTTTATGCGCTGTTTTTCTCTCAAATGAGCAGAAAACAGATTCATTTTTAATTGAATTACAGACATTACATCAGTTTTTGCCTCAAGTTACTTGTTGGCTCTGTCTCCATTTTGAAGGTTGTTATCGGCTGACATCATTGTAAATTTTCGCAGTTTTTTTTTTTCTTAGTTAGTCTTAGTGTTCAGATGTAAAAGTCCCATTTCAGTCTTAGACACTTTGATTCATCTTGCTTTTCTCTTAAGTGCCCTGTATTTTGCATTTGCTTTAAAGTCGAGAATGTATAACAGTGAAAGAAATCTGTCAACTCTAGCTCATATGAGTGATTATAAGGTCAAAGGACAGTATATATGATAATCCAGGCAATTTAAGATGAGTCAAGACCTGGGGAAAGATAGCTTCATCCTGCATAATCAGCACTCAACCTTGTTGCCTAACTGAGTAAACTTTAACACCACTCTTTGCTTTAGTTTGTTGCCAAAATCTGCTGCATTCTCCTGCCTGTCTTCCACAGAAACAAAAAGCAAAGTGTATAGCACACAGGCAGAAACAGTGTCACAAACAATAGCTCTGCATCTCGACAACTTAAAGTAAATGTCCTAAAATATGCATGGTGGCTGAGTGGTTAGCACTGTTGCCTCACAGCAAGAAGGTCCTGGGTTTGCAACCCAGCAGGGACCTTTCTGTGTGTACCCCTGCCTTTCATCCAAGGAGGGCTGGGATAGGCTCCAGCAGATCCTTGTGACCCTAGTTACCAATACGTGGGTATAGATAATGGATAGACGGATGTAAAATATATGTATACACACACACACACATACACACACACATATTGTCCATATATTTTAGGACGTCCATCCATCTATTATCTATACCCACTTATTCCTTACTAGGGTCATGGGGATCTGCTGGAACCTATCCCAGCTCTCTTTGGGTGAGCGTATGTATGTATATATGTATATATGTATATATGTGTGTGTACTGTATATGTGTTTGACAATGTTGGCTATTTCGACCAATTGAATAATCGATAATTCATTCACATCCTTAGCCAAGAAAGATAAAATGTTGTAGTATCAAAAATACAAAACAAAAAAATCCATAAAATAGCTGTCCTCCAAGTTTGCAACCACAATGTGGGTGACACTTCTATATATTTTATTTTTTGCCATCAAGTCTCTTTCTCTTTTCACTAACATGCTCCAGTACTTTAAGCGATGTTATATGAACTCAGTTTGACAGAACATTACAAGTAATTGAAGTGTGTGAAAGGCACTGCTGTGTTTTTTTGTTTCCTTCCAGCAGAAAGAAATTCATCAAACCAGCAATGTGTCTTTAAAATTTTAATGTTTTGATGAGGGAGTTTAGATCTTCAAAGGTTTTTGAATCCCCCTCAAAGAAAGATGTTCCTCAGTGGATTGTGTCGGTCTAATAATTTTTCAAACACTCTTTGTCAGACTGCACACGTGGAGAATTTCTTATTGTGCAAAGCTTTACATGGAATTAAATATAACGTGCATTACAGTGTGCATTTTCAGTTTTATATTCATTCACAAGATAGAAGATTGTTTTGTCTCCATTTTCTTTATTCTATTGTCCTTTGTTTTCTTCGACCCTAATGCACCTTTGACAATTGAAGGGGTCATCTTCATTTAATGAGCCAACAAGTGTCAGTTGCCTCAAGTGAGTCTCCAAATGACACAAAATTGCTCCCATTTCATCTCCTCTGTGTGTGTGCTCTGTGGTCATTTTGAAATCAGACACACACTTGAGCTTAATTTCCCTTTTCACTCTCTGAGGGATCCAGACTGTTTATCTCCAATGGGCTGAAAGATACTTAGTGTCTTTTGCTTTTTTTCTTTATCCTTCAACAAGGGTTTCATTGGGACCAATTTGTGCATATTACCAGTATGGCACTATTTCAGAAATGTAGCATTGCTGTGACAACAGTATTGTCAGACTAAGTTTTTCACCTCCGGGTACTAACACTCCAGAACTTATTTTATACTGGGTTCCCACATCCTGCCACAAGTCCCTAATAGATTGTTAAGCTTGTGCCCTGTGAGTTTGTTTGGAGTTTGTTCATTCACTATAGATGGCACACTCCATGATGGAATAGGGAAGGGTTTGCACAAAAACATCACTTCCTTACTCATTTCATGCACCTCTGAGCCTTGAAATCTTTGTTTTCTTAAAGCAAGTGAAAAACACTTGCTAATGAAGAGCCTTTTTTTAAATTTTTTTTTAAATCTCTAGCCAGTGGAAACCCGTTGCATTGAGAATTGTCTTGAAGGGTGTTTATACTGTTTTTCATTTAAGGCCTTTCAGAATAATGCCATTTGTTACATTGATTTTTTTTTTTTCTTTCAAAAAAGTAAATACTCTCACAGGTAAAACTATTTTATCCTGCCTTTTCATCCATTTGTTGAAACGATAACAAGATTGTTTTCAGCTATGGGAACTGGCTGCATAACTAGGCAGCACAGTCTTGCTTTGTGAATCATTACATCCATAACTGCTTAGCACCCCAGCTGCCCCAAGTGCAAATCCCAATTAGCCTTTCTTTCTTATATTTTAATTGGAAAAGCAACTGTTTCATTAACTCTTAAGCTTGCACAGCTAAGGTAAGGGTTACATAGGAATCAAGCCTGACCCAAACATGCTCCATGGAACATGGCTGCATCTGAGAATCGTTAAGACAGTATTTTTTTCTTCCTGAATAGCAGAGCTTGCCTGCTGATTTTAAGCACACTTTGAGACAATTTCAGATATTCACACCTCACCAGAGTAATCGCAGCATTACAGGATGTTCCCCTTTTGCATCTCTACTATGAGTTAAGTGTTGTCAACAGACGAAGAGGGAAATTGCTATTCCTCTAATACACATTTTTAGCTCTTAACAGTTGCTCCATATTTCTCCTGGTGCTTTTTTTCTTCTCTGTTTGTTGTCCTTTGTGCAAATTAGTTAAATTAGAAATAAGATCTAAGAACAGACATCAAGTTGTTGACTGAATGACGGGGAACTTATTAGCCCCGTTGTTAAAGATCAAAGTCTGCAGCTCTTTGTCTTGTGATTTGGGTTGTGCTGATGCCACCAAATTGTCCATGAAGAACAATCAGCAGCAGACTAACCAACTATTTGCTTTTCTTTCTCGCTTTTATGTCTGGTTTAAGTTTTTGCAGCAGTCTGCTGGTTTTTGCTGGCAGTGACTGCATGTGAAACCTCCAGACAAGACAAAGCAAGGGAGGTTTAGAGTAAAGACTTGGTTTCCATAGTGATGGCGCTTGCCCAGGCAGCCTTTGAGAATTAGTCCTGATTGATGGGGCTTGGTTGTTTAGGCCTGCAGGGTGTGTGTGAGTCGAAGGGAAAGAGAGTTTGTGTGTCTGTTTGGATGCTTGTTTGAGTGTGTGTGTGTATATGAGTCTGTATGTGCACTGTGTATACTTCAATGCATATATGGCTGAATCTGTGTATGTCATGTGTATGTATGTGCTGATACAGACTGGTAAGAGTTTTACGTCAGATCCAAGACTAATAGACAGGTGGCTCTAGCAGCTTGGCACCTGCTGAGTCTCGTCAATAGCTGTTCGGTAGATACTGTAAATCTACAATTCTGAGGTCTACGTGACTGTAGTTCAACATTAGCAACATCTGTCTGCACTGCTAGTCTTGACTGTTGATTATAGCAGAAGAGTAACGGCGACCTTATGTGTTAAAAAGCCTCAAAGGAAATCTGATTTAATTCATCAGAAAAGTTCTTATTAGACTTGCAACATGAAATTAAGAGGTGACACAAACTAAACTATCAAAGAAAAATCCTGGAGCAGTTGAGATACCAAATTACTATAATGTTTGTTCACTAGTTTTGTGTCCAAGCAATCAGTTCTGACATTTCCTATGTGTGTCATGTGTCTGCTGTTTGGCTAATATGAAAATGAAGTTTAATCTCAGTCAGGATTAGGTCCACTAAAACAATTTCTTTAAATTAGTAACACACGATGGTTCATATTGCTCTCTTCCAATTTTTGAATCTACCAATAGTGTGTGTATGTGTGTGTGTGTGTGTGTGTGTGTATATATATACATATATATATATATATGCACACAGCAGAGCATTTTTCAAGTTGAAGTGGAAGTGAGTAGGATGAAAACATGTGGAATAACTGGATCTAGTGCAACAATAAGTATCACAGTAAAAAAAAGTTTAAATAGACATCATTCTTATCAGCATCCTCACTGTGATGACACCTTCTTCCCAGAGTACCCACATAAGAGGCCGGAAAAAGTGGAATTAGTTTGCTTATAGTGGTACCTCTAATAGTACGAAATGTTCTTTGCCGACACTGGTGGTTAAAAAAAAAAAAGGTCGCTATGTGCTATGAAAGACACCTATTTTGTAGCAAGATGGATAACAAGTGCTCTTTTCCCAATTCTATGCTTTTCTGCAAATCACTGAATGGCTCTGCATCATTTTGTCTCCCACTTTGCTAATTCTGCAGATAATGGCACCTATTTATGACCCAGATGCTTTTTTCCATCAATTACTGTATTAGTCATAAAGCCTGTCCCCTCCTTCCTCTAACACCCAAAACGATGACATTAAAGTACTGTAAATGGAGCCGTCTCATATTCACATACCCATCACCTACTCTCCACCACTTTATAATCACAGTGCGGGTGCATTCTGTCTTATCAGGTCCAACCGAGTTAGCAGCCAGTAGCAGGTGGTTGCTGTATTAGTGTCTGTGGGCAGTGTGTGAATCTTTTTCCTTTCCTTCTAGCTGGTCATGTTTGCATGGATCTGGTCTATTCTAGGGGCCTTGTGAAGATAGCTGGGTCCCCATTGCTGGTTATTTTAGCCCAGGCCATGTCCCCCTGCCAGGCAGATTAAGATGGGTCTTGTGTGCTTATCTGGGTAGTACTGTACCTCAGCCTGTCTGAGGGAAGCTTGGGGAATAGAGGGGGACTTTGGTGGAAGGGACAAATGGCCACTGCAGGTGCAATGTCCTTTCAATGTCATCTCTGGTAACATTACATATGCCAGCTTTTGGAGATTTTTTCATACAAGGTACTCTACAGCAAGAATGTGCATAAATATTTAGAAGAAGTGGCACTGGTGGGAATCAAACCTCAAAAGGTCTATGGCTCTTTCCAACACATACATATACCTGCGCATGCACACACACACACACACACACACACACACACACACACACACACACACACACACACACAAAGAGGATGACAGTTCCACAGTATATTTTGTAGTTATGAAAAATAGACATGATAGTCATGGAAAGCTTTTTCACATTAAATTTAACATTTTGGACTGACTATAAAAATTGTGTCACTGTAGAAATGCTACTTTTACTCAGCAGACTCAGCAGACCCAAAGATACCTGTTATTCCAAAATAGCTACAGAAAAAAAAAAAAATCTGATAATCGTATAATTTGTGTAACTAAACAAGGTTGCCAGCTTTTGCCAGCTTTAGAAAATTGGCTGCATGTTCTACCACACCAACTGTGTAGGGGGACATATCAAACATAAAGCTCTCAAATAGTAAAAGTGTTAGGGCACTTGCATGATACATAAATGTACTGACATAAAGGGGCTGCTTCATATTTAACATACTAAAATTAGTTTTAGGTGATTTACCAGGAACTGTCTTATGATATGAATGTGACATATTGTATATTTGCTACATATTGCAACCTCAAAGAAATAGTCACACATTTGGGTCAACACAACAGCCAGTGTGTGACATATTTTTGTGTCCATAATGTAGACTCTAATCCGAGCCAATGCAGGAAAAACTGCAAATAGGCTGATATGTTTATAATATGTGTGGTCCATGCCATCATTCATTATTGAACATTTTTTACATAGTTTAAGCCCTGACACCACTCAACCTTTTCTATCCTGCATTAACTGGATACGTGCCATGGTTCAAATTCTAAAAAAAGAAAGACTGTGAGTCAATGCTAACTGGCAGCACAAGGCCAGAGGCACAGAGATGAGGAAAATAATATATATTAAAAAAAAAGACATTACTTATGCTCATCAAAGTTGACATGATCACACACTGCATACCTGTAATAATTGCACTGCATTCATAGTCCCACAGAGAGTGGTGGAGTGGTGTTTAATGACATGTGTATGACCACACATTTTGTACCACATTTACTATACACACAGATAGAAGACAGAAGAATACCTTCTAGCACAATTTTTTTTTTTTTACATTATTTTAAGCACTTAGCTTACCTTTTATACCCCCTGCAAATAGTGAATATGAGCACAGTGAATATGAATAATGAATAAAAGCTGGTATCTCCACTCTTTGTCTAACACGGGCTAGTTAAAAATGCTGATGTACAAACACTACATGTTAAAACCACTACCCTGAATCAGTGGGCAAACATTAAAAGTAGAGAGAAAAGCAGATACATAGAACTATCTTAACTTTTAGTTATAACCATTATAATTGTTTCTAAATGCATTCAGGCAGAACGAATAGGTTAGCAGGTATAGGTCAAAACCATATGCTATTTGGAAATGTAAGCTGGAGAAATTACACTTGATTTGTTTTGAAGATGCTTCTTCTCTTGAATAACTGCATAAAAACTTATGCAAATCTTATGTATTTATTATTTGTTCAGAAAACGCTGCAACCACAGATAAGAAAGCAGAGGAAAGGAGAAAAGTTATGAAAACTTTATTTTTTTGATGAAATATTCAGCACTTTCTGTCCTGTGCTCTCTCTTCACATTATCTCTTCTTGTCCCTAGACCTTCCTGTCGCTTATATTACATACCAATTGCTGCTTTCTTTTTGTCTTAAATATTTTTGAAGTAATGTAGAAAACTATATTGAGTATTTTAAAAGAAAATCCCGAATCTATCAGGAGTTAAATTCAGCCTGACGTGCAAGCAGGCACGTTTATTGCAGTCTACATCCCTCTCATTCTGTGAAGCAAGAGAGGGAGAAGATGGCTGGGTGGGAATGGTGAATGGTCCATGGGAAAACTAATCAAAGAGCATTGGCCTTCAGCAGAATCAGTGCCACAGGCCTACTCTGTATAAATCCGCCTGCTGTCTCGACAGAGGGCACATTGTAAAGCAAGTCAAATACAGAGGAGCAGTGTTGTGTAAAGCTATGTAGTATAGTTTCAGAATAGAAACAGCACGTGTAATATGGCAAACTGCATCATTGTATTTACGCTAAATATAAAGCAGACCTAGTCTTTTAAAACTATACTTATCATACCACAACCTTCATAATATGCATTGTCCTCCTGTGAAATACACAATAGATATGGGTTTATTTTGGTTCCTTTGATTTGTTGCTTTGTGTGTCATGTCCAGCAGCTGGAAAATACTGCTTCATTGTCTTTTACAGCTCTTCTTCACTTCAACACACATGACAACATTATGGTTAGACCTTCATTTACAGTTATACAAGTTAATGTTTCTTAGGTATTCGCTTAGTAAGAGCAAGATTTAAAGAGAGCTGAGAAATATTTTGAAGCATACAACAATCGATACACTTTCATTTGACATCAAATGGCCAGTAATCAATATTTTTTACTCACACACAGAGAGTTAACACTTTAATGTAGTCTTATCGTAGCATGTACACATTTTAGCAAGAAGGGCTCCAGTGGAAATCACACATGTCATTCATGCCAAACTTTGCCCCTTGAGCCAAGAAAGCAGCCAAAAATCAAAGAGAGATAAGAGTAGCTTTTCTCATCAGTAAGTGAGCAACACTGGCTGATGACTGCTAATCTGAAAACAGCATTATATTATAGCAGTAATAGGTCTTCATTTGACCATGTGGCATAATGAACACACTGCATAATGTATAGGCTTTCTTCCAGCAATAAGCCTACATTCACAGACATCTAAACATGCAAAATCAAGGTTAACTGTGTTGCACATTGGCACATACTCATAAATTGGGCATACACGTATTCAGGCGTTTCTTAAATGTGTAACCCTTCATCGTTCAGAGAACAGATTCTATGTGGGGAAATAATTCAGCTTTTTGAGAAAAATGTGAAACCAAACTTTAGAGATTAACTCTCCATGAACTACTAATTAAGACGTGTGTGTGTTTAGAAATGTTTAGGGTATTAGTTAAGGATGGTGAGATGAACTTTCTGTGTGCCTCTACTTTACTAAGGCAGTGCACACATCCTTTGTCTTTTCCTTTCCCCTGTCTTCTGCTATTCCTCTGACTCATTCTCTGCACAAAATACCCACTTTCTATCTTGCTTTCCCCCATTACGAATTCAGGAACTCTCCTTCATATGTGTTTAGCAGTGCCTGGAGACTGGCGCTGGCCGATGGTCCCTTAATTATTAATTTGATGTTATACGCTGGTCGTTTGATCATAACCAGATATCTGTATGATTCAGATTTAGGATAATGAGCTCCCCAGTAGATTCTGTTTTCCCTCTCTTTCTATTAGGTTTATTGTCTTAAACCTACTGCAAGGAAGGCACGAGCAAAAACCCCAGTACCAAAATTCTTAACATTTGATGGACAGTTTACTGAACATGGTAGAACATTTAAACCCTGACAGTCAACATTGTTTCCTTTCATTGTGGCCATTCCTTAACCATGTGTTTATTATTTTAACCACAATGACGAATTTTATTTAACCAAACAAGAACTTATTTTAACCCAAAGCACAATCTTTCCATGAAACAAACCAAGTTGTTTTTATGCCTAAACTCAACCAAACCAAAAAAAATATTATCACTGTCACAACATCAGAATTCATTGGGGATTTACAATAGTTTATATATGGCACATTGTTTATCATCAGCACATTGTAATGTCAACATATAAATGCACAGCACCACAGTCTAGACACAAAACTATACTGGAGTGAAATTGGGTGCTACTGTAGATGAGGAAAGGCACAGTAATTTAATTCAAACCGAGTGTGTGCTGGAGTGAGTGACTCAGAAAGACAACATGCTGCCATGTTAAAACAGTTGTTTCAATCACCAGAATGGGCATCACATCCCAAGGGAATCAATTTCTCTAACCATGGTGATGCATCTGTTTGTCGATCCATCCATTCTCTCAAACCTATTTGTTTTACCCCTCTCCAAAATGTAGACTGGCCACTCCTCTTAATTATACAAGTCTTCTTTCTACTGCAGAACAGTGTGTGTGTGTGTGTGTGTGTGGGTGTGTGATACAGAGTGAGAATAAGATACAGAAGGGGTTACAAAAACAAGCGTGCATTGGTTTGTGTAACATAATAGAGATGTGTATCTGTATGTGGATTAATGTGTATGTACTCAAATAGACATTCAGTAATCTGTCCTTTCACAAATACAGTTAAAGCTGCCTTGAAAGGAACAGTGGTACAACATTTGTGTCATGATTTATGCTAATGTCTGTTTCTCTCTTTCTCCCTCTGCCTTGCCCTCTCTCTGTCTGTCCTCCCTCACCTTCCTCACTTCTCAGTACCACCACGGTTCACTAAAGTTCCTGTCGACCAGATCGGCGTCTCAGGGGGTGTGGTCTCCTTTGTCTGCCAGGCAACAGGCGACCCCAAGCCAAGGGTTAGCTGGAACAAGAAAGGCAAGAAGGTCAACTCCCAGCGTATAGAGGTGAGTTCATGATTGAATGCATAGGAAATTATATTGTAAAAGTAATTTTATCCATACAGGATTACATTTTACTGAGCTTTTAGTAACATGTATCATTCAGTTTTACCAAGTTTGCCAGTTAAAGCAGCCAGTTAAAGCTCAAATTACTTTTTTTAATCTATTTTTTTTCCTTTTCATGGCCTTCCTCACCTCTTAGTGACGTGCAGGGCCACCATTATTACCGTTAATGCAATGCAGAGCCCTCCCGTTCCTCTGGCTCTATCCTGTTTGCACTTAACTGACTTTGTCATTGTCACATTCTTATTTCCAGTGCATTTTTTTTTTCCTGCATGCAGCCCTGTCTGTGAATGTGTCTGTCTGCTTTATTCATGATGTTTGTTGTTCATTTCTCAGCAGGCATCCCAGATGGCATCTCTAAAAGTCTTGATTGATGCTCAGTGTCTCTTAATTAAAAAGTTGCTTTCGTTAACGACAACGGCAGTGCACAGAGATAGACACAAACACACTGCAGTGTGAAGACAACCACAGGGGAGGGGGCTAAAAAGCAAAAAAAAAAAAAATAAAAAAAAAAAAATGACAACATCATCAACAGGGGAGAAACAGCATCTCAACGGAGGACAAAATAAAAAGACATGTAGTGTTTGTACATTATCTTCTTCTGCATGCTAAATGAGAAACAAAGCCAAGGGCATAAAGAAGCCCACCAAAACGGACGCTTCTATTCCTCCGTTTAGCATGAAATGAAAAATTTGTAGAGGGGTTTTGAAGTAGTTATGATTTTTTTTTTTCTTTTTTTTTTTCAGTTCTAGCCTCTAGACAGTGTCTTTGGTATTGATCATGATGCCGTGCTCTGCAGTGTTTTTAGCCTAATTAGCAGCTCAGCCCTGAGACGTGCAGCAGTGGAGCAGCAGGGCTGCTGAAGACTTGTACTTGTATCTCAAAGTCATGCTTTGCTGAGAGATTTCAGCAGTGAACTCTTTGTTGAGAATGTGTAAGCTCCTCACAACAAGGTTACATATATTGGACTGACAGACAGGCTGGCCATCTTCTCTAACGCTTGATCTTTAAAATTAGAGTAAAAGGAATTAGCTTGGGAATGAACACAAGCAAGGGGTAATTGTTTCAAAAATGCCTCTATTTAAATTCTAGACATTTACAACAGCGAAGTAATGAGGTTCATCTTCTTGGGCTGATTTATTGGTTTTCAGGGAGATCAAACCTGTGGCCTTTCAGACGCTAGCCAGTGGGCAATTTCTCTGTCAAAACTGCCTTACTGTCACTCACACCCACTAACATCACATTTGGAAATAAAAACTAAGTAGTTCTTTTTCTGTATTTCACACATACTTCATAACTACTTCTTCTGAGAAATGTTTGATCTACTTAAATTAATTTATATTAGAAAACCTGATGTGCACAAACAGATTTGACAAAAAAAAAAAAAAAAAATCCAGCCTGTTTTGTAGAATTAATAGAAAACTATATTATCCACTTACTGTGTACATTTCTGATTATGCCATGTAAAAGATATCTTCCAATTCAAGCAGAAAGAGTGTTCATGTGTACATATCTCTTCTTAAATGTCATAATTTAAGGGTGAGTTGTTTTTCTTCACTGCATGTTGTGTTGTGATTGTAGTCCGGTTTTGTTTTTAAGAAGCAAGGTTCAAAACAAAGGGCTTTACAAAGAACAAAGGGCATAATTAAAAAATCAACAATTCAAAACACAAAAAAAAACAGAAAATCACACACTGAGATGTGGGACTGGAACTGTGTGCATGCGTATATATGAGAAATAGTGTGGGTGTATTTTTATATATAATCTTTATAGGGCCAAAGATTATAATAAATAAAAAAAACACAATGCATTTTCATTCAAATATATCTTTTTATAAGTCACTTCAACATGTCTTTCATTTTGGGCCAGGTTAAGGATAGACAAAGAGAAACTTTCATTATAACCTTATTTGTTAAACAGTGAGAAGACCACCCCCAAACTCATCCTTGTACCTCTAAGGAAAGTGGTAGTTCTGATGCTTCATGTTAATATCAACGCTCGGCTGCTCTAGTTTTAAACTGGTAGTATTTCTACTTGAATCCACATCTATCTAACCTAACCCTGTTTCTTATCCCACAGACCATAGAGTTTGACGAGGGCGCCGGTGCTGTACTCAGAATCCAGCCCCTCCGAGCGCCACGTGATGAGAACATCTATGAATGTGTGGCTGAGAACAGCGAGGGTGAAATCACCGTCAATGCCAAGCTGTCCATCATCCGAGGTGAGTCTTGCATTATGAAACACGGCGCAGAGGAGTAACTAGAAAATAAATCATTAAAGTAGCTGTCTGTGAGCTCCTCAGGATTTTTTATGTTGGAGTCTTTGCCTCTTGAGTTTTTTTTTTTTAACTTGCTAGTCAGAGAGAGCTGGACTTTGAAGTCTTTTTGAGTGGACTTTCTGTAAGTTTGTCCTGTTATTTGTCTAATAAAACATTTTGACTATAGCTGTAACACATGATTAGCTGGGTTACTCTGGATGATTTGCTGCCTAATATAAAAAACAGTAATTGAGAATGTTTTATGTTGTAAAATATATACTTTTTACTTTGTATGTTATCATATCTTGGTGGTGTATCAAATCTTATGTGATTAAGGTCAAATGGTTAATAATTGCGTTAACATTAACAAATTAACATGCAAACACGTGATGGCCCAAAACTCACTCACTTGGAGGAGATGGCCGATATGAAGGCTATCTATCAATTTGATGTCACTAATCAACTGTCCATTCATATATGACCTGAACCTCTATTTGTCTGTAATGAAAACCCATAGACTCCCTGAATGAAAAAGATTGATTGGTCACCCACAGACAGCCAGGACACATCAGCTGACAGAGGTGTCTAAATATGTGCACACAGGTGTAAAATACAAAGAATAGAAAAAGGTTTGAAGATGAAATCTGTAATAGTTGAACTTTGGGGACCTTTATTGAATGGCATCTATAGGTACTAGTTTAGTTTCAACAAAGATATTAAGCCATTTGTTTAGCTCTAGCTAGAGGTCATGGAGGACATATCATAGGCAAGTGAACATGTGGTCACACACGCTTGCTTTCTTTTCCCTCATTCTACCTGTTTCTCTCTGTGCCTCACAAACATAGACACACAAACACACACACACACCCAGTGTCTTTGCTCTGCTCCTTTATTCTCTCCTACCGCCATCTGCCATGTTTCCAGGGCTGGATGAAGCTGAGCTATTGCTGGCTGGTTGGCAGCACACAAGCTAGGCCTTCCTGGCTGTCAGATCCACAGAGAGGGGGGTAGGGTGAAGTGTGTGTGTGTGTGTCTGTGTGTCTGTTGGAGGGTGTTGGACCAGGGATTGGAAGCCTGGCCCAGCGTCCTGGGCAAGTTATTGTTAGCCCCAAACTCCCCACCCTGGAAGTATGTTGTTGGGTCATGTGTGCGAGTGCCTCAGGTGGTCTTCAGGACATGATCTACACATCAAATTGTGTTAGTAGTTCTTTGAAATTATATAGATGTTCACATTTTTGACAGCTTTCTCACCCTGTTACCTGCAGTGATGTATACTGAGTAAGCAGGTACCAAATTGGTGCTGTGCTTTAGGACTTCTGCTAATGATGAACACGCAGTAGCTGCTCAGACTCTCCATTTAGAGGATAGTATCTGCCATTTCTCAAACACTTTAAATGAAAACACCTTGTGGGGCATTGTGTTGTAGCATTTACATAGCATAGCAGGATCTAGTATTAATCAAACTAGTAATGTTCAAAATATTTACATTAAGTTATGTTAATTGCTTTAAAGAACACTCATTATTCACAGTCAGAACTCAATTTACTGTATTTATGGCGGGAGGTGACACTTGGGTCTAGGAATGCCTTTGCAAAGACAGCTCAAAAACAAGAAATTGAAAACAGGAGCAGTTTGTGTGTGCAGTTGTGTGTGGATGTGGCTATGTGAAAGAACACAGGGCAAACCCAGGGCGGTCCACAGGAGCAGAAGGAAAATGAAAAGTTATTGGAATCAGCTCGACAAGGTTTTCTCTAGAGCCCAGAGGGAGACAGCTTCTCTCCTGCCCAGGCAAGACCGAGCACTGAAGGAGGGATGAGAGTGTGATGGTGGGGGGTGAAGGTGTAAGATTAGCTCTGGAGGAGGAGAGCAGTATGTTCTGTCTGTTTTCTATCTTTAATGAGGCCAAGCCCCCCTGCATTAACCCATCAGTATTAGGAAGGAGATAGAAAAAGATAACGGGAGAAAATGGAGAATATGAAAAATGAGAGCTATAATTTAATTCACAGAAAATGCAGAAATATTGAAATGGAGAACAGGGGTTAAGGTGAGGTGAAAATGAGTAAATTAGGGTAGAGGATGCAAGTGGAAATAAAAGTGGAACAAACCAGAAGAACAAATAGGGGAAAAAAAGAGAAATGTTGGCCAAAGATGAAAGGAGACAACAGGGGGTGCTGTGGACGATTGGCAATGTAGAACAGGTGAGGAAGACAATAGGCCAACATGGGTTGTTGGAACAGGGGCAAAGGATTATGGGATATAGGACAAGGCACAAGGGACACAGCCTTAGTAAACAGAGGGGTTGTGGTCTGGGATCTAGAGAGGCAGAAAATAGGTCGTCACGATGGGTGACTTGGCCGGAAAGCCATGGTACACATTTGCAAGAATACACACACTAATACAGCTGCGTGCACACACACACCCATCCACATATTTTTGTCAACAAATAAAAAGAAAAAGAAAAAAAAAAAACAGGATAACATACATTTAAGAAGAAAATCATTCTTCACTCAAAGTGATAGCAGTCCACGTCCCACATGTCTATTTGGACTATATGCTTATTCACTGTCCAGCACACTGTGTACATAGATGTCTGCAGTATAGCGCCTTTTTCTGTCCTAGTGTGAATCCACCATGACAGCATGTGGGGCGTTTGACAGGAAATTAACAAAACAGTTTTGACAAGGCAAACACTTCAGTACATGTCTCTACCGATAAAGATATGCACACGCACCAGCACTTCACCACATATTTCGACACATACTCACTAACTTACAGAAGTATGTACACATACTGTACCAAGATATAGAGAGAAACACACAAATGCTATACAAATCCACAAGCATCATTCATATACTGTAAAAGACTACACAGACTAACCCTAAACCCCATCTCAGTAGCTTTTTCTTACTACACTGTGACAATGACCCCAAATTCTCTTCTGTTGACTCTACTATTTCTGTGTGCTCCTGGATGCATGTGTTGGTGGCAATGGTAGGGTGCATTTAGCATCGACTGTGACACCTCCTTGGCTGTTGCTTCACTGCCTCAGCTGAATACCTAAGATGAGGCCCATCTGGCTTCACTAAGACTTGCTCTCAGTCCTCTGGGAGTCCTTGGAGAGGCACCAACAAGCATATGAAACACACTCCTGAGATCTGCCACAAGTTGCAGCTTGCTCTGGGTTTTTTTTGTCAAAAGAACCTTTTTTTTCTGATTTTAAATTTTGCCTATTTTTTTCAAGGAATTGTAGAGTGAGACAATGTCGTCACTGGAGTTTTGTCAGCTAATGCTGTTTTGTGGAGATTGTGTATTCTACTCTGTGGACTTGTCATTTAGACTGCAGCAGTCTTTCATCCCTGAGATTACTGATGCAAATCGATTCTCCCCTGAGGGAAAAACAAATCCCAGAGAGCAAAAACTATAAATGATGATATTTGGTCTTGTTTTGTTTTGTTATTTTATGTTTAAAAAAAGTTGTAATTGTGTCCATCCTTGTCTTTGGAGAACCGGAGAAGATCTGGAGCTTTTTCTGTGAACTAACATTCAAAAAAGCTCTTGGCTGTTTGAACCAACAGACACCAGAGACTCACCTCTGATACACAAATGCATATAGTCTTGGCTCTGGACTCATGTCAGTGCATGCTGTAACATACTAGACCTAGCCATGACCTTTGTTTGCAGCTGTGCACCACTGTGCGTGCTTCTGCACACACAGACACACACAGAGTTATGCACAGGTCCTGCTTATTTTCTTTTGCTACTTCCAACCAGGTGGAACCAATCAAACTTAGCCTTCTCTGTCTCTCATCATTCTGTTACTCTCTTCCAAATCCTTCCAGTTCTCCCTCTTCTCCCTGTATATGAAAAGTTGCACGTCTGGATTTTACCTGCAGCACAGATTTTTGTTAATTCATACAATTTGTTCCTTTTTCATTTGTTTCACCTCTATCCCCCCTTCCCATCACCCCACCACCCTCCCTTTTCCTCCCACTCATTCTCTGTTTAAAGCTTCTTGATGATAATTGATCATTTTTTTCTATATGATTACTTTATATTGTTTGCTAAAGTGTAATTTTGTAATTTTTTTTGCTGAGTTGATTCAGGCATGTTCCATTTCAATTCCTGATTTTAAATAGCCTGGGAACTCCGCCCATCTGCTACAAAGCAGGTCAGGTTTTAGAGTGTACCCATTATTACCCACGGTGGAGTGGAGAGTAGTGTGCCTACTGTTTGATCAGGCTGTCCGCTAATTGGCTTCTTATTTTATGAAGGAGCAGGTAATTGTGAATTTCAATGGGTCTTGCTACATCCTCACTCTAAATCTGATAAATTCTAGGCACTTTTTTGTGGGAGGATGGTTAAGAAATGGGTGGGCGCAGGTAAAGGTACCATGATGAGATGGAGAAAAAGTTACCAGCAGTAAGAGAGAAGGAGAACTGGGGTGAAAGTTAAAGAAAAAGACCCCTCAACCAATGGTGGCCAAGCCTTGAGACATTCTATTTCCTACCTTCTGCTTAGCTTTCTGTGTTTCATCTGCCTTATTTCTCTCACACAGAATCTCTTGTCTCTACCATTATATGCTAGGCTCTTTCCCCTCTGTGATCAGTATGTGTGTTGTGGAACCATGTATTCACTGCATTTCAAGAAATAAAATACAAATTTAGAGACATGACTATAGGCTGGACTAGAGCACATACAGCTAAATGTCTTCCTAAGTAGACAGCAAGTCGTAAATCAGAGGAGTGTTCTATACCATATACCAAATCATTTCATTGACAAATAATTTTAAATGTTTTAAATTTCAAATAAGTACAAGTACAATATATATAAATATCTTTTAACAAAACAAATTCATTGCATTAGGGTTAAAATACTGGGTTGTGAACTCTAGAAACTGTAAAAAAGGAGAAATGGGGGGAAAAATACTGACTAAAGCGAGGCTTATATTATATTAGGTGGTGTTATGAACCATTCTGATCTTCACTGCATGCAACGTGAATACACTTTCAGTAAAGTTATAAAAGTTACTCATTGTGTGTGATGCAATCCGTTTCCAAATTTAGTTTGTGTTTTGAAGGTTTGAACTCCTGCTAAGACCGAGAGGAAGAAACAAGAAAAAAGAAAAGAGAGAAAAAGAGAAAAATTCTCCTCCTTGCTATTCATTTCATCAGTATCCCCTGTACATATCTAACAAGCACCAGCACAAAAACACATTTAGGTTTGTGAAATATTCCCCTTGGGTGCATGCAAGACCTTTTGGGTTTTTGTGACTGCTCTAAACTACATTTGCATTTACACATAAATATATGAGAGTTAAAGAGAAAAAAATAACACAAACCTCTTCTCTTCTATAACTTTTTTTTCTGTTTTTACATTTACATTTTTTGCCCTTATTTGTACTTGGTCAGTTTTTCTTCTGTCTTTTCTCTTTGTAGTGCTAATATAGTGCCTCAATGGTATTGAAGGGTTGGGCGTTTATTTTATTGTGTTTATTTTAGAAGAGGTGAGTCCAGGGTATTGGGCAGGCTAGATGAAAAATTAATAAGACACAGAGTGAAACATGAGCAGGTGTGTGTGAGTGGGTATGAGAGAGGGAGAGAGTTTATTTCCTGATGTGTGTGTAAATATGTATGGTTGACAGCTGGTCTGTAACAGTGTTTGCAATGTGTTTTAAGTGTGTGTGTGTGTGTGTGTTTGTGTGTGTGTGTGCCCGCGCCCTGGCAAAGTGACACTTTGAGGAGCGAAACCTGTTTACATATTCACATTGTAGGGACCCAGCCTTTTTTGTGGTGAACAGATGCTGGTCCCCACCATATAAATCAGTGAATTTTAGGATGACGACATGGTTTAAGGCTAGGTTATGGTGAGGATAGGCTTAGGGTAAGGTGCAGGGTTAGGCAAGCAGTAGTTTATTTATTAAAGAAATGTAAGTCAAATGTCCCCCATGGGGAATAAAAATAAATGTGTGTTTTTGTTTGACAATGTGTGTGCAGTATAGATATGGAGACAAAATAAGAAAGAGCTCAGAGCCTGCAGGAAGAATGTGGCCACCCTATAATGAGACTGAAGAATAAGCTTGGCAGTATCAACTACCAATCTGGCTGTTCTACCTCTTCCGGTCTATCTGCCTCTCAGGTGACCTTTGCCCTCTTCCACTAATTTCCAATAGTGAGAACAAGAGCGATAGGAGAAAAATGCAGTAGAACGGCAATAAATTGAGTAGTAAAACCAAGAGATTATATATTTGAAATACTGCAATAAACAAATACAAGAAGAACTATTAAACTGTGTGTATCTTACTTATAGGTTGTTTTTTTGTGTGTGTGTGTGTGTGTGTGTGTGTGTGTGCTCATGACAATGAGCCCAGGGTTACTACAATGGGACAGCAAAGGAGGCAGAGTGCATCTTGATTTAATATGCTGTGATACCTTCTGCAATTTCCACTTTTAGCAGCTCGCCGGGACAAAATTTTTAAAACATGCCATTTGGATGAAAGTGACCACAACATGACACATACGAGTATCCCTGAGATAAAGACTGAAGGCATCATTATTTTAACAGAGCACAGACCCTGACAGACCTCATGTGAAGTCCACACCGAGCTAATGTTTGTACTCTGTTGTTTTTGCCCACTGCATTATCTCTAGCTTGTCACAGACAAACAAGTCAATTCTCATTCGCAAGCAGCACTCACCGCCTCCACCAGTAAATAATACATTTGTTTAGTGCTGTTAAGATCTACACCCATTGGCAGAGGTTACCTGCTCACTGTGAACCCATTTTTTTTGCATGAGGCACCTGTTATCTGCCAGACAGTGCAGGCAATATTATTTATTTGCAAATGATAAACTATATGCTCTCCCTTTGGATGAGCGATCACAAGGACGAACATTTCAGTTTTCTTATGATGATTGTCATTTGGCTCTTACATTTCAGGAGAATTATTTATGAAGTGAATTTCTTGTTTTATTCTGTAATGGTGCTCATGAAGTGCTACTTCTTGCTGTGTTGGGATTCTTTGGCTGTTATTGGTGTTATTGATGTATAGTAGAGGGCAGGCTTGGCACAAACAACAAATCAATAGACGAATGATCACCATGTGGATGGCTCCTATGCCCCTGATCTCTTATTGAAGGCTTAAGAACTTTTTTTTTTTTTTTTTTTTGTTCCTCAGAAATATTCCCTCTTCTGCCCTTCAGTGACTTTAGCACTTCCTTTCCACTCTCCACAAAACATCTCTACCCACCTTTCACCTTTCCCCCCACCTGCCCCACTTCTTACCTCCATATTGGCATTTCTACGCCTGCTAGACTATTGTCAGCCTTCTGTCTTTCTCACTCCATCTTTCTCTCTAGTTCCCTCCAGAGGAAATTCACTCAGATGAGAGTTTATGGCCTCTGAATCCTTTGATCCTCAGAACCTGTAATGCAGTAATCATGTGTGATTGGAGGAGGAAGAAGAAAGGGGAGGGGGGGGCACACAAGCTGAGTGGTAGTAAGAAAGAGACAGAGAGAAAAAGAGGTGGTGCTGATGGAGTAGGATAAGTGGAAGGAGCTAGCCACTAGCCAGGGGTGGCTGGCTCCTGAACTCTCGCTATCAGTTTCATATAATTCCCGCTGAAGTGGCACGGCCCTGGCCACCCTTGACATCTGGCTTCAGTGATTATAAGACAAATGGGTAGAGTAAAAAATAGGGCAAAGGAGGATAGATGAGGAGACAAGGAAATGTCAAGCAAGTGGGAAAGCACAAGGTGGGTTAGGGTCTGGCTGAGTAGTTTATTACTGCCTAGAAAGTTTAGATAAATTAATCTCTGGTCACAGTATCAAGTTAGTCGAGAGACTAAATTTCAGTGTTTCTGAGACTTTTGTGCAATGATAAGCAGTCCCTGACATTGACAGCAATAATTTATTGTTATACAATTAATAGTTAGATTTCCTGTGTCTGCTTACCAGCAAAAGTCAGCTTTCTTCTTGCCTTAGTGTCATTATAATTTCATTATTTTTCATTTTTGATTGATAACTGAGCTGATAACTGACTGCTCTTACTGCTGATCAGAGTGTCTGTACATGCAAACATTCATACTAATGGGCAATTGGATGATCGGTGCAGCTGGACAATCGGATTTACTTGCTCACATTAGTTTCTAATGAAATTTACAAAATATAACAAAACTACCAATACCAATAATAGTAAATTACACATTTTACATGTATGTGCAATTTAATAAAAACATCAATAAGAATGCAATAACAATGAGCAGAAATCAAATCAGCTATGCGGACTGGTCCAGGATAGGCCCCTTTTTTTACACCAAAACTGAGAATGAGAGTTAAGAGGAAGATGTGGTACCTCTGGAAATGGTGTGAGTGATGAGGTTAGGAGTGACCCAACACATGCATAGAGCAAGAGCAAGGGGTTGTGGCCTGAATCACCAGCTTCATGCACATGGATCATCAGCTAAGATGACTGAAGTCATACAACATGGAGATCATGCTGTGAGCCCTGCAGTATTGGCAGAGTTGATAAACTCTCAAGTCCTCTATGCTTCACCAAGTGCTGTGCATACACCACCTGTAGTAAAGATTGGATGGAAAGCTTAACAGTACCAAGTCCCTTAATGTGTAATAAGTCAACATGTTGTAGAAGACAATGAATAACAAAGAAAAACATTTAAATCTTCTAACACCAAAGACTTTATGCCAGGTGGACTTATCAAAGAGTCAAATGGAGAACAAGAGTGTATGAAGTATAAAGCAGTCAGACAAAGGCCTTTTGGATGATGTTATCCAGGACTTTTTGGTGATTACAAAGCCTGTGTGTTGGAGCAAAGCCCATATCCTACTGGATTTATCGGCAGCTGTTCATATTTAAAGCACTGTGCTTGTTGGCCCTTAAAAGGCAACACCACATCTAACATGTGCTGCTTGATCCTTTGCCCTCTTCCTCTGCCCACAAACCTCTACTACCAAATTTTCTGTCACATTCTTCTGTCACTGAGTTGTTACATTTGAAGAGGAAGTTGTCGTTTCATTCAGTACTCTATATACTGAATGCATTTTTCATACTGTATACATTTTAATTTTTTACAGGCTCCTTTTGGTGACTGAGGAGAAAGTTTGACCACTGACCAATTTAAATGCTGCTTTACAGCAAGACATGATGGTGAAATTGCAGCTCAGGTCTTCTATCCACTTTTCCTCATAATATGCGTGCTTGTATTTTATTATATTCTATTCTGTTATTTTAGTATTCTACCTACAACTTCTTGCTCTTGTCAAGTTTTTAAGTGACTTATTTATTCTCTCCAAATGTTCTTGCCCTGGTGAAGCCTTACATAATCTGTCGTCTTCAGATCTTGTAGTCACATTAGGCAATTACCAGGCAGCTGTCTGACTGGTCCTGTGTTAATGTCCAGCCACCTTATATTCATAATCGTTGTTCGGCTCACCAAAGGTGCCTCCAAACCTAGCAGTAGTGACTTAATTGCACTAAGCTAATGGCTCAATGAGACAATGACTGCACACTCCATTTCCACCCATCCACCTCCCTACAAATATATTTGCAATTATTGTCAATCTTTGTTTTGAGGTTTTGGTAATTGATTGGATACTCTTTGGCGTACAAGCTTTGGCACTAAATAACATTTGTATTTTTGGTTATTGCACAGGCTGTTGCCTGTTAGCATCATATCCTTGCCATGGTGTATCTGTAAATTAAGACTTAATGTTACTGTCTCCTTAATAGGCAGATTTCCAGAGCAAGTTTCATGAAAAACCGTCTTTGATAACAACATGGCAATTTGCAGGGTTAGCTAAGTGCATGCATGAAAGGAGCTATATGGTACATGTCATTACTCACAGCATGATTCAGCCTACCATAGCTCAAGGTTGAAGAATAAAGCTGTTCTTGTGATTGATTGAAATGGTGTTACATTCTCGACAGCTCTCATCTCTCGAACAGTTAAAACAGCATAAGGAGTCCACATTTTTAATGGCTTCTGCAGGAGCTCTGTCACTCACACAGTTTGGTAAACTTCAGGTATCAAGGTGCCCACTGTGCTTCCATACACAGTCTCGCCGTTCCTAAACACATACACAAACACTGACAGAAACGCACATGTACAGTCAAAGTCATCCCCAGTAAACTAGATCTGACTGGTTGACATTTCTCTACAGTGAGGTACTTCCTTTAATGGCCCTGGCCTCATCTCCTGTCTCCCCTGGAGCTTGCTTGTCTTACCCCAGACGCCTCAATAGCCTGACAAAGACAGAGAGAGAGAAAGAGATAGAGAGGGAGGGAACTCGATAAACTTCTACTGACTGAGATGGATAAACAGATTTTTTTCCCCCTTTTGTGTGTGTGTGTGTGTGTGTGTGTGTGTGTGTGTGTGTGTGTGTTCTTTTTGCACTCCAACTCTTTTCTTCACAGGGAGGGGATCACTGGAGCTGCCCTAGACAATTACTTCTTTCTTTTGTCTGTGGTGTGTCTATCATGGAGGCTCATCACATCAGGGAAACAGCCTGTATTGTATGTTTTTCTCTCAAACACTGGACGATGGGTTCCAGTATTTAAAAAGATAGGTAGGGCAAAAACTGCATGTCACTACTGAAACCTGTCAGGGAGAACGCTTGTCAGAATGTCTTCCAATCAGCTGAAAAACACATGCTTAAAGTAATAAAAATCACTGTAACAAAAGAATTATGAAATATTACCTTGCATTCTCCTAAATTTAAATTGGTTTAAAATGTGTGCGACAACTTAAATGTAGGTCTTAACATAAGTGTCATGAGGTGTGGGATGTGGTGATGGAGGAGGAGAGGTAGGACCCAAATGCAGAACACAAAAAGTTTAATTTCTACCTGGATCACCCAGGGCTCAGGCACAAAAAACATGAAATCCACTGTCCGGGAGAGAAAACTGGACAGGCGAGTCAACACAAAATCAAGTCCAACAACAAATGTCACATCAGTTAACTAATGCCCTCACAAAGAAAGAGGTAGTATATATAGACAGAAGTGAAGACTGAATTAAACACAGGTGAAAACTATGAACTAACGAGAAATAAAGCTACCAATAACGCATAAGCCTAACACAGGAAACCAGAAACCAAAATAAAAGTCCAACCGGAAACTCAAGAACAACACATCATGGCAGCAAAACTTTATTCTTGATACAAGAAATGAAAAGAAAATTTGTGCTCTGATCACAGTAGCATAAAACAGACACATCATTATTTACTAAGTATACAATCTCATTTTTTCCAGTTTCTTTTCCTTCGATTTTTCTGTGTAATTTTTTACTTTTGCACTTTCACCACAAGCAAGTCAGAGGTACAATGTACTTGTGCAGTAACTCAAGCCAGTGTCACTTAATAGGGAACTACATGCAGTATATATTTCAAATCTTATTCATGCTCAGAACACTGGTTTATCATTGTTCCAGAAAATATCAGTTCGGTTCATTTATGTGAAAAGTAATCAGATAAGTGCTGTTTATAGAAACTGGGTCTTGAAATCTGAAAAAATAAAATAAAATAAACAATAAAGCAATAAATGTAGTTTTTTTAGTTCTTTTTAGATCTTTTTCTGCAGATTGTGTGCTCAGGAAGCTGACATTATTTGGAAGCCTTATTTCCTGATATTTTATATATCAGTTCTTCTCTTTGTATTGGCATTTAGATTTAACAAAAATGTGTTTAGAGCAGCTACCTGTGGTGATTGCAACCATTAGTTCTCCAGAATAGCCCCTTCTTGGCTGCTACCACTGTCTTCTTTGGCAAACAAGCTGTCCATTTGCTGTTTTATGGACTATGTTCAGAATTAGAGATGTCGTGTTTGCACACTGCTAACAGTCAGAACAGATAGTTTTTATATCAGACTAAAGAATTGCCACCGTTACATTTAACATTTTAGCCATTTGCCTATTTAACCACTTAAATATAGGGTAAAGAACAAGACTCGCTGGCAATTGAAAAGATCACCCAGCTGCCATGGAAACGTGTCACAGGGCATTTGTGCTATCTACATATAGAGCTATCACACAAAACTCATAACACAGGTGTATACAAATGTTTGCTATTATTTCTCAACCGGAGGGGCTTCAGGGTACACAGTCAGCAAGCAGTTACCTTAAATAAACTGCCTGTCTCTGTAAATGCAAATAAAACACCAACAGGAAAAAGCAAATAGATGATTTACCCTGTGGGGTTGTCATATGGTCAAAAAGCTGAGCAAACAAACACATTTTGCAGTGCAATAAGCAATGCTGCAAACTTCCCCCCTTACATTCAGTGTACCTCGATTTTCCAGTCTCTGTCTCCACTCTCTCACTCTCACTTGCACACTCTCTTTATTTGTTACACCTCCCACCCTTTCTTTCCTTTCTTTCTTTCAAACAGTCTTTCAGACTGTTTCTCTGGGGATGTATTTTTGGAGATTTGGATGTAAATGTTGCCCTTGATGGCTGGATGCGCTAGGTGTGGAGAATACCAATGGGATGTCTTTCCAGGGACAGAGCAGGGGGGTTGAGGTTGAGTGCTGGCTGTATCATAACCATTATTCAGCTGAGATGGCTATCTGGAGAGGGCTATCGGTGCTGGGGCCAGAGACACTGTGATTAGATTACCCCTGTGTTGCTATTCTTCTCTGTCCCTGGGTATTTCTTTCTCGCTGTTCCTCTGTCTTCCTTTGTATATTTCTCAAGCAATTCCACTGGAATCCTGTCGATCATATTATTCAGGAATCATCATGGAAAGGTGCAAAACAGAAAAATAGATTTCCTAAAATTCCATTTGGTTTGTTTGGAAAATGCAAATTTGTCTGTATAACACCATCACAGACTACCAACTGTTTGCTATGGACAATATCGAGGCGAAGTGAAACAGCCCGGTGTCCAGTTTGGTTGGACTGAAAATAAAGTTCACACCTGGTTTCATAGATTCTTTTTGAATAGCTGGTGGCTTTCAGCTGCTTTACTTTAGAGCACAACCAAGAGTAGAAAAGAAACAAACATTTTTTTTACAACATGAAGAATACAAGGTTATGTTCTAAAAACTCTGGTTTTTATTTGGCTCATAGTATCAAATTAATATGGCCACTGGAGTGAAAACCTTTTAGTCTCAAATATGTGGTTCATGTTTGTGATGGAACCTCTTAGTCACCCCGCCCCTTTTTCGGCACACAGCCAAACAACACATACCCAAATTAAAGTAGCTGTTGTCTTTACATTTTAAGGGTTATATTGATGACCTTGGTGTCATTTGAAGGAAAAGCTTTCCAGTTTATTATTGCAAGCTGTCTAATATGAAATATGACCCCCTCCCCCCTCTAGCTTCGTCCGCTGCATGCCCACTGTTGTCAAGGCAACCTACTGTAGCGGTGGGGGCCGTTTAAATCCCCCTTAACCTCTGTCGAATCATCAGTGTGATACGTTGGTGGAAAGGGCGTTTCATTAGCTACAAGATACGTCAGTCATCATTGCCAAACAATGCGACTGGCTGGTTCTATTGTCATTAGAAGTTGGTCTATCCCACGGGTGGGATTTGCTCTGAGGGGTGATTTCTGTTGGTTTTATGCTTAGTTACACTGTAAAACGTAACAAGCACGTTTGATTGAGGGCTTATGTGATTCACAGAAGCTTGCTATGTCAATCTTTATTGAATAAACGGCGAATTCAATCCTAAATTGCTTTATACCATTTCAATCGTGAGACTAAGGTTTGTCGAACTTTATTCAAATTTGTCCGACGATCTTTTGTAATAAATCTGGAAATACAATTTTATCCCAGTCCTGGGACCGGGGTAACCAACAGACTCAATCATTATGGTGGTAGCTTGAAAAACTATAGTGCCCATGCTGACCATATGTGGACTAGGGCCTCAACCGACTAGTGCTTGACAGAGATACATCTGGGTCTGTGGTGAAAAGATATTTATACAAGTAATTCCAAATCTAAACATTTTAAATACTGTGTTTGCCATTAGATACATATTGTACATAGACTTCCTAAAATGCTTCAGTTGTACTGTGATTGCGCTATACAATCTCCCTCTTAACATCGGCACTCTTTTATTTGTCTCTGGACTGCCTGTGTGTGAGCAGTTCTGGCTATGGTGTACGCACAGAGCAGTGAAACTGCATTGTCTAGAGTCTGAGCAGCTGCGCATGACCATTAGTTAAACATCTATTTACTCAGACCATATTTATGTGTGTGTGAAAAAGAGGATGCATTCAGTGTTCTTCATCCACTTCCACTATGTTTATCATCCTTTCTTTGTATAATGTTTAATCTTAACCTCTGCTTCTATTTCCCTCTCTCTTTCACTCCTGCTTTCACTAGCTCTCTCTCACTGTCTTTCTTTTCTGGCAGACCCTCTGTGGTATTAATGCACAGACCTGCTTAAAGCCTGTGTCTCTATGCTGTGGCACTGGGTAATCAGTTAACCTGATTATGCTGCTGATGAAATTAAATCATTTCACTAAGTGAAAATAATAATATGAGTAATAGGTGCGGGGGAAGGTGGAGCACACCATGGCATTTGTTACAGTCGGGTTTTACCTCTTTTTTTTTTTTTTTTTTCTCCAGAGCTCTCCTCGCTTTGTGAGATAACCGATGACTCAACACAAGCAACTGTGTGCCAGGGATTTTGACATAGATCAAAATGAATGAGATGAACAATATAACAATATGAAGATTCATATAAGATTCATATGCAGAAAAGCATCCTGATCATTTCTCAGGATTGATACTGAAGGGTTAATGATTCAGTTGCAATTTAGTTGGTAAGAGGAGAGAGCTAACACACTAGGGTTAAGTATCAAATGTAATAGCCTTACTATACAGCTAACTGGGTAGAGCATGTTAACAGCAAGTTACAAGTCATAGCCTTTATTCTTTGTCACTGGGTAGAAAAAAGAATTACAACTGCCGGGTGCAGGGTTGAGTGCTCATTAAGTAGAGGTTGTGCATACTATTTACGGTGCTGTAAAGTACATCTGATAATACAGTATTACACTGTATGTGCAACAGATGGTGAAAACTATGTAATTATGCTGCTATAAAGTGGGTATGGCATAGCATCAGCAGTAGCAGTTTCAAGGTTAGGCTTTGCATTTTCACCAGCACCACTCATTCATCAATATAGTCTATGTTGTTACTGCTCTGAAATAGTGACAATGCCCACCAATAGTTTAATCACAAAACCCATTGGTTTTAGAGGTGTAGGACTGTGATACAACTATGACTATAAGACACCAGACGACTGTATAGTTCAGTAGCAATGAATCACTGGAAATGGGAAGAGTCAAAAGAGTTAAATGAGTCTAAAGGACAGACCTTTTAAGAGGGACACACTTAGCATGATAGAAAGCAGAACGCAACAGCAGGCATGAGTTGGCAGATTAACAGCCGGGCAGTGGCTAAGCTAACCAGAGGCTGATTAAAGGCTTTGCACCTGTCACTTGTGTAATGATATTAAATGGCGAAGGGAAATTAAAGACAATTTTGGATAATGATGGTACTCAAGCCAACACAGAAAAGCCAAAGAGAATGACAAAACTCTACATGTGGATAAGGTCACCTAGAGACTGTAGGAGCTTTAGCTTTGGAAACATCAAGCCAGCTGTTGTGCGGAGTGGGCATCGCCGTAATCCTCTTTTTCTTCTTGCATGTCATGAAAGCCTATTTTAATGCATGATTTGAACAAGTTACAAGTTGAAACCTGTTTGTTCATCTGACTAGTTTACGAAGTATTGTTGTCTTGTGAAAAAAAATATGCATTATTAAATGATGAAATACATTTTTTTTTTTGTGCAGATAAATGGTTTTTAATCTGGTCTCAGTGGTGACATTGCAAACACTTTGTCATTGTTGTCTAAGTGCTATACATCACAGCAGTGGAGCACAAGCTCACAAGCTGAGTTGCCCAGATGCCACAGCATATGCCACTACAGGTACAGTATACTGACCCATTTCAGAAACAATGGGATGCATCAAAAAGGCCTTTTTCCTGCATTATATGTAACTAAAGTAACATACTGCAAATTCAGTGCAGGATGTAACTGCTCATAGCTCTGTAGTATGACAGTTGTTGGCCTAAGTGACGAAGGTTGCTTTTGGCAAAATGCACAGCAAAAAACCGATAGGGCACGTGCGTCAATTGTGTTTGGCCTGTGTAGATTCCACATTAGATTAGTCATCACAGTCGGTCTTCAGTACACATCATAGATATGCTATTGCTATGCCATTATGGGGGACTGGCCCTTTGGGATTTCTAGTATACTATCAACCCGTGTCATTGATTGCCTTCTCCCCTTCACAGTCAGCCTGGCTAACCCTGAAGTAACACTCCCTCGATGAGTGATCTATTTATTTTTGCATGGCCAGCTTTATCGACAGAGCCTGTAAGCTTCAGGGGGAAAGATGGTATCAGACTCTATTCCTGGGGAAGTAACCAGCATGCAAGCCATTTATTCTGGATAGACTGTAATGATAGTGTAATCTCAACATGAATCCACCATCCCTGCTCCTTGTTTACTGCTGTTTTAGTTGGCATGTTTGTTTTCCCACCCTTTCTGCCGTCCCTTACACCCTTTAAGCAGATTCATTCTGTCACTTGCCAAATTTCAGAAGTCTCAAATCCACTCAGTCAATGTAGGTTCTCACCTTCATTACTGTAGCCTATGTAGGTCTTGGTCTTCTGTTCTAATACCAGGCAAAACAGAATTAACTTGGAAAGTAATAGGGCTCAGCAGCATCAAACATATTAGATAAGACTCTCAGAGCAAGAACTACTCTTTACAGCTATCCTTCTCCAACAGCCCGAGGTAGCTAGAGAGGTACGAAAGTGCAGCACCTTTTATATCACCTTATACATATATCATTGATGACACACAGAAAAGGGAGTTTGTGAGAACATATTGCTCTGTCTTGTCCAGAAGTTTCTAAAGTGAAATGTAGGCCTGCCGTTGGTTTTATGTGCTTCAGGGGAACCTAGTATAACGATATTATACAAAAGTGATGATTAATAATCGATGGAGAGGATACAGCACAGAGCCTAAAACAGTGTAAATGCCTGTACGTCTTTGAACCTAGCATTGAAATATTCATTGTGGTCTGCTGATGTCAGCCTTAGTTAGAGTAACCTGTCTGGACTTAGTTTAGAGACCCTCTGGTTCTTTCCTCTGCTCTCCCATAAGCTTTTTACTCCTAAGATTCAGTTTTTTAAATTGTGAATATATATGACCTCTAAAAAATCTTAAAATATATAAAGAGGAAAAAAAAAAAAGACAGCTAACGGCATTGTGTAAATTGCATTAATCAATTATTACCAATATCTAGACATGATGACTGTTTTTGCAATTACACTTTGACCAAAAGTAGAAGATTATGAAATAATTATCAATTTGATCCAATATCAATTCATTATTTGTATTGTAACCTAGAATAGGTCTCCCGTCTTGTCCAGTAAAGTTAGAGTCTGTAAATAAAATTGCAACTCAACGTACGGCCCTAATTTCCCTCATTTTTGTGCTCACCCGGTGTCTTTGACACCCATGATGTCTTCAGAGTGGACATAAGGTCATTGGCTCTCCAGATGAACAGTGACCTCTGCTGTGCCGCTGCCAGTATATTCGTCAGTCAAACTTCACTGAGTTGTAATGTGACCATGAGCTTGTGAAGCATATTACAGCTCAGGGGTACTTCCCCCTCAGCTCTCATCATCTGAGTATGAATCACTCTTCTGGCTTCAGTATGAGTAGGGGTTAGGCAGTTTGACCTGTGAGATTAAGGCAAACAATGAGTACACTGTTATCTCTTAACAGGGAAATAATTGCTGTCATGCGTGCTTGTCACCTGAAAGAGTACCACATTGTAAAGGTTCTCACTAGTGTCATGGTTCTTGAATTAGTGTCGCAATAATGGCTTAAAGGCTAAACTCTTACCCCCGTACAAAACTCTTTCATCTTTAATGCGAAAGTGAAATTTGACCAGTTGCATTTGTCGGCTGGTATATAGTCCTGGACTACTGGGCATTCTAGTGTGTTTTACCAAGTGGCAGTTTTGTAAATTTAATTGTGCGTCATATATTTCACTAAATGTGGAAAAATTAGTGGGATTACCAGCCTTTTCATCTGGTATTACTTCTCACTCTTGCATTTCACACTGATTTTGCATTAAAAGCAATTTTTTACAGCTTGTTTTAACAAGAATACACATTAATTACGCAATATACTATGTTGAATTTGAAAGCAAAAATATTAATTCAAGTCAGAGGATTCATGCCCTTCTTTTCTTGTTCTTTTCACAGAGGACTTACTCCCACCAGGCTTCCCTAACATTGACATGGGCCCTCAACTCAAAGTGGTGGAGCGTACTCGAACAGCCACCATGCTCTGTGCCGCCAGTGGCAACCCTGACCCAGAGATTACCTGGTACAAAGACTTCCTGCCCATTGACCCCAGTGCAAGTAATGGGCGAATCAAACAGCTGCGCTCAGGTAAGGAAAGCCCAGGCATTATGTTGCTGTCTTTTTTTTTTCCTCTCACTAACTTTAGCACTTGTTTGATTCCCAGGAAATTTCTGCCCATAGCTAACATGGTTTGCAGCTAATTTGGCTGCGTTGATTGTTTTTTTTTTTTTGTTTTTTTTTTCCTGTTCCCAAATTGTTAAATAACGTGACTGAGAACAGTTTTTGAGCTTTCCACCAGATTCATATCTTCAGCTTGGCAGCACATATAATTTTTTGGCAGTGAACACATCATTTACTACACCACTCCTTGAAACATCTGTGAGGTGGAAACTGTTTTCTAATGTACACCTTTTGGGAACTAAAAAATACAGTATGTTTTGTGTTATCCAGCAGATCTGAGTAGGACTGCATATGTAAGAGACCTGAGAATGAATTCAACCCATAAAGAAGTGTGTAATCCTTAAATTCCTAATATCATATAATCACCCAAAGGACAGGTAAAACAAATCAAAAATGTGTGTTGATTTAAATAAACTTGACTGCTTGCTATTTTTAAAAAAATTAAATATAAAATAAGTGCAAAGAAAATGTCACATCTTTGACTAAACACAAGAGGCAAATGATGTGCCCATCACTATAGCCATTGTGCTAAGACCATGTTATTATCATCATAGATTTTTTTGTCCAAAAGTTACTTTGAAAGTAACACCTTACATTTAAGACTGTGAGAGAATGAGGTCAAATGACTCACAACATCCCAGAAGTGTGTCATTGTAGACAATGAGAGCAAGGTCCACATTCTACTGACACAACTCAGAGGTGGACATGTTGTCTTGTTCCCATTGATTAAACCCTACTGAGAGACCCAGTAAAGCAAAGTCTAATTATGTAGCTAATTAAATGCAGGCCCTGGATTGGCCCTGGGCAATAAGGGGTAGATATTTTAGGTCGATGATTTGTCACCATTTGAAAAAAAATCCAATGACTCTTATTTGATTTGTTGCTGCAAACGTGAATCAGGTTAGACACCACTAAATAAAGAGTCTGCTGCCATTAAGGTTCCTGCCCTAGTTCCTGCCCCTCATGAGCTGTACACTCAAAAGAATCTATTTATTATCTCATCATTCATGCTTTATTGCAGTAATCCAAGTCCATTTCAATTCTATAGGTTTCTTTAACTGTTAATTTTTACAGTAGAGGTAGACTATTAACTTTTAACATTTCAAACCAAAACCTTCTGTGAAAATATGTGACTTTTTGCTCTGTGAAATAATGTTGCACAGCTTCTGAGAATCTCTGGAGATCTCAGGTTTTCGTAAGGTGCTTTGATGCAAGCTTTTGACTGAAGTTCGAGGACAAAGAGCCTCCACAGGGGAGTCTTAGGAAAAGGGGTCTAACATTAGTGTTTTCACATTCTTGCTTATCTTTTTGCACAAAAAGCCTTTCTTTAAATATTTTAGGCCTGTAGCCTTAAATGTGCCTGCTGGCATTTTGTTTTTGGTAAATAAACAAAACTCATTTAATTCATACGTACATTTTCTTACCACAACTTATGATGCAAAGCATTTTTAGGGTATATTTATTTATATCTATGTTTTCTTGCTAGCCATCTACTTCTTCATTGGTAGCATTAGTGCATTTTTATTGTTGGTGTATTATATCCTGATCAGCAGAATAGCATGAAAGTAATGGCACAATACAAACAAAACAGGGACTCAATTGCAAAATTATATCTCAAAAAATTGATTGCCAATCAGTTTACTGCTTTACTGTACAGTAGATAAACATTTAATATGCATTTTCACAAGTATGACTGTTTTATTTATATATATATATATATATATATATATATATATGTATATGTGATTACAGCATTATAGTAGTATAATATGTGTTTCACCTTACAACTTCAGCATATCATATTCAATGGACAGTTCTGGTACATTTGCCTACTCCAGGTAGATTTGTCTTCCCCACAAGTACTTTTTTTTAAGATTTATATAATCATGTGGAGGGCCAGTACTGCCCTAGAAATTGAGGTACCTGACCTTGTCAAGATGGCACTGTGAGTTTTAAACCTCTGTGGATGATGTTTCTGTCTGTTGTCTGACCTCTGTGTCATCTGTCTTTATCTGTTTCTTTTTATGTGTTCTGTCTATATTTGTGTGTGAAACTCAGATGTGTCTAGGTGCACATCATGGAGTCTTCACATTTCATTTGGCTATGAAACACAAATGAAAATTCAATTTAAAAACAAATTCAATAAACTCATTAAAATGTAATCTAAAAATAAAGTCAAATCTGTGATATGTTACTATTGACACCAGAATAACAATTAATATGATTTCTTCAATAAAAACATTCCTGTAACTAGAATTTTTAATTGTAAATAGCATTTAAGCATTAAGTTGCATTTGACATCTGAAAATTCATTACGTTTTCATTGATATATCATGATAATGAAAACTACTAAAATAGTGAGGTGGGGACACAAGACTCAACTAATTTTTGGGTGACAGTTGCCATTAACAACCTAAAATAAACTATGTTATTCTTCCCCTTTTTTATGTATTTTCTGTTTGCTTTGTCATTTTCAGAAACCTTTGGTAAGTGTTTTGCAAAATCCAGCAAGCCCAACCACTATCTTCAAAGCAAATGGCATATTTAAACTATTTTCCAAAATGCATGCATCCTGTGCTCTCCCTTTGACCTCCTCTTGTTTCACCACTTGTTCTTTATGTTCTTTTTCTACTAAGGCACAGCATTTACTTTTGTTTCTTTCACACCCCCAACCCCTAATCACTGGAACTTAAAGCAGACAGACAGGCAGGTCAAGGACGAGCAGCAGCATGAGTTGTAAAGAAGGGAAAGACTTACTGAACAATTCTTCTGGAACAATCCTATTTCACATTAATGCTAATATGCATAGTCAGACTGCCCAGTTCAACCACCTTTTCTACATTATTTTAGTAAGTTTCCCGGACTGTTTCAGGTCTTAAATATCTTCTGCAAGGCAGGGAATGCTGATGCTTCTTGTCATGTCTCATTCTTTCTCTGCTGTGTTGCAACACAGGAGGCTTTGAGAAAATAATTGGAATCCCAAGTCAATTATTCCTGTGCAGTCCTAGCCTAGGTTTCTTGGTAAGCTTCATAGAAAACACTTTGGTCCAGCAGTATACTAGTTGCAGATTTTTTTTTTTTTTGTTATATACTCACGGCTGAACCTCAGTTTTCACAATAAGAGCTTCAGTGTCCAAGAACACCATGTGGAAAATGCAGCAAGTGCTGATAGGGGCTGAAAGAATCTTGAATGCTTTCCAGGTGATGGCCACTGCATGACTCTCCAATCCCGCACTTGGGCTGGGTCGACGCTCTGGTCTTGGCCAAATATTTTTTCAAGAGAGCATTTTTATTCTCTTGCCAGTTGGCCCACATCCCCACTGGTGTACAAATCTCTAGCTAAGGCTGTATTGCCCATGATAAAGGGGCAAGGGCTCGAGTGATAGTTACATTTGGCCACATTTTACACTCCTCCTCTCCTTCTGAACTACTTGCAAAAATATACCCAGCCACTTCAAGCTGGTTATGTTTTACTTACAGTTCATAAGTTGTGTGTGTACGCAGAAAAGGAAATTATTTTCCCTTGTTTCAATACCAAGACTTTCGTAAGGTAATGTTAGCTCTGGGGACTTGCCTTTTTTTTCTGTTACCCTTTTCCTGGAAAGCTAATTCAGCAGCCAGGCAGGATTTATTTTGATGAGAAAAGGCCCTGTCCTCTCAACCCTTAGGCTGCCTTCCTCACATGTTCTCATCACTGGGGTCTCCAGGATTTAGTGTTTTGTGTTTTTCAGTGATAAATGTAGTTCCAAAAATCCTGAAACAGAACAAAGGTAAAAGTCTTTGTGGCAGCCTTTAAATAGGTAGTATCTTAGATTCAACTGTTGACAATTTCTGGGGGTGCCTGTTTGCTATATTGCTTCAGGCACACTGACACCTCAAGGGGAAACTGAGATGTAGATAGTGGTAAAATAGAGACTTTTGGGAAGAGGTGCATGGGAGAAAAGGAACATAGAAAGCAGGTTGGCAAACATGAGCGCAAAGCTCTTGTTTGCTAGATGGCTGACTAGCTGGCTGTCTGGTTCCTTATGTGCCAGACCATGCTGTGCTGGCAGGGCAGTGATATTTACATCAGGGTCCCCTGAGGAGCTACTCTAGAGGTGTGGAGGGAACCTGACATTTCTCCCCAAGTCCCTGTGACTCCAGACCCCAGGCCCTCAATGGCCTAGTCAGCCAGAACAGATTAACCAGATGCCAGAGAGATGGTGAGCAGAAGAACAGGAGTGCATATTCATGAAGATAATTTTTTTTTTATATATAAAGGTTTAAAATCATGACACTGGAGGCCTCCCTTACACACACATTTATACACATTGCAATCTGAGTTAAAGGTGAGATGAATTTAGTGACAATGTGCAGCTTAAATGCAGGAAAATATTTTTGCTGGCTTAAAAGCTGCTCTGCAGGGAATGGCTAAGGCTTCTGCAGATATGGTAACAACAGCTGTATTTTCTCTTGAGACCTGATGTGACACCACCAGGATCACAGATGGGTGTATGTGGTGACAAGAAGGTCAGTCAGACACCCTCTGGAGGGTGGTCAGACTTTGACACTTAGCCAATCGTGCAAACTCCTCCACCTCACGTGCAAATGGGCAACATCTCTGGCCAGATTGCTCCTGGCCAGACAATATCCTTCAGTCATATTTTTAATATATTTAGAGGGCTGTTTAACAAAACAGCTGGGGTGTTCTGTGGAGCAAATAATGCCACATTTGATAATGCGAGAAGGTCAGTGGCCTTTTGAGCAATATTTAGGTCATTCTTATCCTAATCTGATCAACTTCTGGCTGACCAAAGCTTAGAACGGGGGCTTATGACCATCAGGTTGCATGCCCATAATACAGGTGAATTTGCTATCGTAATTGAATACTGGCTGTCATGGCTCAGTCATCCTGTCAGATCATAAGCTAAGTTTAGTTTTAATCTCATCATGCTGCTTTATTTTCAAAAATTAAAAGTTCCAGTAACCTACAGTAGGCCCCCCCCATTTTTTTCAAATTTTTCATATTTTTCTTTGAATTGAACAACCTCTACTGTCCCTCATCTTTCTTATTACTGTTTTGTCCCTAAGTTCTTTGTAAGGTCCATGTGATGGACTTCCCCTTTGTCAACCTGCATTATTAACCTTAACGTTACCCTAACCTAAACCTAACATCGACCTTAACCATTAACTAATAACCACTCAACTCCCAATGAAATTTTATCTCAGCTAAAGCAAAATAAACCAGCTTCCTGCAGTAACTAATCAAACTCTAACTCTATAACAACATAACCTCCCCAGAGCCCCATTGTCCCCTGTCTTGTGATTACCTATGATTATGTGGTCTCCAAAATCATTGCAGAAATGATTAAAATGTCACTGTTGTTTTGCCTGGTTTTTCAATGACTGTAAACTATCACATCAATGCATGTGGTGCATTTTTCAAGTAGACTATAATGATATTCTTTTATGGACTACAGAATTCTTTATATGCAGAAATAATCCAAAATAAACAACATTTTTAGATTTTTTTTCTCTGAAATGTTTTATGAAAATGATACTCCTATTTTCCTCTTGGACTACATAATGTTGACATTTGTAGTGATAAATTAAACATAAGGTTTTTACAATATGGATAAAACTAATAAATGCAGACTTTAAACATATATTGTGCCATTTTTTGGATGTATACTAAATCAAAGTTGAGCACAGTACACAGCAACTCTAAAGAAAGGAAATCGACCTAGGTACATTGCAAACCAGGCAGAACTTCAGACTTAGTGATTGCCTCCCACCTGCTGGCATCACAAAGGACTCCTCTGTCTGTAGAGCTGCAACAACAATCTGACCAGTAGGTAGTGACAATTTCAGCCCCTAGCTACCCACACACCTTAATATACTGAAATTGCTGGCACCACTTTACATCTTAAACACTAGGTTCTCTTTCTACACTTTATTTTGTTTTTAACTGGAACAGGTATTGCTGTTATATTAGTTCAGATAGTTGGCAGGTGGGCTGTCGTTTGTTGTTATATGCAACTTGTATGAATGCGTGCACACACACAGGGATCTAGTGTTAGGCTCAAAGGGTAGTGCATACGCTTGACACTCAGCCCTGCCCCTGAGGGCCCCCTGTGCTTAGTAGACACTACTCCTGCCAGCAATCTTCAAGGATGGCCAAAAGCCAGTTGTCATAGCCCTTTTAGACAGAGTTTCTATTATACTGCCATTAAGCTGACCCATCATTGTGATGGCTTTGCTTATTTATACTAAATCAGAGTCTTAACTGGCCTAGTACTGCACGACTGTTCTTTTTAGACAAACTCTCACTTCCCAGTATTAGAGATGTGAGGTTCAGCATGACTTCCAATGTGACATATAACATGTGATTCAGAAATACAAAGCATGCCAGTGTTGCTTTAAAGCTATGGACTATGGAAGGCGAAAACCAGATTTTGATGTGCTTTTGCTGGTCTTTTGCCAGGCATTTTGTTGCCACAATCCAGGCTCAAACAGACAGTGCAAAAAAGGGCTCAAAAGAAAAGCAAGAAATAGTAAATGTTTGAAAGCCTGAGACATAGAAAAACTCAGAAACAGGGAGAAAGAGACAGAGGAATGGTGGAGCAGATAAAGTAAAAGAAAAAGGAGTTAAGAAAAACAAGTAGAAAACGGTGACAAATGAAAAAAAGCCAAGAGCATAAGGACAGTTTAGTACTCGGTAGATGGGGGGTTGAAGTTAAGCTGGCTCCCTTACAAACACCCAAAGCTCTGCCTGTAAGGGATGCATTTTATATCACAGCAACAACTTGGGCTACATTTAAGAAGCCCACCAGCCACTGACTGGATAAGCTCAATATTTTATTGTCCCTAATGGGACATTTGGCTTGCAGTCAGGCATGTAACACAATACAGACCCACAATAAACAAAGAATAGAGGAACATACAACTCCCAGTAAAATGAAACAATGGAAAGAGCCAAGAGATTGAATGACCAGGGAGAAGGGATGAAGCTTGAGATGAAGAGTCTATCTGTCACAGTTAAGCAGGTTTACGACTTGTAGAATAAATAAGAACTTCAATCTGTTTGATTTAACTTGCAGTTGCCTGAAGGTACAGCCTGAAATTCTACTTCAGTGGAGACTCCATTCCTCTCTCAGAAAGTTTGTTCCATACTAATATAGATACCCAGTACAGAATAGCGGCGCCCCTAACTGTTTTACTGACCTCTTACTCAAGGTCAATTGGCTGGGAAAGGGCTTATGCCACTGGAGCGATGCACGTCAACATAAGGTCAAACCTGTCATGCTTTATCACCCTGAGTTGCAGCCATGATAAAATGTGTGCCAAGACCTCAAGCTTCTTCAGCTCTGATGATGAAACATTGTTTCCTCTCCTAATATGTCTAAGGCATCTAGGGTGAACAAAGAGAGCAATATGGCAATAGCTTGAGCAGCCAAATACAACCCCCTATTCCTTTGTGATACCAGCAATCAGAGGCATTGCTTTTTTGTTTTTTTTTTTCTATTATAAATTTTCCATCTCTGTAAGAGATAACCCAATAGTTGGATAATCCAATTCCAGTGATCCACTCCCTAACCCAAATAATTCCTCTAACTATTACTAACATTAACGTTGAACTAAACTGATGTTGTGTCTTCATTTTTGTGTCTCCTCCAGAGGGTACCCCGATTCGAGGTAAGACGTTTAAACAATCAGTGTAAAAAGGGGGGAAAAAAAATCTTTAACTGACACATAACTTGACATGACTGCACCTAAATCCAACCAACTGAACATGTTCAATATCAAGTGGGCTTTTCAACTTAAAGAATGACATTTTTAAACCTTTAACCATTTTTTAAAATTTCCAATAACATTTGTATCTCATCTGTGTTTTTGTTGTCTGCGTTGTGTACACAATGTTTGTGAATGTGATCATGTGTGTTTCTTGCTCCCATGCCCTGTGCCATCATTAATGCGCAGTTCTTCTACCTCTGCTGGCTTTCTGTGTTCATGCACTCTTAATATCTCATCCACCTTATCAGTGTCAGGAAACCAGTAAGCCATTCAAAAAAAAAACTTTTCTGGCTTTTTATGATGCAGAATAAGGGAGGAGTGGTCAAGGTTATTGCAAGACAGTATGTTTACTTTGTGCCTTTGACATTTAAATAATTTGGATGTGGGGATATAGGGTGATGATGGGAATTTTGGGATAGGATATGGTGCTGATACTGTATTTGCCGATAGGCCAGATCATTGAATATGGTAATCTGTTCAACACAATCTCAGCAATCCACTGTCTTCCTTTTTTCTCCTTCTCTGCTATGATATCCTCATCTTTTCATTCACCACCAGAGAAATAGTCACATTGTGTGTATTATTGCACCTCCCTCACTGTGCCCTAGCTGCAGATACTCATGGCATGTCAGGGAAAAAGCTGGTATAATTCGATTTCATTCCCTCCCCCTCG